>NC_064851.1:83917293-84240626 GCF_024139225.1 Suncus etruscus | reverse complement strand
TTTGAGGCCTCATAATCAAACTCTTTTGCTAATACTGTGTCTTTAGTGGGGATGTTTTTGACTTCCAGGTGTTCCAGATGTATGAGAAGAGGAAAAGGCTCGCTCTAAAAAAGTCCTGATGATATCAGTCCAACTAACAGCACACCTAGAGTTTTGATCGAATTTATGCCTCTGCAGAGAGCCAAAGATAAGTGGTAAAGCAGGTCCATTGGCAAAGTAGGGACTGTGAATGGTAGATATAGTTGGCATGGCTTTGGCAGGATGAGAACTTGGCTTGGCCTATCTTCCTAAGATTACTAGCATTCAGCTACATAGACGATGTTCCCATAGATTTTCACAGCTTGGTTTGCATCTTTTTTCAGAACAGAGTGAATCTGTGTAGCTAGCCAAGTATAGTCTTGGTGACTGAATTTGTGGGCCTTGTTTCAGCTAACAGGGCTTCTAGAAGTACAAGAAGGTTGAAGGGGGACAAAATGGTACTATATTTTTATATAAAAAAAACATTTATTTTCTGCAAATATATTTAACAAAGACATAAACAATGATACTACCAGTGGATTTTATTGAATCACTGGATTAGCTATTTTTCTTTGCTTATCTGGAATTCGTTTTTCATAGTTAACATGTATTACTTTTATAATAAACTAAAAAATTATAAGCTAAAGGCAGTGAATTTTTTTAATGTATCAGGTTACAGAAATAATAGAGAGCAATGTTAAATATCATTATAGAGACTAAGAAATGGGCTGAGAATTTGAAATATATCTCTGCGGGAATGAACATTACCACAGAAACCTCCAGCGTTGAGTTTTTCATGTCTATTGTAGCTGAGGAACTTAGAATGTTATTATGTGGTATATAAACTGTGGGTCAGAGTAGTAATACAAAAATAATATGAGTAGTTTTGCTTCAAGAAACCCAACTTAATTTAAACTGACTAAATTCCAGTTTATAAGCCTGAGGTACATTAGAGTTTGAACGCTTTTTGTTTCCTTTCAAATCTACATTAATATTCGGCTCAGTGCTCATAGGGAAGCAATTCAGCACCAAAGGTGCAATTTTTCTTCCATGATGCTAAAATCAATTGAGCTGTTTGGCTTGTAGTAAATGGTGTATTGTAGTCTCAGATGCCAGATTTTCCTCCAATTATAGGTGTACATTACTGGAACTTCTGGGGAGAAAAAAAACTAAACCTCCCCACTTAATTCTTAGAACTCATGTTTTTCTAAAGAAAAACAATGAAATCTACTGAAAGAAAGAAAATGACTATTCTCAGCTATAAAGTTAGTATATCATTGCTTGCTATTTGGGGGATATTTTTATTTTATGTATATTCTTTCATTCATAGTAAATATTTCTGTATTCTGCTGATAAGGAACTTAGTATTTATTTTGCACATGGCTTATGAGAAATATACCCAAGATATAACTTAGAAATTATTAATGCTCCATGAGATTCTGAAGTTATCTTACTTGGCTCCTATACATACCAAAATATTTAATTTAAAAAATGTAAAAAAAAACCCATAATTTTAAATATGAAGACACCAAGATATAGTTGAAAAAAATACTGATATCCAAGAAAATTGATTGCAAGTCCTAGTTTTTTTAAATTATTTTATGAATATAAAAACATATGTATTCTTCCTTATCTTGTCTCCCATTTATAATGAGAACTATAACTCCTTATTATTATTGACTATATATATTATTGACTATATATAATGAGAACTATAACTCCTTATTATTATTAGTGAAAAATATGTAAAGGCCCTGAAATAGTCACTAAAAAATCTAAGTATTTGTTAAATTCTAGGAAGAGATCTAATTTACTTTTTCTTTCACTATATTGTCACCCTTAAGGGCATTAACTTTATCATTGGATGCTCAATATTTTAGTATAATTTCTAAATCCTAGTAATGGTAAATTTTATTTGTTTAATAAGTGAGTGGAGAAGATAGTATCCTGTGGGAATTACTAATCATAATTTGTGACTTTACATAATGTGTATATTAAATTCAGCCACAATTTTCAAAACTTGTTTTAACTTTATGATTGTGCTATTGTAAATAAATATCTTTTTTCTAAATCATTTGTATTCCCTGCTCTGCTACAGTACGTTTTTATGTCCAACATTACCTGTTTTGTTGCTATTTAATCTCTCATTCCATTATACCCTTAAAAACAAACAGTTCTTTTTCACTGAACCATTATTCCAATATGCATTTTTCTTTCTGCTCCTCCAACTTTGGGAAGACTACAATGTTGCTTTCAAAAGACTGATCACATTATTCTGGATAAGTCAAGAATTTATTAGCATCTGCCATTTTATAGCACAAACATTTTGATGTAACAAATGGAGGAAAATCTCCCAGGAATGATCTGATCACCATGCCAGTTTTACCATCTGCATTAGGAAAGCATTTGGCTGATGCACTCTACTGAGGTCACTTCTCTAATGCTCCATTTATCTTCCATCGGACACTATGCTCTCTTTATTTTCCTTTCATCACTGAGGATGCTCATTCAATATGTTTCTTTTCATATACTTTGAAAATTCTTTTTTCCCTTTCCCATATCTGTTCTTTTTAATCAAGTAAGCTGTATCAGTTAAGACATGTTATATGGTATATTTCATTGCAAACAATCCACAACTCCGGCCCGGAGAGATAGCACAGCGGTGTTTGCCTTGCAAGCAGCCCATTCAGGACCAAAGGTGGTTGGTTCGAATCCCGGTGTCCCATATGGTCCCCCGTGCCTGCCAGGAGCTATTTCTGAGCAGACAACCAGGAGTAACCCCTGAGCAATGCCGGGTGTGGCCCAAAAACCAAAAACAACAACAACAACCAAAAAAAAAAAAAAACACACAATCCACAACTCTAAGCAAGTTAAACTTTATTTTTCTCAAGCTACATATGCATATGCAGCTCAGGTTGGAGCTTTTTGGTCTAGAACTAGGCTTACAAAGTAGACACTATCTGAAACATGTAGTACAACTTAGGGAAAGAGACCTGTGGCATATCTTACACCTGTTCTTAAGGCTTTCACCCCAAGCCTTAATGTTATTTATAGCAAAAATTATTTTTGCTCATAAACTGATGGCCAGACCAAGCCTTGTGCTCTGCCTGATTTAAAAGACAATAAGGAAGTACCTTCCTACCACTTGCTCAAAGAACAACCAGAACTAATGAAGAGAGCAATGCCTTAAATATTGTCTTTCCACTAGTTCACTCTAGTTATGAGTCCTGTCCCATTTATAGAAACATAGTTACTTCTGTTGCTTGATATTTCAAATTTCATTAAAGTGAATTGAATTCAATAGCTTTGAATTATAATTGGGAATAGGTAGTCAATTGTTATATAGCTATAACCATTTATACAGTTAATTTCTTTCCTTAAATAAAAAATAAAGTGTTTGAGAATCTCTGATATACTAGGAAGAGCTTTAAACCATTAAGATAAAACAGTGATTTGCTTTCCTGATTCTTTTCTGTTATTGTTGTTATTTGGGAGCTATGCCCAGCTGTACTCAGGAATCACTCCTGGTGGGCTTGGAACAATATAGGGTGTTGGGGATCTAACCCAGGTCAGTCATGTACAAGGCAACCATCCTATCCTTTTACTATGGACCCAGCCCCATGATTCTTTATTCCTTCCTATCTAAAGAGAAACTTTTCCTGCATGTCATTTTTTTCCCCCACTGAAAACTCTGCCTACCTCCTATGGCTTATGTGAGAATGGATAAGCCAGCAAGAATTGCATATTATCCCCTTAGACTCTGAATGGTACCTCAAGGTCACCTGCATTGAAGACCCCGTAAATCTGGTCATAATTCAGACAACTCACTGGAAGAATAAAAGAATTCTCCTTCCCAGGAGAGAAAGCTCTTTGAATGTTAATGTCCATGTTAATTCCCTCTATGGCCTGAGGCAAATGACTTAATTGCTAGCTGTCGTTCTTTTCTGGTCCAAGGATAATATTAACATACTTCGCAAGGTCCTTTTGAGGCTTAATATATGGAATTGATTACACAGGCATTTCAGACATGGGACACTGTTAAGATATTTGATAGGGGCTCAATACAGCCCATACATATGGTCCACTGCTGACTAGCTGGCCCCTTCCTAGAGGTCTATGTCTGGCTTGAAACAGAGATAAATGTTTGATGCAACGGGCAGTTCTTTAGGGAGGAATTGTCTCTCTGAATTACTAATGACACATTTTTTTTCTAGTTCTAACTTGTGAATTATATCTAGACTACTTGATGCACTGATCTTCCTCCTTTGTTTAGGCAGTGTTCTGGTTTCTAACCCAAGTAATTGGCAACTGGAGAGCTGGTGAAAAGAATTACGCATTTGGTTTAGAATTAAAGATTTATTTTACACTTCATATTAGCAAAATGGTTTCACATGCAGGCACTATCCTGATTTACAGAAAGGGGAACAGATCCAAATGATTTAGTATTTGCTCAAAGTTGCCACACTAAGACATGAAATGCTAACCCAGGTTTTCAGATTCTGCATGAAATAATATTTTGTTCCATTGTTCCACACTGTCTGTGCTTACTGGCAGAAATAGGTGACAGCAGCTATAAACCATGGCCCAATGGAGCTAAGCTAGGGTAAAAAAGGGAGAGAATTGATTGAAAACGTTTGTAGGAAAAACTTATAGTTTAAAGTCAAATTCAAATTATTTCGCATAAAAAGTAAAAGAAACTAACGGTTTCTTCCAGATTACTTTTAATATTATAACGGATTAAAATTAATTATGTGGATTAATTCACTACTTACCACCAGAGCGGGGGTGGTGAACAAGTTCGACACAAAGAGCCAAAATTTTAAACTGTGAGAGTCAGAGAGCCACACCACGCAGTGACCTGCCAAAACAGACAAACATTCACACAAAAGCATATAATTTTAACAATTATATATTAAACATATTGCATTTTGCCATTTTGACTGAGGGTAAAAATCCTGTTTCCCACCCCTGCACTAGAGCATTCAGCCAGAATGGGGAACAGGAGAGATTTTTAATTCCCAGCAAATATGATGGCTTGATTTCTTAGTGATTGGTTAATTGGTTTTAACAGTTAAAATTTAACCAATGAAGGGGGGCCGGGCGGTGGCGCTGGAGGTAAGGTGCCTGCCTTACCTGCGCTAGCATAGGGCGGACCGCGGTTCGATCCCCCGGCGTCCCATATGGTCCCCCAAGAAGCCAGGAGCAACTTCTGAGCGCATAGCCAGGAGTAACCCCTGAGCGTCACAGGGTGTGGCCCAAAAAACCAAAAAAAAAAAAAAAAAAATTTAACCAATGACTCAACTTCATCTTTTTTTCATAACAAAATCAGTAATAATGAATTAATTTTAATTAATTATGTATTCATTTACTATTCTTTCTGAGAATCTTTAGTCTAATAGAGAGAAGGGATGAGTAAACAGATTACTGTAATATAGTATTATACTATAACAAACAGTGGTTTGGGCCCAGAAAGAATTGGTCAAGACATCATTGTTTTAATAGACAGATCAAGATGCTCTGGCTAATATGAGGTGCCAGGGATCAAATTTGGGCTCCCATATGCAAAATGAGTGTTCTGCCACTAAACTACATTCCCGGCCCTTATCTTTAAGCCCTGTAGAGCTAAGTATTTGGTAAATCTGAACAAATGATTTGTGAAGCATATAGGATTTAAGGACCTTGACAGGTCTGCTGACTGATTCAGAAACTATCAGGGAGGTTCCTAATGAAATCCAAGCAAGGAAAAACAATGAAGTATAGTTTATGGCCTTTGTTGAATAACATTTAGCTCATAATTGTGCAAATTAAAAACTAGAGCTAAGAGGACAGAGAGAGAGAGAGAGAGAGAGAGAGAGAGAGAGAGAGAGAGAGAGAGAGAGAGAGAAAGAGAGAGAGAGAGAGAAATAGAGAACAGGAGGGGTGGAGATAGCTCTGTATGCACTGTTCCCTGTTCCCTCCCTAATCACCATCAGGTATGGTCTTAGTTTCCCAGATCATTTTCATATCTTTAGAACTTATTGCTCCTGAATGTATCTCTTCCCACTGCTCTGGAACCCAGAAAAAAAATACAAAACCCAAAACCCTAGAACTAAAAATATAGCAGCTGGGTACTTGCCTTGCATTCAGCTAACCTGGATTTTATCCCCGATGTTCCATATAGTCCCTAGCCTGCCAGGAGTTATTCCTGAATGTAGAGCCACAAGTATGTCATGAGCATCTCTGGGTGGGACACCAAAACAAACAAAAACTAGAATTGAGCTTCCCTAATTTTTAAGTTGGCAATTTTTCTCTCTCTTTTCTTCTCTCTTTCTCATTTAATTCAGGGCCTCACACATTCAAGGCAGGTGTTATTCCACTTAATCACATCCCAGCTCAAATTTTCTATTTGAGAAGAGAGTGTGATATTTTTTTTTGCAGTTCATATTAAGGTTCCAGAACCTTCTTGTGTTCCTTAACCATTCTTTACTAGAACAAAATATTTATCATAGTGATATTAATGCTTAATCATTTCTCTCTGGCAGTACTAGCCATTATTTGGTTTTATCTCTAAAAGTCTTAAATGTTAAAGTTTACTCTTTGAAGTAAAAATCACTTTAAAAAGCCCTAAATTTGTCCAGCAAAATATTTTATCTTCCAAACTGCAAATTAAGAAAAGTCAGTTTGAAGTTTAAACCAAAGCAGTCATTTTAGTTTAGTGTGAACAGATAACTTCTCAATCTTAATGAGAATTGTCCGGCCAGTTCAACTGGAATGATAAGTTCATAGCATAAAAGATCATATATCAATATGACCTCACTAACCTTCTCTGTACTAATGGCAAACTGCTAGAAATAGCCTTTGGACCGGGTCATGGACACACTAAAATCCTTCACTGCAGAACTCGATTGAGCCTGATTTATCATTTATCTCCTTTAATCACAGAAGTCTGCCTCAATGCTAATCAGAATTTCAAACAAAAAAATAAAAGTTAATGTTCTCCAAATAGCTCAAAGTTGAATTGTATTTCACATATGCTTAGAATTTTGAAACACTTTGGGCAAAGATCATAGCAAGTTATACCATGGTATTGTCATTGCAAGAACAAAAATTGATATAGGAAATTAAAAAAATAGAAAAAAAAATAGAAGTATTGTGCTTCCACATGCTTCTTATGTCTCATAAAGGCTAACGTCTCTTCTTTGCTGTAAGATAGGCTATATGTATCTATTACTCTTTTCTTAGAACTGGCCTATTTAAAAAGAGAGTGTAGTTTTTTAGAGTGTGATTCAACAAAATGATTCCAAAGCTACTATTGTCACATTGTACATATTTTCCAAATATTAGTAGTCCCTATTTTCAAATAAATGTGTTTATCTTTTCCTCTTAATGTGTCTGGAAATTTTTTTCATTCTACCGAGAAATCTTGATTTTAAATACATTTTCTTCAAAGAAATAAATATAACTTAAAATACCATTAACCACTTTGACATTCATGTCTTATTTTCAATTATTTTCCATGTCACAGAATTATTTAGGAAGGCATATAAATTAAAATATATATTCATACATATGCTGGACTTTGTAGTTTGTCAATAAAGTTATCCATATGTCAAATTATATCTAGAATTTAGGACAGTAAACCTGACTGAAAAAACAATACTGGCTCTTATAGATATACTTTTGTATTTAAAAAACTTCTAAGAGTAACATCATTTGCTAAAAATGGCAAAATGCTAAATAGTTTTTGCCTTTACACAAAGGCAAAACAAGAAAATGGTATTTTTTCTATGATACTATATTACATTTCCTGAGACTACATTACAATAAAGTCAACAGAACTCTTTGATGGGGACAGTGTTTTGGGACCATACCCAATGGGGCTCAAGGGCCCCATTGTCTTTGGGTTCAGGGACCATTCCTAATGGTTCTGCCAGGATCATTTTTGGAGGGTATGGGTTAATTTTAATTTTATCATCTTTGGGTTGAGGGACCATTCCTAATGGTGCTATCAGGATCATTTTTGGAGGGTAGGGGTTAATTTGAATTTTATAAACATGCACAACTATCTGTCACAGATTTTAAAACTGCAGTTAAAAAGATAGGAGTGGCTGAGTGATAGTACAGAAGGTAGGGCATTTGCCTTAATCACACTGATCTAGGTTTGATCCCATATGGTCTTTTGAGCACCACCAGGAATAATTCCTGAGTGCAGAGATAGGAGTATGCTCTGAGCACTACCGGGTCTGACTCCAAAACAAAAACAAAATGAAACAAGATGTGGAGAGTTGGGGGCAGGAGTGATGGTACAGCAAGTGGAAAAAAGATTGCCTTGTATGCTACTGAACAGGTTTGATCCCAGCCCTGTGTACTAGCAGGAGTGATTCCTCAGCAGAACCAGAAATAAGTACTGAAAAAAGATGTGAGCCTATAACAAAATTGACACACAAAAAGTGATGTCAGTCCAAATGATATGGCTCAGTGGTATTGATGTATGGCATGCATGTATAAGGCTACATGCTCTAACACCAGCACCACCTTACATCCTTAAATCAGATCATCAGCATTGCTAGAGCTGATGTGATCCCAACATTATCACAAATGTCATCTCCAGTACAATACAACCAAATATATGACTCCCAATATTGCATGAGCACCAAGTGTGAGACCCTAAAGAGTTCCACCAGGTGTGTGCAGGCATTTCAATTAAGTAGGCAGCCTCAGACCTTACTACCACAGCAAAAGAAAGGGAGAACTTTTTGTCATATATTTAATAAATTTTTACTTTTTTTTGTTATATATGATTTGCTTAAGAAAAAATAACCATTACTTTATTTGTTCTAAGAGATGCATAATATTGCATTGTGTAGATATAGCACTTTTTTTTTCAACCACTCATTTATTCTTAGGCACTTACTTTGTTTTCAGATTCTGGCAATTATGAATAGTTCTGCAATGGAAACAGAAGTGTAGACGGCTTTTCTACATTGTGATTTTTAACTTCTAGGATATATATCTAGGAATAGTATTGCTGTGTCATATAGAAGCTGAACTTATAGGTTTTTTGAAAAATATCCATATAGTTTTCTAAAAATGCTCACCAGTTAACATTCCCACCAGTAGTGAATGAGAGTCCCTTTCTCCCAGCATCCACACAAGCACTTGATCTTGGATTTTGTTTGTTTGATTGTTTTTATGTGTGGTGTGAGATGATATCTCATTGTTGTTTAGATTTGCATCTCTCTAATGGTTATTAATTGGAGTATTTTTCATATGCCCTTTTTTCATCTGTATATCTTCATTGAGAAAATGCCTTTTCATCTCTTCCTATTTTTGATTTTGTTTTCTTGTGAAGCTCTACCAGTGCCTTATTTATCTTAGAGATTATCCCCTTATCAGGTGGATATTAGATGAATAATTTATTCCATTCACTTTTTTGAGGTGCAGAAGCTTCTTAGTTTAATGTAATCCCATTTTTTTTTAGCTTTGCTTCCACTTGCTTGGACAATGATGGTTCACTGTTAGAGTTGCTTTAACTTCAATGTTATGGGGTGTTCTGCATAAGTTTACCTCTATGTACCTATGGTTTCAGATCTGATATCAAAGTCTTTATCCATTTTGATTTGACCTAAAGAGAGGTATGAGTTCACTTTTTTGTACATAGCTGACCAACACTACTTGTTGAAAAAGCTTTCCTTAATCCATTTTGTATTCCTTGACTTTTAATTAAAGATTACTTGACCCTATATCTAAGCCATGAAATTTACTTTTATATGAATATGAATAGAAGCAAAATGAGTCAGAGAGTGAAGGATAGAATGATTACACTGATTTATGAGATATATATATATATATATGTAAAAAGAGATAGTATGGTAATAATATCCACAGACAAGAGTCAGGAGGACCAGTCCATGATAGGAAGCTTGCCACAAATAGTGGGGAGTGAAATTAGGGAAGAGAAGAGACACTATGACAATAATAGTTTGAAATGAACTCTAGACAAGTTTAAAGTAGATAATGTGATATGCATGATACCTCTTTGGTAATGGTGTTGCAAACCACAGTGTCTAAAAGAGAAAAAGGAAGAGATAAAAAGAGAGAAAGAAAACATATGCCACCAGGGCAGGAAGAGTAGAGGGGCAGAGGGAAACTGGGGAAAATAGAGGTGGGAAATGTACACTGGTGAAGGATGTTGTACATTGTATGAATGAAACACAATCATGAAACACTTTGTAACTGTGGGGAAAAAAACCTGTATTATGAACAACCTTGTAAGCCATAATGTTTAAAGAAAATAATTTTTTTAATCTAAAAAGGGCCAGAGTAATTGCCTAGTGGGTAGAGCATTTGACTTGCATGAGTGTTTGTTGCAAGTCAGCCCTTGATGGGGTTGACTGATGGATGGATGGAGGATGAGGCCTTTCCCCTCCAGCTCTGAGCACGCGTCTGCCACCCTGTTCAGCCGGCGGTTCTGAGGTGAAGCGGCAGATAAACAGCTCGCAGACAGTCAGGCTTGTGGAAATATCAGCTTTATTTGGAAGACAAGACTGAAGCCAAAAGCCTCAGCATCAGTTTCAGCCAAAAAGCCCCTTGCCTTCCACAGACCCTTGCTTTTATCTCCCAGAATCAGGTACCACCCAATGGTGGGATCAGATACCACCCAATGGTGGAAGCAGAATCAGGTACCACTAGGGTGGGGGCAGAATGCCAGGTCACACGCTAGGGTAGGGCACAATCACCGATCAGGGTAGGGTCAGCAACATAATAATTCCATTGAAATGTTTACATACACAACACATGAGGCTGTTTACATACACAACACATGAGGCTGACTGGGTTTGATCCTCATATCCCATATGGTCTCCTGAGTCTGACAGTAGTAATTTCTGAGCACTGCTGAGTATGGCCTCAAACACAAACAAGCACAAAAAGTATAAACATACAGGACAATTTGTCTATTGCTCGGCTACTCCAGATGAGGTTAGTCTCTGGCTAATATCTCTAGGTCAAATCCAAAAGGGAACGCAGAGTCTTTCCCTTCCAGCTACCTCCCAGCAGCCTCCACACCATATCAACACCACACAACCTACACCACACAGATCTATTCAACAAACTACAGACTGTTCAGTTACACTTTCTATCATTTGGTGAAGACATGCAGAAAAGAAAAAGCACAACCTCAGTTTAATCTCTCAGCATTTTCCAGGGGGTAGAACTACAATAACACCCCCAGCACATTAACAAAACAATGGAGAGAACAAGTAGAAATCCACCAAGCTCAATGAGCAAAAACAATACCATAAAAATATAAATAATGCTAGCAAATTATCAGATAATTTCTTTAGTGACATTATGATGAGGCTGTTCTATGAGTTCAAAGAAATGATTGCACAGGTGGTCATCAACACACAAGGTAATTATAAAAGTAGAAATCTAAAAAACTACTATCAAAAATGACAGACATTAAAAACATGATATAAAAAGTCAATAGGAGCTCTGAGTAGCAGAGTAACAAAAGCTGAGCATCTTAGGAGCTCCAAGCTGAGAAGGAGGAATCCACAAAAAACAACAAAAGGTGGGAAATAGTCTGAAAAGAAATTAACAACATGCCATACTATGGAAACAGTTCAAGGTAAGTAAAATAACATCACTGAAGAACAGTAAGGCTGTTTGTGGTGATGGAATAATAAAGAAATCATCTAAGAATTTCCCAGTATTGAGGATTATAGGCATTAAAATTCAAGAGGCCTGAGATGTTCCAGTGAAAATAGACTCAACTAGGAAAACTCTAAAGCATATTGTACTTACGATGACCAAATCTAAAGATAGTGACAGAATACTGAAAGTATCAAAATAAATAAATAAACTAATTTATAGGCCTGGGGCTATAGTACAACAGGTAGTATGCTTGACTTACATGTAGCCAATGCAGGTTCTATTCACAGCATCCCATTTGGTCCAAATACAAGTCTATTGTGAACAACTTTGTAAATCACAGTGTCTAGATGATCTCTCACTTATCAGCAGTTTATAGAATAATTGAGTGAGAAAATGTACTATAGTAAAGGAGGCATACCTAGATCAGGTTTGACCCCAGAGTATAGATAAGAGAAGGACAGAAAAGAGAGAAGTCATGAAGGAAGAAAAGAAAGGGAAGTAATGGGGGAAAGTGCTCAGAAGCCTCAGCTATACTGGTGATGTGGGAGAATAATACAGACATCTATCTATCCAAAGAACTGACCAAATATTGAAAATTTAAGGTCTAAACTTCAAAAATTTGAAATGTGTCTGTAAGGTGGGGATGGGGAAGGTGGTGGGAAGGTGTATGAGAACTCTAATAGAAGGAAGTTAACACTGGTGGTTGAATTGGTATTAAAATATTGTTTGTCTAAAACTCAATTATCAATAACTTTGTAAAACATGGTTCTTCAAAACACTTTTAAAAAAAATTAAAAGAATTCAATTTTTACAATCATAAATACATGCATATATCAAAGCTAGAGATCTACTATTGAGATCTAGCCCCTGAGATCTCCAGGGGCTGAAGAGATAGCGTGGAGGTAGTGGGTTTGCCTTGCATGCAGAAGGATGGTAGTTTGAATCCCAGCATCCCATATGGTCCCCCGAGCCTGCCAGGAGCAATTTCTGAGCATAGAGCCAGGAGTGGCCCCTGAGCGCCACCAGGTGTGACCCAAAAACCAAAACCAAAACCAAAAAAAAAAAAAAAACACAGAGATCTACTACTGCAAGTTAGGCACTTGTTTTACACACAATGGACCTATATTCAATCTTCTGCATACCAGATGGGCCCCCAATCTACCAGGAGTGATCTGTGAGTGCAGTCAGGAGTAAGCTGTATGCACCACCTGGTAGGGCCAAAAAACAAATAGACAAATAAAAATTTAAGTGTTAATAGATTTACTTCATAGAGAATTGAATTTTAAAAGAATAGTTTTCTAGTGAGTAATTATGTGACTTTAAATGATGACAGATGACATATAAAAGCCTCCTAGTATTGATGATTTTTACAATCCATACTTGTGAAATCACTTTACTATGGATTCCCGTTGGTCTTCAAGACCCAATTTAATGGTTTTAATGAGATCATTGGATCATTAACAGATAAACCTCTGTTGGAATGTTTTAGAGTGTATATGCTGTTTCCATTAGAGAAATGTCAACAACAGGAATGATAATGACTAAAAAAGTAGCATGCTGAATAAGATAGTGTATGGATATATTGTTTGGCATTAAGGAAAGAAAACCCCTTGTAAGATAAGCAGTATTATTCACTTCATTGGAAATTTGTCAGTCAATCAAACTATATGTGAAAAATTTGCTGCGTGATTTTAGAATTATGATTTTTTTTCCACCATTACTATGATCCCATTCTAATGTGAGAAACCAAACCAAAGAACAGGTAAAGTAAGAAAAGCACTGCAGAGGAGAACAAAGATTAAAGTTATGTTCTCAGTTAGGTATAAAACTGTTCTTTGAGATATTTACTGTTTTAACTCCTTTCACAGAATCAAGGTAGAAACAACACAGAAATAGGTGCTTCATCTGCCAATCCTGATTCCTAATGGTATCAACTTTGACCAATACTGAGAAGTATTAAAAATTATTTTTCTGTAACTTCTAAAAAAAGCAGATGATACAAAAAAAGTGATTTTGCTTCACTCAAGTGTAGATTCCACCAAATCAACTCTAGGTTGCAATTTAGTACATAAGATGTTAGGCCACTTCTATAATTAATTTAAAGAATATAGGGGCTAGAGAAATAGCACAGTAGGAAGGGCATTTGCCATGCACAAGGCCAATTCAGGTTTGATCCCTGGCATCCAATATGGTCCCCCAGACCCACCAGGAGCGATTTCTAAGTGCAGAACCAGGAATAATCCCTGAGTGCTGCCAGGTTTGGCCCAAAAAGAAAGAAAAGGAATATATAGCATTTATGCATTCCTTTTAAGTGTTTTTTTATTCAACACTGGTTACAAGGTTGCTCCTTGTAAGATTTTATTTCCACTGATAAATTCTTTCTTTTTATATATCTTTATTTAAGCATCATGGTTACAAACGTGATTGTAGTTGGGTTTCAGTCATAAAAAGAACACCTCCCTTCACCAGTGCAACATTCCCACCACCAATACCCCAACTCCTACCCCACTGTTGTTTGAAACAGGCTTCCTACTTCTCTCACTCATTAATATTGTCATGGTAGTTGTTAGTGTAGTTATTTCTCTAACTGCACTCACCAATCTGTGGTGAACTTCATATCATGAACCAGTCCTTCTGGCTATCATCTTTATTGTTTCTGGTATTATTTCAATAATGTCTTTTATTTTTCTTAAAACCCATAGATGAATGAGACTATTCTGTGTCTCTCTCCCTATGACTTATTTCACTCAACATAAGAGTTTCCATGTCCATCCATGAATAGGAAAATGTTATGACTTTATTTTATTGCTGCATAATATTCCATTGTGTTTATGTACCATAGCTTCTTTAGCAATTCATCTGATGAAGGGCATCTTGGTTATTTACGGATTCTGGCTATTGTAAATAGCACAGCAATGAATATAGGTGCGAGGAAGGGATTTTTGTATTTCATTTTTGTGTTCTTAGAATATAAATATAGATAAATTCTTGATTGAGTTACAGTCATACAATGTACACCAATCTTTACCAGTGTACTTTTCCTGCCACCAATGTCCCCAGTTTCGCTTTTTCCCTCCCAGATGCCTTATCCCTTTCTATATCTGGGGAATACATTTTTCTTCTCTCTAGCTCTATCTTCCCTTTTTTTCCCTTGCAGACACTTTGATTTTCTGTAGAGTGTACATTTCTCATTACCAATGTCCCCAGTTTTCCTTCCACCCACCCACTCATGCCTATCTCTGAGGAGGCATTTTTCAGATAGATGGATAAATGGAAGGATGGATAGATGGATGGATGGACGATAGATAGGTAAATCTCTTTTGACACTGTGATTTGCACATTTGGTAATGAAGGGATGCCAATGCATGTTACTTTATCCCCTTTCAGCAACTACTCCTTGTCCAATGTGATAATTTTCAACTGTAATTGTCATAGTAGACCCTTCTCTATCCTAACTGCACTCACTGCTCTTTGTGGCAAGCTTTCTACCATGGACTGATCCTACAGGCTCTCATCAATATTGTTTCTGGATATTATTACCATACTGTCTTATATTTTCTTATATTCCACAAATGAATGAGATTGTTCGATGTCTATTTCTATCCCTCTCCCTCTCTAACTCATTTTATACATCTTTCCATATATACCCATGTATAAGCCAATTTTATGACTTAATTTTTCCTAATAGCTGCATAGTATTCTATCATGTAAATGTACCACACATTCCTTAGCCACTCACCTGTTCTCAAGTTGTTTCTCAATATGGGTTGTTTCCAGATTCTGGATATTTTAAATAGTGCTGCAATGAACATAGAAAGGGATTTTCTGTATGGTATTTTTGTGTTCCTACTATTATCCCTAGGAGTAGAATTGCTGGATTATATGGAAGCTCTATTTCTAGTTTTATGAGGAATATCCATATTGTGTTCCAAAAGGCCTTACCAGTCTATATTCCCAACAGCAGTGAATAAAAGTCCATTTTACCCCACTTCTGTGCCAGAAAGCTGTTCTTGTTGTCTGTAGTGTATGATATTCTCTGTGAGATGATACCTCATTTTTTGATTTGCATCTCCCTGATGATTAGTGATGTGGAACATTTTCCATGTGCCTTTGGCAGTCTGTATTTCTTCTTTAAGAAAAATATCTATTTCTTCTCCTGATTTTATGACTTTATTTTCCTAATGGCTGTATAGTATTCCATTGTGTAGATATAGCACAGTTTCTTCAGCCACTTATCTGTTGTAAGGCACTAAGGTGCTTTCAGATTTTGGCTATTATAAATAGTTCTGTGATGAATATAGGTGTGCATAGATGTTTATATTGTATTTTTGTGCTCCTAGGAGTGGTATAGCTGGAACACATGTAAGTTCAATTTCCAGTGTTTTGAGGAATATCCATATTGTTTTCCAGAAATTCTGGACTATATGGCATTTCCCACCAACTGTGATATTCATGATTCTGATGGGAACACATAGACAATAAAGAAATAGAATTATGAATGAATGGATGGTAAATTAATATGAGTTAATGTACTGGTAAATGAGACAAAGAAAGTTTTTAATTGGTAATGTAACAGAACATCTTGTACAAGATTACTTGTATAAATCAATAAAACCTTAAAAGAGATGGCATCTGAGAGCTGGAGAGCTAGCACTAGAAATAAGGTACTTAACTGTTTTTATTTGTTTGGGGGCCACACCTGCTGATGCTCATATGTTATTCTTAGCTCAGCTCTCAGGAATTACTCTTGGCAGTGCTCAGGGGACCATGTAGGATGCCAGAATCAAACACTAATTGACTGTGGGTAAGGCAAGTGCCTTGCTTCTATTTATTGTTTCTGCCTCTAAGGTGTTTATCTTGCATGCAGCTAGCCTGTTTGAATACTCAGCACCATATGTAATATCCCCCCACAAGGCACCTACAGGAGTGAGTCTTGGGCATTATAGGTGTGATCCAAATCCTCCACATCCTAAGAGTGGATGGACTTTGAATTAGAACATCAATGAAGGTATTTATCAAGTGAACTAGAGAAAGATAATTGCAACAAAGCATAAACTAAAACAAACAGCTGATGTAAGGGTCTAGAGGTAAGAATAAACTTTAGGAGAGAAGAAAGTACCTAGTATTAACTCCAAGGATATAATGAAATTAAAATTAAAGTAAGATCATTAATCTTTTTAATAAGAAATGCAGAGCCAGGGGCAGAGCAATAGCACAGTGGATAGGGCATTTGCCTTGCATGTGGCCAATCCATATTCAATCCCCAGTATCTCAAATGGTGCCCTGAGCCTGCCAAAAGTAATTTCTGAGTGCATAGCCGGAAGTGACTCCTGAGCACTACCAGGTGTAAAAGAAAGAAAAAATGAAAATAAAAGGAAAGAAAAGGAAAGGAAAGAAAAGAAAGAAAAGAAAAGAAAAGAAAAGAAAAGAAAAGAAAAGAAAAGAAAAGAAAAGAAAAGAAAAGAAAAGAAAAGAAAAGAAAAGAAAAGAAAAGAAAAGGGAGGAGAGACAGAGGGAGAAGGGAGGGATGGAAGGAAAGAAGGAAGGAAGGAAGGAAGGAAGGAAGGAAGGAAGGAAGGAAGGAAGGAAGGAAGGAAGGAAGGAAGGAAGGGAGGAAGGAGGGAGGGAGGGAGGGAGGGAAGGAGGGAAAGAAGGAAGGGAGGAAGGAAGGAAAGAAGGAAGGGAGGAAGGAAATAAGGAAGGAAGGGAGGAAGGAAGGAAAGAAGGAAGGGAGGAAGGAAATAAGGAAGGAAGTGAGGAAGGAAGGAAATAAGGAAGGAAGGGAGGAAGGAAGGAAGGGAGGGAGGGAGGGAAGGAGGGAAGAAAGGAAGGGAGGGAGGGAGGAAGGAAGGGAGGAAGGGAGGAAAGGTAGGAAAAAAGGAAGGAAGGGAGGAAGGAAGGAAGGGAGGGAGGAAGGGAGGAAGGAAGGAAAGGAGGGAAGGAGGGAGGAAGGAAGGAAGGGAGGGAAGGAGGGAGGGAGGGAGGATGGGAGGGAGGGAGGGAGGGAGGGAGGAAGGGAGGGAGGAAGGGAGGGAGGAAGGAAGGAAGGAAGGAAGGAAGGAAGGAAGGAAGGGAGGGACGGAGGGACGGAGGGAAGAATGAAGGAAGGAAGGGAGGGAGGAAGGAAAAGAGGGAGGGAGGGAGGGAGTCAAGGGAGGGAGGGAGGAAGAGAGGAAAGGTAGGAAGGGAGGAAAGGAAGGAAGGGAGGGAGGAAGGAAGGGAGGGAGGGAGGGAGGTTGGAAGAGAGGAAAGGAAGGAAGGAAGGAAGGAAGGAAGGAAGGAAGGAAGGAAGGAAGGAAGGAAGGAAGGAAGGAAGGAAGGAAGGAAGGAAGGAAGGGAGGGAGGGAGGGAGGGAGGGAGGGAAGAAAGGTAGGAAGGGAAGAAAGATAAAAAGGGAGGAAAGGTAGGAAGGAGGAAGGAAGGAAGGAAGGAAGGAAGGAAGGAAGGAAGGAAGGAAGGAAGGAAGGAAGGAAGGGAGGGAGGGACGGAGGGACGGAGGGAAGAATGAAGGAAGGAAGGGAGGGAGGAAGGAAAAGAGGGAGGGAGGGAGGGAGTCAAGGGAGGGAGGGAGGAAGAGAGGAAAGGTAGGAAGGGAGGAAAGGAAGGAAGGGAGGGAGGAAGGAAGGGAGGGAGGGAGGGAGGTTGGAAGAGAGGAAAGGAAGGAAGGAAGGAAGGAAGGAAGGAAGGAAGGAAGGAAGGAAGGAAGGAAGGAAGGGAGGGAGGGAGGGAGGGAGGGAGGGAGGGAAGAAAGGTAGGAAGGGAAGAAAGATAAAAAGGGAGGAAAGGTAGGAAGGAGGAAGGAAGGAAGGAAGGAAGGAAGGAAGGAAGGAAGGAAGGAAGGAAGGAAGGGAGGGAGGGAGGGAGGGAGGGAGGGAGGGAGGGAGGGAGGGAGAGAGGGAGGGAAGAAAGGTAGGAAGGGAAGAAAGGTAAAAAGGGAGGAAAGGGAGGAAGGAAGAGAGGAAGGAAGGAAGGAAGGAAGGAAGGAAGGAAGGAAGGAAGGAAGGAAGGAAGGAAGGAAGGAAGGAAGGAAGGAAGGAAGGAAGGAAGGAAGGAAGGAAGGAAGGAAGGAAGGAAGGCAGAGAAAATGCAACACTTTGTTACTTGTGGTAGTGCATTACATATTGGTAACATATATGGTCCTCCATGAGTAACACCAGGGGTCAGTTATGAGCAAAGAATAGCCCATGAGTGTTGTAGGGTTTAGCCCCAAACATTTCCACCATCAAAAGAATAAATGCAATTTATACATTTTAAATATAAATACTATTTTAAAATTTGTGCACAGTGACCCTTCCACTAATCTCTGGTCAGTGAACATAGGGAGAGCAGTGTGCCAAAAAGTAGTCCACTCTTCCAAGAAACAGAAACCAAATGACCGATGCAGGTGACATGCTGTCTGCAAGGAGCAGAACCATTCTGTTGAGGGAATAGAGCATGGCTTAAAAAATTATGTATAAGTGCTTTTACTAGATTTTGGAACAGTCATTTAGGATACCTAATATGGTACCTGAGGAACATTTTGTGTCTAATTTCTAAGAAATTTTCTATTTGGAACTTAAAATTGTTTCATGCATTATTTGTAGTAAAAAATATGGGTCATCTCATTGCAATGTTGATCAAAAGATTTCTCTGGTGTACTATGCTCAGAAAATATTGAATTAGTTCTTTTCTATAAAAACCAGTACAGAATTGTCTGAGACATGCAATTTCCATATTATATTTTTAACTATCTTTATTTTTAACTGGTTTCTGAGTACATTTCTCTTCTAAGAAGTGAAAAATGACTGATTACTGAAAATAAGAGGCCAAATCTGTATATTCTCCCTAACTTAGGGTGATCATAACATGGATAAAAAATCCACCAAATAAAATTAAACAGCAAATGTTAATTTATTCCTGTCTGCCTTCTTTGAGCTACCAGTGTAATGTTCAGAAGTGCAAAGAATAAATATTGTTGTCTTGTTCTTGATTTTAGGAAAACATTAGATCTTACATTGGGTATAATGTTAGCTGTTCATTTTTCAGAGATGAACATTAACCCAGTTGATAAAAAATTTCTTTATTTTCTCATTTTCTGAAATTTTTCATAATATTGGATATTATATTTTGTCAAATGATTTAAGAGCATTGTTTGAAATGATCATATAATTTTCCACCTCAATTGATTCTTCTTAACATCACTTGATATGATCATATGGATTTCATTTGGTTTTCATAATTATGGTTTTCATTATTAATATTGAATTATTAATATAAAATTATTTTCAGATACTAAAGCATTCTTCCATTCTTAGAATAAATACTACTTGGTATTTATGGTTTTATGGATTTTGTGCCTAAATTTTTATTCTATTTTTTCTAAAAATGTAGGAATTGAAGCTCATAGGAATTAAAAGATATTGCCAGGAAAATATGGTGTTTCCATATTAAATTCACATTCAATTTGAATAAGTAATTTGGAAGACTGCAGTTTTTTTCATTACCTATCAATATAATTTCTGACATATTTTTGTAACTTGTGATGTTTGCTTAATTGAATAATTTTAAATATAATATCTGATAATTTTTGCATTTTAACATCAGTAATGGCATCTAAAATTGAGTAAAATAATGCTTATCTTCCTTACTAAATCTTTTTATTAAAAATAATGTTCAGGGGTCAGAGAGATAGCACAGCAGTTAAGGCACTTGTCTTGCATATGTCAAACCAAATTCAATTCTTGGACCAAATATGGTCTCTAGAAACCATCAGGAGTGATCCCTGAGCACAGATACAATAGTAAGTCCTGACAACTACCAGATGTGCCCTCCCCTCAAAATAATAATGATGTTCAAGTTATTTTCCTTGCCAATTATTTTCTAGGAATAGATTCTTTTGGTTTGTAAAGAATCTTGTTCAATTTTACATTGTACATAATACTTCATAATTAACATGAACAAGTGATTTAAGTAATGCTTTAACTTCTAACTAACCAGCAAAGAAAAAAATTTAAAAATTTTTTTAAAAATTAAATTTTAAAAAATTAAAAATTTTAAAACCAAAGTTTTAAAATGAAACAGTTTTAAATGCAATTCTATTTTTCTGTACAATGACTATCAGTTCAAATTATCACTGGTATTGTAAATACTTTTTGTCGATACTTGCATCTTTAAGGGCATCATCTCTACCCCATCTCTCAAAAGTAGTATTTTATGTAGTAATTGGATGCAAAAGAGTTTAGAACTAAAATTTATGCTTACTATTGGAAAAACAATGAAGTGCACAGGCTTAGAGAAGTGATTCTATGGATGTCCATTTATTATCTAATTAACAAGTAATGTGACATTCTTGGAGGAGACAATATTAGGACAACTGCTAAGCCAAGAAAGTGAATTATGAAAGTTAAATAGGGGCCGGAGTGGTGGCGTAAACAGTAGGGCATTTGCCTTGCTTGCTCTAACCTAAGACGGACCACAGTTCGATCACCTGGAATGCTGGGGATCTAATCTGGGTCAACCACTTACAAAGTAAACACTACCTACTGTGCTATTGCTCCTGTATACCTTTATGATTCCATTTAACATTTATAGAATGACAACTGCACATACAGAATTATTTTCTTAAAGTATTTCATAATTTGTTATCTCTCCATTAATGCTATTTGATCATATCATTTGATGGGTCTATTTAAGCAAGGAGATTGCTACTCTTATATTAATCATATGATGGATGATAATGTAATTTTTTATTCAAGTTATAGTTCTTGTATTGCTGAAAACCTCATTATTCTTAAAATTTTGCTCTATTTTACTTTTTTTATGAAATTACCTCTTTAGTTTAATTACAATTGTAGTTTTTCTACTAGACATTTAATATCTACTTACCCTAAAATCCCAAAGTGAAGAAAACAGAGCACTAAGTAAAATTGATTTGCTTAGTCTATATTGAAACAACATTGCAGCTTACTGGTTAGTCAATGTAAATCGTGCTAATTCCACAACAAGTCAAATCCATTTGTAAAAGAACATGTATGCAACCTCTTTCATGAATCTTTATTTTCTATGCAATGTCTGTTGACCTTGACAAAAAAATAATATTTTCTCAGAATACTCTAATTTTATAATATAAACTATATTCACATAAGGAAACACAGAGTATTGAGTAGAAACATCTGTTCAATATAAATGATCTGGCTGCTTAAGACTTAATCTGATTATGACCTAATCAGAGAGAATAATTATAGGGAGTAATCCTAAGGAAAGTCTGGACAATAGTGACTAAAAAAATAAGAAACTCATACTTTTCACCAAATTTAAATATAAAAAGTTGTTTTCTAAAAGAACAGTGATGTTTCTCTGCAAGAGAGAAATGTTATTATGATTACATTTTTCTGGTCAAATGAATACCGAAAAAATCAATATCCAGTGAAAATTACAAAGATAAAGCAAAAAAAAATTTATCAGAACAAATACTAAAAATAAGTGACCCTTCTTTATTAAATACAAAATGAATGAATTAAGGGCCTGAGTGATAGCACATCTGTAGGGCATTTGCCTTGCATGCAGCCGAACCAAGACAGAAAGTGTTATTTTTAAAGATTCCGTTGTGATATCAAGGTCTTTTTCCTACTTTGAGTTGAGTTTTGTGAAGTATGGATGCAGCTTTCATTTCTTACATGTAGGTATCCTGTTTTCCCAGCAACATTTGTTGAAGTGGCTGTCTTTATTTCATTTCTTTGTCTTTGGACCCTTTGTCAAAACTTAGTTGACTATATTTTGGAGTTTCTTGTTGGTTATTCTATTCTGAACTATTTGTCTGAAAGCCTGTCTTTGTTCCAATATCATGCTGTTTTGATTACTATGGCTTTGTAATACAACATCAAGTTAGGTAAATGAGATGCCTCCAGTTTTTTGTTTTTCAGTATGTTTTTAGGTATTCTAGGTTTTTTATGATTCCACCCAAACTTTATAAGTGACTGTTCTAGGACTCTGAGGAATGTTGTCTGAATTTGGATAAGAACTGCATTGAATCTATATGGTAGTTTATGTTAAATGGTCATTTTGATAACATAGATTCTTCCCATCCATGAGCATGGAATGTTTTTCTATTTCCTTAGGTCTTCATCAATTTCTTAAATGTTTTTGAAGTTTTCATTCATCCCTTGACTGTTTTGTTAAGTTTATTCCTAGGTACTTAAAGGTTTTTGATACTATTCTATAAAAGATAGACACTTTGATCTCTTTCTCCTCTAACTCAATATTTGTATAAAGGAAGGAACTGATTTTTGTATATTGACTTTGTAGCCGGCCACTTTGCTATATTGATTTATTGTTTTTAGGAGCTTTTTTGTGGACTCTTTAGAATCTTCAGTGTATATCATCATGTCATCTGAAAATAGAGTTACTTTGATTTATTCTTTTCCAATTTGGATCCTTTTGATGTTCTTCTCTTGTCTGATTTCTGTTGCTAGGACTTCTAATGTTAAGTTGAGTAAGAGTGGAGACAATTGACATCCTTGCCTTGTGCCTGACGTCAATGGGAATGCTTTCAGTTTTTCAGTGTTATACATAATATTGGTTATGTGTTTATTATAAAAAGCTATTACTATCTTGAGGAAGGTTCCTTCCATCTTTATTTTATAACACCATGAATGGGTGTTAGATCTTGTCAAAAGCTTTCTCTGCACCAATTGATATATCATCTGATTTTTATTTTGACTGGTGTGGTGTATGATACTCATTGAGTTGTGTACATTAAACCATCCTTGTATCCCAGGATAAACCCACTTAATCATAATGTATAATTTTTTGATGAGCTGTTGTATTCAGCTTTCTGAGATTTTGTTGAGAATCAGCTTAAACATTTCTTAAATTGAAGATAAATGATTCCCCCTTTTGGATTTCAGGATTATTCTAAATGTCAAAAGGGATGAAATATGTAGAAATGTTTAGAATTGGTCACTAGATGTTTACATTCAGGCTCTGAATGTAAAAAAGTTACAAAGCATGCTTTGCCATATAAAGCCCTGCATTCAATCCCTGTACGTACACACACAATACGCTCACACCTGTAGATACATAAACATATATATAATCAATTAACAAGTCATTGCATGGTATGTTTTCTGTTCAAAATAAATACTGTGGAGCAATGGCCCTCAATCATGAGTCATAACCTTTTTATCCTCCTGCGATCTTTTTTAAACTAACTTTTTCCTTTTGTGCCTATTTTAGCATCATGAATAAAATAGTAATGTGGGGAAGGCTCAAAGGCTGGGGTATACACATGCCAACTGCAAACCCAGTTGGTTCAATCTTCAGCACCACATGGTCACCAAATACCATGCCTGAAGTAGTCGCTTAACATCATGGAAATATCTCACAATTTTTGCAAAGAAATTTTAAGTAATATGCCTAAAATCTGAGGTTGATGTGCTCATTGTGTAATTTTAATGTATGGCCTTAATTTTTTTTAAACCTCCACATCATGCCTTAGTAAGCATTGAGAAACACTGAGGTCAGTAGTTGAGTCTGAACAGAGTAATAAATTGTAGTCACTAGAAATTAAAGCAATAATTATCTGATGATATTTATATACTATCACTCATCTCAATTTATTTTCTTAATAAATTGAGTTGGAAAAAAATGTTTTGTTGTGTTGTGTTGTGTTTTTTTTTTTTTTTTTTTTTTTTTTTTTTTTTGAGACTGCACCTAGCTATGGTCAGGGCTTATTCTTTGCTCTGTGTTCAAGGATCACTCCACAAAGGTTCTCTTTTAATTTTTGTTTAATATCTTTATATAAGCACCATGATTACAAACATGTTTGTGGTTGGATTTCAGTCATAAAAAGAACACCCCCTTCACCAGTACAGCATTACCACCACCAATGCCCTCATCTCCTTCCTCTCCTACTCCTGCCTGTATGCAAGACAGGCATTCTATTTCTCTCACTTATTAACATTGTCATGATAGTTGTTAGTGTAGTTATTTCTCTAACTGCACTCACCACCCTTTGTGGCGAGCTTCATATCATGAGCCAGTCCCTCCAACCCTCATCTCTATTGTATCTGGGTATTATTACAATAACGTCTTTTGTTTTTCTTAAATCCCACAGTTGAGTGAGACTATTCTGTTTCTTTATCTCTCCCTCTGACTTATTTCACTCAGCATAATAGTTGTCATGTCCATCCATATATGGGAAAATTTCATGACTTCATCTCTTCTGACAGCTGCATAATATTCCATTGTGTACATGTGCCACAGTTTCCCTAAGCCATTCATCTTTGAAGGGCATCTTGGTTGTTTCCAGAATCTGGCTATTTTAAATAGCACTGCAATGAATATAGGTGTACAGAAGGCATTTTTGTATTGCGTTTTTGTGTTCCTAGGATATATCCCTAGGAGTTGCATAGCTGAATCACTTGGGAGTTCAATTTCCAGTTTTTTTAATATTGTTTTCCATAAAGGCTGGACTAGACAGCATTCCCATCAGCAGTGAATGAGAGTTCCTTTTTCTCCACATTCTCACCAGCACTGATGGTTGTTGTTCTTTGTGATTTGTGCAAGTCTCTGTGGTGTGAGAAGGTACCTTCTTGTTGTTTTGATTTGCATTTCCTTGATGATTAGTGATGTAGAGCATTTTTTCATGTACCTTTTGTCTATTTGTATTTCTTCTTTGAGGAATTGTCTGTTCATTGCTTTCCACTTTTTTTGATGGGGTTAGATTTTTTTCCTGTTAAATTCTATCACTACCTTGTATATCTTATATATTAGTCCCTTATCTGATGGGTATTGGGTGAATAGTTCTCCCATTCTGTAGGTGGTTTTTGTATCCTACTCATTATTTCCTTTGAAGTTCAGAAGCTCCTCAACTTTATATAGTTCAATCTGTTTATCTCTGCTTCCACTTGTTTGGAGAGTACTGTTTCTGCCTTGAAGATGCCTTTAGTCTCAATGTCATGGAATGATTTACCTACATGTTGTTCTATATACCTTATGGTTCTGGGTCTAATATCAAAAACCAAGTGGTTTTCTGGGGATAGAATCGAAACAGTCAGATGAAAGTGCCCTTTCTACTGTACTCTCTTTGACCCCTGGAATTTATTTTTTTGATAAATCTTTAAAATGATTAGACATGTCTGCAATAATATATTTTATATTAAAAGAACATTTTCATAAAAATGACTTTCATGAAAACCTGACTTACCCCTCCTATTTCTATTAACCAAAGGAGAAGCACAGTAAACATTCTCCATAACAAAGGTAGGCTTTTCAAAAAAGTACATCGAAAGAGCCATCTAAAGTACTTCTGCAAGAGCCCTTGCTGTAGCCCATCTAGCCCACTAAGATGGCATTTTAATTATAGAGTGTGAAACAAGGTTGTTTGATTTTCTGGCATAAGCATTTAGTCCAATAAAAAAAAAAGCATTCTAGAAGGATAAATTAATCTAGTATAGCTAACCCTTGGTTCCTAAGAGATAATTGTCTCCATCATGGTGTATTGCCAACTTGAGAAATGGCTCAATAGGCTGAGGACATGCTTTGCATGTGAGTGCCCCTATTTTTATCACCCAAGCACTTCTGGAAGCAACCTCTAGCTCACAACTGAGAATAGCTCCAAGCCTGCCAGATATTGCCCTAAAATAAATAAAGAAAAATACATATATTGCCTACCATATCTAAATTACCTATGTCTTCACCATCCTCCATCACTCTAAGATTTTTCCTAGACACATAATAAGAAAACCAATCATGATCATGCCCAAAACATCTGGAAACCATTCTGCACAATCTGGGGATCTGGGAAGAAACAGATGACAGCATGGCTTTACAGCTCTTTTCCCATTTCAGCACCCATTGTCTGAGAATGCAAAACCAGATTGTGTTTGGCAATGTTCAAGTTCTCAATCAAAATGGAATGTGCAACTACTTTTAAGCCAGTAAACTGGCTTAAACTACTTTTAAGTTTAGTAACCTGTATCAGAATGAGTTAGGCAGCAAAGGAAATGCTATAGTAAATGTGTAGTTTTCTTTACTAGAAATATTTTTGGAAGCTTTGATATACACAGTTGCTGTAAATCACCAAAATAATACTTCTGGTGATCCGTGAACTGGTATGCACCATTCCTCAAACTGATTTTACCATCTAGTCTTCATGTAGGGAATATCTAAGGAGATTTAATATCCCAGGGGAGCACTGATCTAAAAAATATCATTGTTGTTTGGGGATAATATAAATATAATACCCTAAAGTGGTTACCTTTTTATATATATTTTTCAAACTTGTTACTTTTATGCTTGGGAATTGCAGTAAAAATGCCATAAACCTTTGGGAGTCTCTGCTTATTTAGTTCAATACTCTCTTTGTGGCTTCTAAGTAGTGTAAGAATTGTATTTGTTATTTAAAAAATCTATGTGGCAGCCATAATTAAATAGGTGTCACTTGTAATTGAGATGATTAATTACTAATAATATTTTAAAGGTTGCTAATATCACCTACTATCAAGCCTAACTACATTTTTATACAGCTTGAAATAAAAAATAAAAGGATGCAGGGGAGCTCTGCCTTTCAAAACTTAGAGAAAATACTTTACAAGTTGTTAGTGACCCTCAGTGCAACTTTCAGTTTATAGAAAGGTACAGATTAATTGTTTGCAATTCTTTGCTAAACTTTAATTCTAAACAAATCTTATTCTCCATCCTGCAAGAAGACCCTCCTTACAAAGTCATAGGCTTATAATGACTCTCTGGCATGCTGTCAACTCTAGAAGCCTTCTACTATATATGTTTTGGAACTTAATGTTTCTTCTTTCCATTGACTCTTGACCTCCTTAGAACAACTGTCACCTCCTTCAAATGCTTTCACTAAAAGTCAATTGACTGTAAGTGGTGATGAAGAAAATGTCATGTGATTAATGCTACAGTTTAGACTATTGTGATTAGTCACAGAAAAAAAAAAAAAACAGTTAAAACTTCCTCCCTAAGAAACATAGTACCTTAACAGCAAATGGCCTGCCTGCAGCCCTATAGGAAGGAATAGTTGAGCAGTGTTAAAAGCTGCCTATTGATTTGTGCCCCAACTGAAAGCCATGCGCTGATGTAAATGAAAATGTGTCAAGAGTTGATATCGATTTTTTTTAAATCAGACTATCTCTGGGGAAATACTGCTAGCTATACTACTGCTCTTGTCTATGAGTGAAATAAGGTTCCTTTCCACAAGACTACACATGTCCAGACATCAAATTTTCCTCTGACTGAGGTGTGGTAGAATGTTAGTCCATAGTCTGCAATCTCTGCTTAAAGAAAATAGCTCAAAATCCCTAAACCCATGAATAAAATAGAAAGAGCAACAAAAGTTTGTTTAAATAAAAAGTTTGTTTAAGCATCAAAAGTTTGTTGTTTGTATATATGTACACAAATATATACAAATATATATATATATATATATTCCCATATATATGGAAAATGCTATGAATTTAGGCACATCTACCGACAATGACCTATATCTGTCTATTTTTGTATGGCACAGACACACATAAACCTAAGCTAGAAATTTTCACATGATCTCTCCAAAATAAATCACTTCAGAAGGATAGATTTATTTCCAGAAAATTCAAAGATAGACATAGATGAGAAGTAAAACATAATTAGGAAAAAAAAAAAGCATGAAGTTGGGACCTTTCTTCCGTGTGTAGGTAAACTGGCCACATTTCTCCCATTGGGAGTAATTTCCTAACTGTGCTTTATTCATAGATTTCAGTGCTTGTAAATATTGACAAACAATATACGAAAAGGCCAAGAGTTATAATAATCATGCAGCCTTGGATGCAATCTGTAGGGGTTTCAGCTGCCTCAGTGAGGTTGCACTTCATGATTCAGCTGGGGTAAGGCATGAACTTTAATATTGAGCAATTAGAATAGAAAATTAGTATGGAAGAGAAGAAGAGAGGTCATCACCTGCCAATATATGTGGATTATGTGGCATCAACTATTGGGATTAGAGAAAACCCTAATAAACTGATAAAGGAAAGGGTCATTCCAGCCAGGGTAGTTTAGAAAGCTAAATCCACTTAGTTTGATTCATTGGCCTTAGGCAAAGACACCTGATTAAAAACTCCACATTGCAAATTGATTAACTTTTAGTTGATTACTCAGTGACCTTTGAGATAGTCTAGATTTTATAATAATCTGTTCCCTTTACTCTTGAGAGTAAAGAAAAGATCATGACCTGAAATAGACTATTTGGAAATGGGAACTATGATGAGTTAACTCAGTAATGAATGTCCCCTGTTAAAATTTAGGAATAAGCAGCAAAAACTTTTCAGAAGACAGTTACATTAGTTAGTGTGACAAATGAGACAACAAATGGTTAAGTAGATGGAAATTTTCAATTTGAGTTTAAATTAGGGCTGATCCTGTGGAGCTTCTTTGAGGAGGCTATATTGAAGTAGCCCCTCCTGCAGGTAGGAAAACCAGAGCTCTTTGCCAGTCATAGCTCCAGACCAGCTCTTAACTGTTCAGTCTCCTGCCATTCTTTGTAGTGCTTTCTTGTATTGTTATTTGACTCTGGGTATCTATTTAAGTATCTCCAACAGGGCAACAGGTTCAGTAAATAATGAGACCATAAGTTATAGTTCATAGAGTTGCCAGCAATGAATAACTTCACATTTGCTCCATATACAAACATATGTGTGTATAAACATTAATGTATATGTATATATGTATATATATTCAAGTAAGAGGAGCTATGCATCTCTCTGACATTAAATGGATTAGCCATGTCTTTATACTAAAATTTAAAAAATATTTACAAGTAGGTTTATAATTATCCATTCTAGGAGAAGCTTAAAGCAATTCAGAATATATTCAAAATATTTTAAAAGAAAATGCTTTTCTTTTTATCTATGGTTTACAGTTGTTTAATACATATTTTCCTAAATGATATCTAGTTGCTGTTCTCTCATGTTCAAGCATAAAAATAACATTATGAATATAATATATTAACACAATTACACAAAATTATTTTGGTATAACCATAAAGCCTAGACATGAGTAATATTATTTTATCATCTCTATGTATTATAATATTAATAAATCAGTCACCATATGTTGGCTTATTTCCAGGTTTTGTGGCTACCAATTTTTTTCAATATATTGTTAAAGTTATTCATTTAACTATTTGATCCTCAGTCTTTAACTAGAATTACTGAGTTGAAGGTTTTTGTCTGGCAGACTTTTAATTCTTAAGTGAAATTAAACAAACAAAAGAATTAGCAAGCCAGGTGTCATAGTCCAAATTACCCAGATTAAGCAAATATCTCAATAGCTGCATAACATTACCTTAAATATTTTAGCATGTTCCTGGTTTAGAGTTTGAGCAAAGAAGCATGTGTTAATATTTAATTTTCATATTTTCCTTTTAGAATCTTCAGTTTTTCAAGTACTAAACAAGAAGCAGACAAGTAAATGTCTATACACATTATGCACTTGTGTTTTGATTATAGTGAAAAAGCAGACAAGTAAATGTCTATACACATTATGCACTTGTGTTTTGATTATAGTGAAAAAGCAGACAAAATAGACATGTAAACATAAAAAAGATGAATGACTTATTTGTCTGCCAAAAACAATTGCCTGTCCTATATCAATAGAATTATTTAAATCTTATAAGTAGATTCAAATCTATATTTAAAAATTTTTTGTGAGGCATTTAAAAGGCTGAGATGAAAAACAGAGAAAAAATATCTGAAAAAAGAGCAAAGAAGAAAATCTAGGGTAAACTGCCTCTTTTCTTCTGTCACCATATCAACCACCTCCAGATATTTCTGACTTCATCACATGTAACATTACAAATATAGTTCTGTGTAGAGTTTTCAGTAAGTTTTGCTATACTAGATAAGAATAGTAATAAGTTAGAAACATATAAGCATAGCTGAAAAAAATAAATGATTTATCACACTGTATACAGATTGCTAAATAAATAAACTTTACTAGGAATAATATGTTTGTCATAAATATGGTTCATTACACTGAAAATATTTTAAAGTGAGTTTTGTTATTTTACATGCATGAAAACAATAAACAATTATATCCCGATAATATATTAATTTTTCTTTTTAGTTCATCTACACAAGATCAACTCTCAGGTATTTCTTTAACTGGGAATAAATAATATTAATAATAAAAATTTGTATACATTTACTTGAAGAGAATCAAACAATCTAATATAAAATTTCATATATACCTATAGATTTGTATATCTAGAGGAAATTTTCAATTAATAAATATCTATTGAGATGATTAGTATACTCAGATCATAAGTATTTTAATATTTTGCTTTATATTACTCAGAAATAGTCAGTGAAGAAACTGCACATAGTGTTATATTCTGCTTTTGCTATTCCAAAGAAATTGAATTCAAGGAAGTACATTATGCCTTATTCTATCAAGTGCATATTTACATTTGCATTGCTAAATTATTTACCTTAACTACATTTTTAACTCTACAAACCTTAAAATAATGTTCCCATTATAATCTTTATATTAATATGCTAATGCTACTAAGGAATTTACTTTAAATTTCAGAACATTTTTATTCAGTATTGTTACCTCTGCTGAGATACAAGCACATTGGGGTGTTAGGGAGCCCCCTAGTGGTACCTGTATTTGCACAGTAAAGAATTTTTTTTTTTATTAATTCGGAACCTAAATATATAAGGGACTTTCACCTTTTTTTTTTTTTTTTTGGTTTTTGGGCCACACCCATTTGACGCTCAGGAGTTACTCCTGGCTATGCACTCAGAAATCGCCCCTGGCTTGGGAGGGACCATATGGGACGCCAGGGGATCCAACCGCTGTCCGTCCTACGCTAGCGCTTGCAAGGCAAACATCTTACCTCTAGACCTCTAGCGCCACCTTCCCTGCCCCACTTTAACCTTTTTTGAAAGGGAGAGAAGCATGTGTTTGAGGGGAAACAATACCTGATGGTTCATTGCTTAGTCTCAGCAGTACTACTGTACTCAGACTAGAGCTGATGGAGACTGCTAGCCCCACCACCACCACCACCAGGAGATATTCTATGGTTCATTTCAAGCCTTGGGTCCAAATCACGCCCTCTGTACAAAGCATAAACTACTGAATGTTGTTCTATCCCTCTGCACCTCTCCCGCCCCATTTTCCCTATTTTTATACCAATTTCTTGTTTGTTTGTTTGTTTGTTTGTCTGTTTGGGGTCATACCCTACAATGCTCAGAGGTTACTCCTGGCTCAGATATCTGCACTCAGATATTACTCCTGGAAGTGCTCAGGGAATCATATAGGATGCCAGAGCTCAATCCTAAATCATCCAAGTACAAGAGAAAAGCCTTACTCAAGCCCCAGGGATGTTTCTTTTTCTTTTTTTTTTTTTTTTTTTTTTTTTGGTCTCACATACATTGTAGAAGTTGCTAGCAGGAAAAAATGTAATTATTTTTATCTCCAGTTACATAAATGACCAATTGCAAAATTAAACTTTTCTTACTTTTTGACCTTCCCAACCACCTCAAAAACATATTTGAGATTCATAAAAAAGCATTGTCATGTAAAATGAAATTTCTATATTCAATTGTTAAAATACACACAAGCTAAACAGATTATAGTTTTAATGTATTATAATACAGAAGCATATCTTTCATCTAGCCAAAAAATGTGCAAAAGGATTCCTAAAGAGTATCAGCATTTGTATTGATTCTACTACATTGCATGTTTAGAACTTTCTTTTTTTGTTTTTGTTTTTGTTTTTGTTTTTGTTTTGGGGTCACACCTGGCAGCACTCAGTGGTTTCTCCTGCCTCCATGCTCAGAAATCGCTCTGGCAGGCTCGGGGGGACCATATGGAATGCTGGGATTAGAACCACCGTCCTTCTGTATGCAAGGCAAATGCCCTGCCTTCATGCTATCTCTCCGGCCCATGTTTAGAACTTTCTAACATTATTCTCCTAATTATGGTGAAGATTTGATGAAGAGCTGAAAAGTGAAGTTCCTTTGGAGAAAGTGGACAATTCACAGTTGTTCAGACATTTTGCCAAGCATATCCTCACAAATCATCTATTCTAGCTTAGTATGATCCTCCTTAATAAGTGAGCTTAGGCTTCCTAGGGATTTCAATAATTCCATGAAATTTTAAAGTATAAAGCTAAGTCTTAGAAATGATGAAGAATATTTCTCACAGCGAAAGCAACTTAAACAGAAATATAGAAATGAAAATAGCAGCATGAATTTTCCATGGAAACTATACTATGAACTATCCTTGTCATAGAAACACATAGTGAGTGATGAGAGCATAGGAAGTGCATCCAGCTATGTCGCAGGATCAGCCAGGCTATGGAAGATGCAGGAGCTACATTAAGGGTTTCCATTTATTCTAAACACCATTGGGCAATGTTTTCCATAGTCCGATTTGTGTTTAAGGAAATGATTCTGGTAATAGGGTAGAGGATATATTTGAGTGGTGTTGGGACTTAAGCCAAAACAAATTTTGGTCCAGACAGTGAAGGCTGGCTGAGCCTCTGCAGTAGAGCAGCGTCATTTCTAGGGTACCGATGCCCCAGAAAAAGTGACTATTAACTGGGCTCTAAGCTTTGGAGTTAGCACTTCCCTGCCTCAGCTCAGTATGCCATCAGTTGTATCTTCTCTGTGATTTACCCTCTTGCCTTTGGTTCTCTCTTGAGGGACTGCAGAAAACAGTATTTCATAGTCTTCATCCTTAAAGACAGGCATGAATTGCATAATCTCAATTTGCACTGCTTTTGAAGGACATGAAAAGCATGCCTGACAACTGAGTGAAAAGTAGGAACATAAGCTGTGTAAAATGATTAGGTGGTAGTTGTTGGACATCAAGAGTATTAAGAAATCCAGGTGATGTCACTGTCATGGTAATTGGAAGGATGGAAGTACTCATTGGTGATTTATATAAAAGGAGCAAAAATAAATTTTATGAGTTGTCTAGGTTATGTAACAAGTTCCCAAAGCTGGGCCAGAAAGGTAATACAAGGGTTAAGGAGAATGCCTTTCATGCACAAACTCCAGAATCACCCTAAAACCACCACATGGTCCTGCGAGCATTACTGGGTACAGACTTGCAGTTCCCCAAAATTTGTCATAGTGGTCCAGGTAATCCCAGATACTGCAGGGCCTGAAAAAATCCTCAGGTAGTTCCTTACAAAAATACCAGGTCACTTGGCTTGGAGTGAACCAGGAAACTTGAAGGAGCACATGTTTATTATTTTTCTGTATTCCCATGGTCAAGAGTCTGGGCTTTGTTTACTTGTTTCTCAGTATCAGAACCACAGGAGGCTGCAATCAACAAACAGCCACAGCTTGGTTCTCACCTGGAGTCTTACATAGGAAAGGATATGCCTCTTTGCATAATCATTTGCAACACTGAGTTTCTCATAGCTGAAGATTTATAGTAGCTTCCTCCTTCAGAGCCAGCAACAGTTTCTAGAGTGAACCAGACAAAATCATGGGATATTCCATCTTTTTGCCACATTCTAAAGGATAGAGGCAAATGACAGTTCCCTACCCACAAGCAAAGGAAGGAGACTTTACAAGAACCTCAATATTAGGAACAAGGGATATTGGGTGCCACCCTATCATATCCATAAATCATGCCTTTCTAAAGTGTGAAATTTCTCATTGTAATTAAACTGGAAGTTAAAGAACATTTCATTATAACTTGAATCATTATACCAGTTTATAATTAGTAGAATGAATCTATATCCTGATGTATCTATCAGAGACATATAATGATAATAATGATAATAATTAAATAATAATAATAATGCAATTCCTTTTGTTATTCAATATCCATGCAGTGCCAGTTATATCCTGTTTTTTGATAATACTTTTTGGCATCTAACATGCCTCTGAAAAATCTCAGTTCAAGATGGGAAATTATAAGAGCAAATTCCAAGAATCTTTCATACTAAATGGCATTATAATTACACTGTTTTGTTGTTGGTTGCTTTCTTGTCCTTTATGAGGTCTGACTTGATGAAATACTGAAACTAATTCAAATCTTTCCGTGCTTAACTTCCTCAGAGATATTAGGATGTTTTTAAAACTAAATGCAATCCTAAAATGGCATATAATAAATATTACTTCATCTTATTTTAAGCCTTAGTGACCCTTAGCTGTAAACAAGACAAGGGAATGGACAGTATCAAATAGTGGCAAACTGGGCCTGGAGTATTAGTGCTACAGGTAGGCAATTGCCTTGCACATGATTGACCAGGGTTCAATCTCCAGTAAACCATATTATCCCCTGAGTTTATGAGGAGTAATTTCTTTTTTTTTAATTTCTTGATAAGCTTTACTTTATTGCCAATTTTTCTTTAAACAATAAAGCATTTATTTTCTTTTTTTAAATTAATATCCTTATTTAAACACCTTGATTACAAATATGATCATGGTTGGGTTTCAGTCATGTAAAGAACACCCCCCTACTTCACCAGTGCAACATCACCAATGTCCCAAATCTCCCTCCTCCCTAACCCACCCCAACCTGTACTCCAGACAGGCTTTCTACTACCCTCATTCATTCACATTGGTATGATAGTGGCTCATTGTAGTTATTTCTCTAACTGCACTCATCACTCTATGTGATGAGCTTCATGTCATGAGCTGGACCTTCCAGCCCTCTTGAGGAGTAATTTCTGAGTATAGAACTAAGAATAGCCCCTGAGTGCCACTGGGTGTGGCCCAGAATCAAACAAAAATAATAATAGTTGGCATTCAGTACTGAAAATGCAAAGGAAGAGTGGAAGAGAGAATGATGAGCAGACAGGAGTCAACACAGGACATTTGTTGGCCATTCGGGACTCTATAAGTTGTGTTCTTTTAAGTGTCTTAGGTGGTGAGGGGAAATCTTGAAATACTGGTAGAAGGATGCTGACACTGGGTGAAGTTTGGAGTTGAATCATTATAAGCCTGAAATTTCATCAACAGTATTGTAAATGATAGCTGCAAAATAATTATTAAAATCTGCTCTATTCACCTGTTTTTCTCCATTTTCAACACCTTTATCTCCTAGGGCAAGTTGACACTCCCTCATATATCTGCATGAATCATCATCAGCTCCATCCACTGCCTGGTTACTCTAATATTTGGTTTCCTCTCCATCTAAACAATTTAAAGTTGAATTTTTCTTCTATATATACAAATTTTAATGAAAAGTATATCTTCAATAGTTTGCATTATTACTGTTTCTTATACTACCATGAGACAACAATATCTGGCTTTTTAGATAGATCAAAAAATTTGCTTATCATCTGACCTTATTTCCATTGCTTAGTAAGCATCTGCTTTTTCTCCTCCAAATATTTTTCATCTTCTACCTACAAAAAATAACTGATGCGGGGCCGGCAAGGTGGCGCTAGAGGTAAGGTGTCTGCCTTGCAAGCGCTAGCCAAGGATCAGGACCATGGTTCAATCTCCGGGCATCCCAAATGGTCCCCCCAAGCCAGGGGCAATTTCTGAGCACTTAGCCAGGAGTAACCCCTGACCATCAAACGGGTGTGGCCCGAAAAAACAAACAAACAAAAAAAAACTAATGCATTTCTTTTATTTCTGCTTGTAGGATAAGCCCAGCTTGGAATTAATGCACGCCATAAGTCATAATAGATAAATATTGCCAAATGGGGAACCAGGTAAAAAGAGAAAGCAAGCAATATCAATGAGATATAACTTAAAATGAGAAAGACAAGATGAAGTCAGACTCAAAATTTTGCAGGCAAGCAGAGCCAAGAGGTTGAGAAAAGAGGGTATAATGTTATCCTATCCTAGAGTTCAAACTACTTTCCTGAGCCAATTAAGGTTGATTAGCCTGGGGGGAAATGTAAATATCAAAGATCAAGATAAGCAAACAGTAGCAGAGAAAAAGCCCCCAGGAAGAGAAAGTTCAGGGCCCAAGGATATAGCTCAAAAACATGGAAGAGAGAAGCCATGGATGCTTGAATCCTTGAGTTGAAGCCTTTATATGACCGTCCTTTCCCTCTATGCTCCAGTGAAATGGCCCCCAACACTGATGGGTATAAGCAGCAATAGTCTCTGGTGTTGAACTTCCAGGTCTACAGTGCTTGGCTGGATATTACAATGAGTAGTTTATAAGCAACCTCAGAAACACTAAAGGAGCTCCTTTCGACATTCTCCTCCCTAAGGAAAAAGAAAAATCTGAGGCTAACAAGTACAAGGAGTCATGTGTGAGATTTTTCTTCAGCTCTAGGGTGATGTGTTTGCAAAGAGACTAGGCAGGAGCTTACTCACAAGCAAATTCACCAACATCTAGTTATAAAAAGCAACATTCAGTTATGACCCCTGTTTACCATGATTCAGTATCCTTTGCAACCAAGCAATTAAATGTATGTGGAGGATCATGGTGTTCGAAGTTATTCTCCCCCCACCCAAGTTATTCTTGAGTTCAAATTTTTTTTCCAACATTAGTTACCTGTGTAATCACAAAGAAGCTTTTCAACTTAGTTAAGCTTTAGTTTACTTATCTTTAAATCGTAACAGTACAGCAGATAGAGCTGCTTGAACACAGCCAAGGTTTGATCTCCAGCTTCCCATTTGGTCTCTTGAGCCTGCCAAGAGTGATTTCTGGTGCAGAACCAAGAGCAATCCCTGGGCACTGCCTGATATAGCCCCAAATCAAACAAATCATAATAATATAATACAATGAAATGTGAATAATAAGGTGCTAAAGAGATAGTGTAGAGGATAGGATACTTGCCTTCCATGTGGTAGAGCATGACTTGATTCCTGGCACCTCATTTGGTCCCCTGAATAGTGCCAAGAGTGAATCCTGATCACAGAGCTCAGAGTAATTCCTAATATATGGAATATATAACATATGGCCCAAAAAGCAAAAATCAATAAATGTGGATAGTCAAATAAAATAACAGCTTTATGTTACTTAAAAATTAAATGTGAAAAATTAAAGGTGATAACCTGACATATAATAAAAGTTAAGGGTGATTTTATTTTATAGACACAAAAACCAACATGGCTCCCAAATTTTATCTATATCTCATTCAGTCTTGAGATTTATATGACTACTCTGAGCTCTTACAATCCTTGAAGGTTGCTCATACCTAATATTATTTATCATAGTATATTTTAGACCTTGCTAGTTTGCAGTCATTTTATGTCTGCTTGTGTTTGCCAGGAGTAGAACTCAGGGACCCACTTAGAAGGCATGTGCTCCACCACTGGGCTTTCAAACCTCAGTTTTATTCACTTATGCTCATTTTTCAAAGGTGTTGGGAAGTCTTTCAGTAGACTGAGCTCACCAGAAAGACTCAACCAGGACTTTATATTTTCATGCAATTCCAAGGCCCAATTCATATAATCATTTAATAAGTCTTTATTGAGTTTCCCATTATATGTGACATACTGAGTATGTAACCATAAAAGTTTGGCTTCTTGGAGCTAGGACTAGACAACTACTATTAAAGAAAGAGGACTGTGGCTCTAAATATAGAAGGACCTAGCTTGGTTCACTAATTTTACAAAACTATGTATCTCATACTATTGTTTAAGATAACGATTGTCTTTAAACTTATTTTTTTTTATTGGTCACATTTCTACTGATTAAATCACTGTCATCTTAAAGAAAAGTCTAGGATGTTTTTAACTGAGTGAAATATTTTTACCATCTGCCATGTCACGGTATAGATGAGCCTACTCCCCTCTGACAATGCTGCCAGTAAAACATGCCTTGCATAACTTCCTATGAGAAAATCAAGTTCTCTGTGGTACAAGATGTGGCCTCTTTTCTACTCTCTCTGTGAGAAAAAGGAAAATTTATCATAGAAATTCATCACAGAAACAGGTAGGGACAGAGTCATGGTGCAAAAGTTAAAGCAATTGCCTTGCATGTGGCCAATTCTTATTCAATTCCCTGCACTACATATGGATCCCCTGAGTTCACAGCCAGTAGTAGCTCCTGAGAACTGCTGGTTATGCTTAAAAAAAATAAAAAGAAAAAAAAGGTATTTCAAAAAATATATGAAGGTGTTTTCTAGTTTGTTTATTGAGGAAGGTCAATATTGTGACTTCCTCTATTGATAATTCCAGAACTTTCCTCATTTTAATTGAAAACATACATCTAATATTTATGTAGAGAGATGCACTTGAATCTATATTATGGAACTGACATCTGACAACTCAGTGGCTTAATCAAACTGATTGCTCAACACCCTTAAAATACATGATTCACAAATTCATCTCAAGCTTAGAATGCCATGTAGAAGATAAACACCTCTAGTTAACCTAGTTAATTAAGAAAAGTAATTGCTTCTTTCCCACTAAATTACTCAGTATTACCATTTATAATAAAAGTTTGATTCAAAATGTTCTGAAATAACCAGATATATGGACATTAGTGAAATAGAAGATTATGATTTAACAATTTCACTAATTAGGGTATATCACTGCTGAGCTTCAGCTATTGCTATTTGTAGTCATACCCAGGTTAATTAGTAAAATTACTTTATAACTCAAAAGATATTTCCTACTAAAGAGACACTTTTTTTTTCTTTTTTTTTTTTTGAGCCACACCCAGTGATGCTCAGGGGTTACTCCTGGCTATGCACTCAGAAATCAATCCTGGCTTAGGGGACCATATGGGATGCCAGTGGATCGAACTATGGTCCATTCAAGGCCAGCCACATGCATGGCAAACACCATACTGCTGCACCACTACTCTGGTTCCAGAAGGGACACTTATTTTATTTATTTATTTATTTATTTATTTATTTATTTATTTATTTTTGGTTTGGGTGCCACACCCGGTGATACTCAGGGATTACTCCTGGCTATGCACTCAGAAATCGCTCCTGGCTTGGGAGACCATCTGGGACGCCAGGGATCTAACCATGGTCCATCCTAAGCTAGCACGGGCAAGGCAGATGCCTTACCACTTGTGCCACCGCTCCAGCCCCACGGACACTTATTTTTGATACAAAATTTTTTTTAATGTATTGAATTACCATGATATAGAGTTAAAAAGTTGTTGATGGTTGAATTTCATGACACAAGTTTACATATTTGAGAACTGCCTTAGTTTATTTCACTGACACTTTATCAAACTACTCATTATACCTAATAGGGAACTAGAAGGAAGAGAAAGGCAGCACTGTAACTTACATAGAGAATAGAGATGTTTACTCAAGGTTTCTAAAATCACAAAGATATAGCACAGAATGCCCTTGGAAATATGTGTGATTAACAAGTTTTCTAATTATATGTAATATTCTAAATTTTGTTTTCATTAGTGAGTTAAAGACTAGCACATAAAGGAAGAAAAGGGGGGAGAGAAGGGAAGATGAGAATTTGGGTGACATCTATCTGCCACTTCAATGAATTCTCTTGCTAAGATAAAACTCGAGGGGCCCGGGCGGTGGCGCTAAAGGTAAGGTGCCTGCCTTGCCTGCGCTAGCCTTGGACGGACCGCGGTTCGATCCCCCGGTGTCCCATATGGTCCCCCAAGCCAGGAGCAACTTCTGAGCACATAGCCAGGAGTAACCCCTGAGCGTTACCGGGTGTGGCCCAAAAAAAAAAAAACAAAAACAAAAAAAAAGATAAAACTCCAAAAATATTGTGAAATTTTATATACAATTTACATACAAATATACTAATAAGTCATATTGTCAACTGTGTCAGTCACATCAAAATGACAAAAGTTACCTTACACTGATGAATAAAAGTACAAGATGCAAGGGTCTCTGAAGTAAATAAATTCAAAATTTGATTAAATTTTTTCCTACTTATCTCTCTGTTTAAAATCTCAGACTTTGTTCTTTTCACCTTCTTAGAGAAAAATCACTAAGCCTAAGCCTCACATTTCAAGATCTTTACTTTAAGTCTTCTAATCTTTAGCAAAGGGAAATTCCTCTTAGATAAGGTTCACAAACCTGCATATACTGAATTTCCAAGAATTTGACAGTATCCTCATCAGAATTTCAGATATGGAAAAAGATCACTCTCAATATAAATTTGGAGTATCAACTTATTTATTATTTTGATTATGTTGGAAAAAATTAAGGAAAATGAAATTTACTTACCAAATAAAGTAATCCCCCAAAGCAGTGTTTAGAAAAGACAATTTACAAGAAAAAAATGTAGGTTGTAATGATGGTTTTCTCTGTTCAGTGGCCACAAATAAAATCCCTAACCCCAGATATACTTACTTGGTTTTTGTGAACAAATTTTAATAAGAAATAATATGGAAAGTCATTATATTTTTTATAATTTTATTGAGACCAATGTGAATTACAAGTTTTTCACAGTTATATTTAAGGTACATAGTGACAGTGAATTAGGGCAATTTCCACAACCAGTGTTGACCTTCCTTCACCACTGATCTAAGCATGTTTCCTCTGTCTCCACCTTAACCCCCTGGACTGTTAGTATATACAAGTCCCTTTTCTGTATGGCTTGTTGTACTTTGTGTCTATTGATTCTATTGTTGTTGATCTGGGTTGGGTATTTAGGGCTGATCTTTTATTTTCCCACTCATTATTCATGAGACTGCTTGCCCCTAGAACTATTCACTTTTTTCCCCTCAGTATATGAGGCAGAATAAGCTGGTTCATGTTCTATGGTTCTGTTGACAAAGGAAAGAAAAAAAGAAGGGATGAGGCCCCTGTGCAGAAGCTATAAATTTAAATTTTAAAAAAGAAAGAGAGAAAAAGAAAAAGAGGGGCCAGAGTGACAGCACAGCGGTAAGGTCTTTGCCTTTAACATGGCCAACAAAGGATGGACCCTGGTTCGATTCCTGGCATCTCATATGGTCCCCCAAGCCTGCCAGGAGTGCTCTGAGCACAGAGCCAGGAGTAACCTCTGAGCACCATAGGGTATAACCCAAACAAACAAACAAAAATTACACCAAATTAAAAAAAAAAATGGAGCGGGGGGGGGGGTGGGGTGGGGGGGCTGATGTAGCAAGTTGGTTTTTTTTGGTTTTGGTTTTTCATAGGCATAGTAATTGGGGAAAATAGAAAGGAAATTCCTTTGGCCTAAGAGATACAGTGTTTTCTCCATCCTTGAAGCACACTGTATTAGGATCAACTTTAAGCAACTGCCATGCTCATTGTCAAACCCCAAGGTTTTTTTTTTGGTTTTCGGGTTGTTTTTTTTTTTTATTATGGTGCCAGGAAATGTTCTGTTCAGTTGTGATTGTCAAGGTCAACCTTGTAATTAGAGATCTTGGTTTTTGCACAGGTCCTATGAAAGTCATTATATTATTAAATAATATATATATAACTATCATTATATTTAATGTACATAACACAAATTCCTATATATATATATATTATTTGTATGATGTATGATTAATTTAAGGTAAGTTCTCTAAGTCCCAGTTTTCAAAGTAAAGGCACCAGTAATGCATAATAAGTTTGCTTTGAGAATGGAAGACATCTCCTATAAAATATCATACAAAAATAAATGTACAAAAGACAGCCAAGAGAGGAAAAAGTAAGAGAAATCAATGAAATACATTGCTACTCTTGAAAATTACTGAAATACCTACTTTCCTCTGCACTGATAATGGGCACCAAGATAAGCACTAACTTGGAAGGGGTCATCTAAGCTAAAAAGAAAATGGGTATACTCTTTTAAATCTACTTACACCTACATGCCATGTCCATAAAAATTGTTAAATGGCTCATTCTGTGGTTAATAAGAATATTTTTAAGCATTTCTCCTTATTACCTCCCAAATTCCTTTTCTCTTTAGATAAGAAAGTGAAAATTATAATAATTTGCAAATTAAGTGAAATGTAATATAGTTTCAGTTCATCCTCTAATTCAATGGACCAATGAATTAAGCTACAATGAAGGGGGATGATTTTTGAGAAGCAAAATAAAGGTGATGGGCTTGAGTGGTGGCACTAGAGGTAAGGCATCTGTCTTTCAAGTGCTAGCCTAGAATGGACCATGGTTCAATCCCCAACATCCCATATGGTCCCCAAAGCCAGGAACAAATTCTGAGCACATAGCCAGGAGTAACCCTTGAGCGTCAATGGGCGTGCCCCCCCAAAAATGAAAGGTGATGTTATCAGGGGAAAAGTATAGGTGGTGAAAAAAATAAGAAAAAATGGTACTTTTAAAAAATATTTACTGAACATAATTGACTGTGAAAAATATTTACTGATCATAATTGATGTGAGGCTGTTATAGGAAAGTGTGAGTCAGAATATCAATTCATGTGCAAAGAATTTATGTTGTCAACTAGCACTAAATAATGGCATATAATGTGAACCAGATAACAATCTAAAACATGTAAAAGTAGCCTGATAACGGGTTAAAAAAAAGGGAGAAATTAATTCAAATATACATTTTCCTGCACTCAATGTAGGCAAAATACCATTTCATCATATGGTTAATGCAGAATATCATTAATGAAATATTTTATACTATGTCTTTAATGCATGTGGATGTTAATACTTTGATCACAGTTCAAGCTATGCTGATATAGTTGGTGGTTAGTGAACTACCTTATTAAACAGTACAGCTCTGGGCTCTTGAGAAAATGTGGATTTTGAGGTGGTGTGCGGTTTTGCATGAACCATTTTTAGGAGAATGAGGTTTTAGGTATTTAGACTTTTATTTATCAAACTGTAGAGATGCTAAGTACATGACATGGAGAGAGTAACCTGTCGGAATATTAAGTATTGGAAATAATTAAGGAAGGACTATAATGGTCTGCTCACAGATTATAGAAGTTTGTAAGAAATGTCAAGTTGCACAATCCACTGAGGAAGAAAGTAATGAGCAATACGCCCGTTCACATAGCAAAGGAAACGTAGAACATTTTTTTTGCATCACCTGATTATCCTCACCATGCTGCTTATCTCACTAAAACTGAGCCTTAGTTCCACAAACATAGATCAAACATTGACTACTGAACCATACCAGTATTTGGGGATCAATGCATATAACTGTAAATACATATATACAAATAATTGTCTATATGGACAGTTGTGCTTAATGCCAATAACTGAACTATGTTGTGGAAAAGAGATGTGACAACAAATTAACTGTTTTTTTAATTATGGTAGATTTTAAATGAAGGAATATACCATCTGCATGGAAGTATCTAAGAAAACATTCTTTAGAGAAGTGTTACCTGAGTAGAATATTGAAAGGCAAAAATAGTTTATTTAAATGGGAATAAAAGAAAGGGTACCATGAGTGGAAAGGAAAGCATGCGGGAAATTTGAGAAGTATCTGACAAGTTTTGGCAATTTGAAAATGTGAATATTTGTTCAGTTTAGAACCCAGGTGAATAAAGTATAGGGAATAAAGCTGGAAAGATAACTAAGAATAAAGTATGGATAAGCCAAGATTAGCAATAGCTCAAAGGAGACTGTTCTGCTATGGCACATCCATCATAGGGAGAAACACTTTTGTAATACAAGGTGAGCATTAGGAACATGGCTAACTTCAGCCAAGAATACAGAGGTCAGCTCCTGAGATTGTAATGTGAAGACAGCAGGTTGCACATTAAAACTGAATACTTTCTTGATGTCAGATATAATGAACTGCCTTTTCACCGTAAGTATTCAACATTTCACTAAATTGACCTTTTCTTGCCAATAGCAGATTCAAATGTACTGTGTATTTGAACTTAAGAATAGCATTGATATGGATACGGTGTTTCTCTTGAAGGTGAGCATTTTGCTATTTGTCTCTCAATATTCCATGAGAAGAAAGCTTCAAGAAGAAAAATCATTATTACAAGAAAAAAAGTTAATAGTTTCTCCCTACCCCCACTTAAAGCTACAGGTGATAAAGATGTCATATTCATTTTCTAATTGCTGCATATGAAATCATAGTAGCTTAGACACCATTTTATTAAATCACCATTCTATAAGTCAAAAGTTCAGATAGGTTCAATTTAATTTGCTATAAATTTGCTAGACTGAAATCAAACTGTCTACTTGCTTATTATTCTTTGGAGACTCAGGAGAAGAATCTGCTTCCCTGTTCATTTGTGTCCTAGTCAGAGGCAGTTTGTGTTATTGCCCGAATGTGTTTCAGGTGTTCTTGCTATTGGCCCAAGGATCCTATCAGCATCTAAATGCTATTTTAAAATTTTTTGCATCTTCAAGCTAGCAGAAGCGCATCAAATCTTTCATTTCCTTGAACTCTCTCGAATCACCCCTTCTGCTATTTTCCAGAAAATAAGGAAAGAAATGGGTACTGACTTTTTTTTTGGCATAAAATTCCAATTGCTTTTAAAGATTTTAAATATTGGAGGCCGGAGAGATAGCATGGAGGTAAGGCATTGGCCTTGCCTGCAGAAGGTCGGTGGTTCGAATATCGGTCCCCTATATGGTCCCCCCATATGGTCCCCCGAGCCTGCCAGGAGCGATTCCTGAGCGTAGAGCCAGGAGTAACTCCTGAGCATTGCCGGGTGTGACCCAAAAACCAATAAATTCATAAATACATAAATACAAAAATAAATATTGATTAGTAATATTCATTGCAATCTAAATATCTTTTTTTCTTTTTAACACAGCATTAATAACTGGATGAACACCAGGGTAAAAAATTGTGAAAAGGGCCAGAGAGATAATATAGTGGGTAGTGAAGCAACACATAAGTTCCCTGAACATTGCCAAGGAATAAGTCCTGGGCATCTGTAGGTGTAATAATCAAAAGAAAAAAATTATGATGAATTTTTAGAATTCTCCCATTTAGAGTGCCCCTTTTCTATCATATTGAAGGACATTTCAAATGCACTAACTTCATCCATTTGAAGGAGTTAGCACTCCACAAGATGAAACAAAGGGACAAATTATCTTTAAATGTTTCATTTTTCTCTAAGTGACTGGTTAAATAGGTAGAAGAAATTTTGATGAATTTAAGGAAAAGACTTGAACTAATAATACTCCATAGCTTCTAGCAACACAAGGTCATACCCTTAAACTAACTCCAGCCCTTAAAAACCTCAGTGCTGCCTAAGGAATTTAACCTGTCAAAGACCTATTGAGCAGTTACCTTAGAAACTTAAAATTATAAATTCTTTCTCTGCTCTTTTGAAAGGAAAGTCTTCTAGTATTCTGAACTGTCTCTTTAAGAACTTTAAGCTCTCTCATCTAAAGGCAAGATAAGATCTCCCTCTCTGGTCTCCTTATCCTTGTGAGAGAGAAAGGGCCTAATTTAACTGACTACCATGCTCCAATTTGCAAAACTACCTTGTTTTCTAAAAATAAAGAGGCTTGATTTCTTACAGATAAACATAGTTAGCTGACAAAGATGTTTCAATGACAGTGATCATCCCACTTCCTACTTTTCATAGTTTTCCTTGTTCTTGCTTTTACTTTCTTTTCTGCTTTTGCTTTCTTTTCTTTTTTCTTTCTTCCTTCCTTCCTTCCTTTCTTTTCTTTCTCTCTTAATTTTGATGGTCTTGAGATCAAACTAGGCATGCAGGCAAAGGCAATTGCTTTAACCCACACCCCAGTTCTTGCTTTCCTCATTATGAATTCTGTTGCATGGTCTCTCAGGATTTTTGTTATCCTCCTCTCTCCACTTAAAAAGTGCCTGTCACCTCTCTACACATGAAGAACTGAGCTCAATTACTTATTGAAGGGTTTTTTTTTTCCTGTTGTAGTTGTACAACTTTTCACCTTGTCTAGTTTTTTGCTTGTTTTTCTTTAACATGTTGAATATGCTTCATTATTACCTCACAACACTGTTCTCTCATCCTAGTGAAGTCTCCTTGGTACTGGCTCTATTTGCCAATTTCTGTTTTGACTTTTGATTTGGCCACTGTGTTTTCTTCTTTGGAGGCATGGGGTGGACCATATCCAGTGGTACGCAAGGGCTTCTCCTGGTTCTATGTTGGGGTCATTAGAGGTCATATGCTCTAGTACCATATACTAGTGGATGTTGAACTAGGATCCTCCATATGCAATGTAAGCACTTTAATCCCTTATGGTATCTTTCCAACTGCTTTGAGAGTGAAAGATTTGAAAAACACCAAGCAATACTCAGAAATAACCCTGGCTGTGCTCAGGGGACCATAGAGGATGCTGGAGATCAAACACAAGTAGGCCCTAGGCAAGGCAAATGCCTTACTTGTCCATCACTATAACCGCCCCTTTTCATATTTTAATTACTACACTACAAGATCTTTACTGAAACCTAACATCTTAAAACACTGTTAAGAAAAGAATTAAGGAATCAGAGAGATAGTACAGTGAGTAGGGTACTTTCTTTACATGTAATGAACCCAGATTGAATTTCCAAAACTCCAGATAGTCCCTTTAGCCCAACTGAAAGTGATTGATGAGCACAGAGCCATGAGTAAGCTCTAAGCACAGTTGTGTTTGACCCCCAAAAGGGAAGAATTAATTTTTAGAAAGAACTGTTCTTTTACTTGGCACAAAGTAATGAATGCAGTTAGGGTAGTAAACAGTTCACTGTGACAGTTGGAACTGATTATTCTGAACAAGAACTGGGGTACTGAAAAGAAATAAAGTGATATGCCCAGTACCCCTTCATTAGTAATAGTGCAGACTTCAGTGTCAAAAAAGGAGAGAGAGAGAGAGAGAGAGGGAGGGAGAGAGAGAGAGAGAGAGAGAGAGAGAGAGAGAGAGAGAGAGAGAGAGAGAGAGAGAGAGAGAGAGAGAGAGAAGTAAAATGCCTGCCCCAGGGGCAGGTGGAGGAAAGTTGGAAGAGGGAAAAACTGGGGACATGGGTGATGGAAGTGTGCACTGGTGAAGGGTGGTGTACATTCTATGACTCAACCATGAAATAATCTTATAACCATGGTGCTTAAAGTACGTATGTGTGTGTGTGATTATGTATGTACCATATTTTCCGGCTTATAAAATGACTTTTTTTTTTTTTTGGTTTTTGGGCCACACCCTGTGAGGCTCAGGGGTTACTCCTGGCTATGCGCTCAGAAGTTGCTCCTGGCTTCTTGGGGGACCATATGGGACGCCGGGGGATCGAACCGCGGTTTGTCCTAGGCTAGCGCAGGCAAGGCAGGCACCTTACCTCCAGCGCCACCGCCCGGCCCCTAAAATGACTTTTTAGCCAATGAAAACTTTTTAAAAATCGGGGGTCATCTTATAAGCCAGTGTACGGCATGCTTCTAGCTTCAGAGACAAGTAATCTGCCTCCCTCTTACCTCTTGTGATATCCCATCCAGCTGTCAGGTGCAATCACTCAGTTCTCTGCTTGTCCTGATTTATCTTTCAGGACACACAAAGGAGCTGAGTTACCAAGTGCCACATCTCGTCCAGCAGCCGGGTATGCAGCTTTCTTGTACTCAGTCCTCTGTTCAGCTTCTATGGGATACAGAGGAGGCACTCTGTTTCCCTATAGCTGTCCTATTAATCACTGCACCCCAGCCAGCAGCTCTTGGAGGAGCCCCCTCTCCCTGCTCTCAATATAGATCACAATTAAAAAATCAGTCACTCACTACAAATGACATATGTAAAATGAGTGTTGCCATTTCAAAGTCTAGCTTTCTAAAACATATACTGTTAACCTCTGAGGGTTCTACTCTTTTTCTCTTATGTTTTTTAAATTCCATTTGGTGCACATTAAAAGAGAGGTAGTCTTATATGGCAAATATAGCCCAAACCCTCTATTTTAACAGGAAAAGTAGGAGGTCATTTTATATATCGAAAAATACAGTGTGTGTGTGTGTGTGTGTGTGTGTGTGTGTGTGTGTGTGTGTGTGTGTGTAACTGTTTTTTTAAACTAAATTCCAATTCACTATTGGTCTCAAACCAAAAAAAAAAAAAAAAACTTGCATAAAAAAACATCAGAGTACCTAAGAGAAAGATGTCTGGATTTCATTTGAAATCACAATTTTAATTAAATGAATTATACTTCTGGCAGTAGGAAAATGGAAGAGCTGAGAGTAAAGAAGGAATAATGAGTGAGACAAAGTTGATTTGTGGTTGACAAGAACTAAGATGGGGGAAATGGATAGAAAGAGTAGCTTCTAAAAAGGGTAATGTTTCTTTGAGGGTAATAAAAAGTTCAAAAATTGATTTTGGTAATGATTTTACAGATCTGAATAGAATAAATTCCACTGAATTTTATTCCTTCAAATAGCTGAACTTCATGCTATATGAAATATATCCCCAAAATCCCTGATATCAGTAATAAAGAGTAGGTGACAATATTGATAAATGTCGAATGATCTAAACAATGACAGAAATATCATAAATATTATTTGATGTAAGAGAAATTGGTGGAGATTAGAATGTAAATCCTGACCAACAATATTCCTATGAGTGAGGAGACAGTAATGGGAATTAATATTTTAAGTTTATACTTAACTGCTGCTCTTAGAAATTATTCAATTAACTGCTTTATTCACTTTTTCTACTTTTAATGACTTTATTACAATCCTTCTAGATCTTATCAGGATGTTTGCCTAGGAGGAATTGCAAATCCAACCAAAGAGAGACAAAGAATATTAGTACTTGTTGATTGCAAATTACTTTATACATCTGTCATTTCTTTCGAATTTCTGTCCTTGAAGAAAAATCACTTTATTACTCTCTCAAGATCCATAACATTGAGAGCAATAAAGATAACTGAGAGGGTTGAACACATTTAGGAGGTAGGTGTTCAATCCCCAGTTGCAGTGCTTGAGCACTCCTAGGTGTATTGTCCCTACTCCAAAACACCAAAAGCACCAAAATATTTTATATGCAGCCCTGATTGTAAAATAAATGTCAAATATTGGGCTAGAAATATAATACAGTAGTTAGGTTGTTTTGCCTTGCATGAAGTTCATACAGGTTCAATACCAGGTACCACATACCATCTCTTGAATCCTGACAGAAGTAATACCTGAGGTCAGAACCAGGAATAAACTCTGAAAACAACCAGGTATGAATCAAAATCCAGAAAAATATTATTAAACTCAAATACTGATAAGAAGGGGATTAATTGGGGCCAGAGCAGTGGCGCAAGTGGTAGGACATTTGTCTAACACATGCTAACCTAGGACAGACTGTGGTCCCTTCCTCCCATATGGTCCCCCAAGCCAGGAGCAATTTCTGAATGCATAGCCAGGAGTAACCCCTGAGCGTCGCTGTGTGTAGCCCATAAAAAGGAGGGAGGATTAGTTTTTCCCAGCACAAATACTGATGAAAGGAAATTAAATTATCTTCTGATCTATCCCAAACTGAGTCTAAATCTGGACCAGATTTTAGCTTTATAATCTATAAAATGGAGATTAAATACATACAGTGTATCATGTCTCTCTTGTGCAAATACAATTAAATTATAAACTCTATAGCTTAAAAAAATACTGCAAAGTGAATCAGAGATATAATTCTGGGCTCAAGTTCATACTTTGCATCCCAAGGACCCCTTTAGATCCTGGAAGCCACATGGTCCTGGAACACTACCAGCTGAGGCCAAGAAAAAACCAGAAAATATCCTTAGAAGTATTGCACTAATGGATAGTGGTGATAATATAAAAATTGTGTTTTATGACTAAGTAAAAAAAAGCAAATCTGGGGCCGGAGAGATAGCATGGAGGTAAGGCGATTGCCTTTCATGCAGGAGGTCATCAGTTCGAATCCCGGCGTCCCATATGGTCCCCCGTGCCTGCCAGGAGCAATTTCTGAGCATGGAGCCAGGAATAACACCCTGAGCACTGCCGGGTGTGACCCAAAAACCACAAAAAAAAAAAAAAAAAAAGCAAATCTTCCTCTAAAGTTTTCAGGAGACTGTTCCTGTTTACATTTGCTTAAATTTTATATTAAACTTTGAATATTATGAGAATAATGTAAATTTAAAATGGTACATTCACATTTCTTTTTCCCCCTTTTTTCTGATTAATATCTTTATTTAAACACCTTGATTACAAATATGATGATAGTTGGGTTTCAGTCATGTAAAGAACACTACCTTTCACCAGTACAACATTCCCATCACCAATGTCCCAAATCTCCCTCCTTCCCACTCCACCCCCGCCTGTAATCTAGACAGGCTTTCTACTTCCCTCATTCATTCACATTGTTATGATAGTTCTCAATGTAGTTATTTCTCTAACTGCACTCATCACTCTTTGTGGTGAGCTTCATGTTGTGAGCTGGACTTTCCAGCCTTCTTCTCTTTTGTCTCTGAGAATTATTGCAAAAATGTCCTTTATTTTTCTTAAAACCCATAAATGAGTGAGACTATTCTGCATCTATCTCTCTCCCTCTGACTTATTTCACTCAGCATAATAGACTCCATGTACACATCCATGTATAGGAAAATTTCATGTCTTCATCTCTCCTGACTGCTGCATAATATTCCATTGTGGTACATTCACATTTCTATGTAATCAGCTTACTAATGATTTAATTCTTCAGTATAGATGTTAAATGTTAGAATCAGTATTATCTTTTAATTAGGAAAGAAATATATGTCCTGATGTTTGAAAGACTAAAAGAGAAGAAATATCTCTGCAGAGAGGTGGATGTGAGGATTCTAAAAAAAATAAAAATCAATGCTAATACTTTTAATTAATGTTATTAAACATTTTATATATTTTGTGTATAAGTATCCCAAAGCAAAAATAATTGTGAGGGCAATATCATTTAAAAGTTGATTTTTTGTATGGCAGTGATTACTTGACAATATTTTTTTTCTGATTAAAAACACATTTTTTTTCCATATTGGCTTACATATCTCTCACAGTAGTATTTTAGGTACATATTAACATTGAGTCAGGGGAATACCCATCACCAACTATGTCCTCCCCCCTTTCCAGTTCCCTTTCTACAACCCATATACCCCACCATCACCCTCGGGCTGCTAGAGTATTTTTAAGTAAATGCAGCACATTATTGATTTTAGCTATTTTAGGGATGTAGGAACAACTTATCTGCTTGGCTTGGCCTCTTATCTGTATGAGTCTAAATTATTCCCATGTTCTGATTATACTCTGGATCTTAAATTAATTATCTAAATAACTGTTAATTTTCAAATTTACTCAAGATTGGAAAAGTAAGAATTCTGCATCAGAACTCGAGAGCAAGAAAAATAGTAAAAAAAAAAATCCCAGCTACTATTTGATGAAGTGAGGGGGGAAAAAAGAATTGTCATGAGTAGGGAAAGATATACCCCTCTTTTATAAACATTAATTGAAAGTATCAAAGAGATTCTCAGGTTAAGAGCAATTGGAATTTTATGCCAAAAAAAAAAAGTCAGTACCCATTTCTTTCCTTAAGACATAATTCTACTAAATGAGACCCCAAAAAGAAGCAGATTTAACTGCCTCCTTTTAAGTTTGGTTATTACAAATGCAAAACAAGTATCCTGCTGCAGACCAGGAGCCAGAGGACTACTCAAACTACCGCAATAATGGTAGCTGTGATAAATAATGTATGCACAATATCAAAGCTGAATGGAAAGAAAAATGGAGAACCCATTTGAAAATTTGGAATTTGTTCAAAGCTGTTCCTGCAGTAATTCCCAGGAGGATTAGAACTATGCACAGAGCAGTAATAAACTCTGCAGTTCTGTGTAATTCATCAACTTTTTTTCTTTCATTTCTAACGTTGAAACTTCATGGTTAACTGAAGAAACAAAGAGCTAAATAGCTTCCTTAGCTATTAGATAAAGCAATTATGAGCATCCTGATTGATACATTTTCTGCTTAATCTACTAACAAATGTCCATTTTCCTCTTAAACTCTAGCCCATCTCTATAACTTGCCTCATGAAGATCACCATTTTCCATGCCCTTGTTCCTGTGCCCTTTTACATTTGTGTCTTCCTAATTATAGCTCTTTTATATGATCATTAACATAGAAGAAAAGTAAATTTTTAATGAACATTTTCCTCAACTGCTCTCATTCATTTTTTTTCAAAATGTGTTGTTTCATATAGTCTCCCTGACAGCAGGGCAAATTGAAAGCTAATTGGCAAAAGTCTTAAATATTGGTATTTTTTTCAAAGAGGTTTTATGTCTTGAAATGAGACTGTTGTTTTTCACAATTTTTCACTCTGTATACTATGATGCAGCCATCTTGGAAGGGGTCAAAGTATTCTCTGAAACTAAAAGGAATGAGTGCAGTATTTTATATATATATGAGGTTATCTTATTCAAAAATAATAATTTCAAGACAGCAACAGCAGAGCATTAAATCAAGCATAAGGATTCTTCAGACTGAGGTCCTTGCAAATTCATCCATCACAAAGCCAAGAAGCTAACCCTTTGTCTTAGTAAAGTCTAATCAAAATAAGCTCAGTGAAGCATTTGCTTCTAGGAGTTTTTTGAAGATAAGAGCAGTAAAACTGGGAATAGTGCATTTTGGAAAGTGTTTTGACTGACTGTTAAGAAACAAGGACCAACTATAGAAGAAGTGGATGTTAGGTCAGGCAGATATAGTGTTAAGATCTAACAGACTCACCCCCAGTGTATATTCTTCATTCACTATCAGTAATAGTCTACTTGCTCTGTTTAAGAGAAGATGTTTGTTTTCTTGCATGTTTTACCAGAGTCAACTTTGGTAAACAACAGAAATTGGCTAAACTAATAAGAAAGGATATGTGTTACTTACTCTCCATATTATTCCAGTCATCTACAGGGCCAGGTAACTTGGTACTTGGTAAGTGCTCAGCAAATATCTGTTTATGTCTTAGAATGTAGTGGAACCCTGAAAGGAAGGTGTGAGATTCAGAGAAAATAAGTTTCTCTGGTAATAACAAAAGGGAGGTTTTGAAAGGACATGAATAGTGAAATTTAAGAAAGTATATGGACGTTTAAGAAAGTATTAAACTGCCTGCCACCATAGAAATTTTTTGTGAGATCATGCATAAAAATGGATTACAAATTATCGTCTAGATTTGTTAAGTATATATAAAATTTTCTAAGACATTTACCTCTACTTTCCTTTTGCTATCAACACTATAGTAGCACTGCATTCCTTCAAGTTTTGTCACTTAGAAAATTAGGTGGAATTTTACAAGGAAAAACCACAGGAAAGCTTAGAAACTGAAGATAAATATCTGGTAAAATTTAAATAGGGAACAGAAAGAGAGATGGGTAAGAGGAAGGAAGGGAAAAATAGAAGAAATCACAGAGAACTGAAAGATTAGATTGGGCCTCTGAAGAAAGAGTATAGCCTGAACTGAGGCAGTTACAAATAGTTAAATACTAAGAAAAATGTATATTATAATAGTGGTTTTGGAGATATAATTTTACTGGCTGAACTTAAGAATAATGAGTTTCAGGTTTTCTTGTTTGGCTGATCCAGTGGAAAGGAAGCCATTCACTGAAATACTCAGCCATACTGAAGGGAAGAACTCAGGAAATGGCAGACTGGTGATTGAGTGGTAAATGATAAGGCAATAGGTATTTAAGCAAGATCTTATGAAAAGAAGCACTTTAGGATTTGAAGACAGTGGCCATCAACTAATTTTAGTGTGATCATTTACAGTAAATCTCTGAAGGGAAAGTCAGTTCTTGAATTATGAGTGAACAAGTGCTTAGTTTTAATTATGAGTACAGCAAATATAAAAAATACTTTGTAAACCAAAGGAATATTACCTCTCACTATCCCCAACATAATAACCATCATTATTAATCATTACAATCAGATCACCTAAACAATGCCTCTTACCTGCCCATACACAGAAACTTTTTTTCCCCTTTTTTCTCTACTTTCATCCTCTACTTTAAGGACCAATGGCAGGTAATTTGGGTAGAGTTAAGTGGTTTTGTCTGCTCTCATCAATCAGTGAACTAGTATTTATTAAGAGTCTCCCCAGTGAGCATCCAGAGCCCTATGAGTGGCATTGCAATCAAGGGGCCACATTCTTTGGGGTCAAATAATTCTGAATTTAAATCATCCTTCTGTATTTACCAGTTACATGCCCTGGGGTAAATAAACTGTTCATCTCTCTGCTCTTCAGTTTTCATCAGAAGAAATAAAATGGATAGCACTTCACAGGTCTGTTGCATTATGTGAGATAATAAATGTGAAATAAAGTAACAGTTTACTGCTCAATAAATGTAATTCCTGCCCAGATCATGAGGATATTGCTCAGGATAAATGTGCTAATACTCAAAAGACAGTTACTATTTTCTTGGAATAAGTCTACAATATAAGTTCAGTCTTTTCTAATGAACTTCGCCCATTTTGTTTCTCTTACTGGTTTTGCTAGTACCAGAGGTTTGCAATAACCATATCTTCAGGACTTGAAGCAGCATAAGAACATATCTTTATTATTATTTCTTTCAAATGCCCTTATTTCTTTGTATCAGCTTGGGAATCACTTTTTTCTTTGCTTAGTGCTGCTTTGGAGAAATGGCCAAATGGCTTTATAATTTCTGGCCACGAACTCTGTGAGAGATACTCTGTTCTTGTTCAGATTTTATGTCTATTAAGACTAGTTTTCATAGTCTAGAGAAACCATAATCATGCTATTCATAATACACAAGATTCTGAGAAACAGAACTACAGATGAAAGAGGGTTTAAATGTCATTAAATGTCTTTAATCTTTTTTATAAAAAGAAATAATAATAAACTTCAACTTTTTAATTTTATATAAATTACCTATTACCATTATAACTGCATTGATGAAAGATTTATTAAATTACTCATTTAGCCTGGAATGACTAAATGGAAAAGATATTGAGCAGTTAACCTCTATCAGTTTTACAAAAATATTCAGGAGGATTGTATGATGTGGCCTTCTCTTTGTCTTATATTTCTAAACCAAGAGCAATTGCCCAGCTCTAAAGCTCTGTCCTGACAGACATTCTAGAACTTTCTTATATACAAAAACCAAAGAAACATCTTGGATGTTAAATATAACATGTATCTGTAGTTTTCTCTGAGAAATTTATTCAAGTGCTGCTATGATATTGTCTCTTAGCACATGGTGTGAGACTGATTACAAAACAGAATGACATTTCCCTTCCTGTGTCCTAGGGAAGCTCATTATAAATTACTGTCTTGGCCTTTTCCTTTCTCAAAAACTTTTTCAAAAATATAAAAAACTTTCACATAACAAAATATATTAACTATTTTTCTAGCAACTGTGTCATTTTGCTTTGAACAGAAAATATAGCATTAGTATTCTCATGTTTAGCAGAAGTCTCTGCTCAAGTTGTTTATAATAAAATGAATATATTTTTATCATGTAATTAGACTAGCAATAAAATTTAAGGTGTATTCCCTGACTTTTTTCTTTTAAGTGCACCACAAGCATAGGTGAATCACCTTTTCTGAACATAATAATTCTGTTCCACTTTGATAAAGTGCTCAAATGTTAATAAAGTTCAATCTCATCCTATCTCATTCAAGACTCATGTGATAACTCTGTGAAAGATATAGGCATTATTTTCATTTCACAGATGAAATGAAGATATTATTATAATTATATTATATTTATTAAATTATATTAAACATTATGTTTTAATATAAATTATGTATTTATTATAGATTATTGTATTAAATATTAAATTGTAATAATATTCTGAAAGTGTCCATTATAAAACTAAATTGAAATGTGACTTAAAGTATTTGACTCTTGATCCAGTAGTCTTTGCTCTTCATTATGGACAACAGATTCATATCAGTTCATTTTTAAACTAAAAGTTTTAGTTCTCTTCGATGTCACTGTAGACATGTGATGGTTTGGAAGATGTGATGGGCATTCCATAAGTAGGCAGTGAAAGGAGCTAGGACGACATTGCCAGCAAAAGACCTACCAAAGAGAGAAAACCTAGTATGTATAAATAAGATTTCTCTGACTTAAAGATGCTAAACTGACAGTAACCATTTATCCCATAGTGCAAAACCTCCATTTCAATAGCTATTCTTATCTAAGGAGAGAATTTATAAGTGGAATATTGTCTGTAAGGCTGAAAGATATTTAAAGCTGGAAAAAATAGAAAATGACATCATAATCCATCAGGTTTTATAATCTTGTTTATCTGTGGTAACAGTAGAAGGGTTGAGAATTTCTTGTGATATAAGAGACTATATCTTAGACTAACTTTCTCATCAGTTTCTACATCCTTAATCACTTGATTATTTTTTTCTGCCTACTAACCTTGAACAGAATTTAATTCTGAGGTCACAGAACTTCAATAACCCCTGCCCTCATATGTCTAAAACCCTCTGTTCAAAACAACTCAGTTGGGTATGGTCCAACTCTCCACTCAAAAAAGTTTAAATTATCAAACCCAAATGCCAAAAGAATAATAAGGGGTGATCAGAGAAATATTACAGAAGCAAAGACTTTTCTTTACGTGTGGCCAACACTGCTTCAATCCACAGCACAGAGAGAGAAGTAGTCCCTTAACCTAGAGCACTGTCTGGCATGGAATAAAACCCAAAAATAAATATAAAAATTAGGAAAGGTACTAAATTCCTCAATAAACTAATAAATTAACTACAGGTTGGGACTACGATAATCAAAGAGAAAAGTCAGAAGAAAAATACTTTAGATTTTGTATATCATTTACACCATTTGTAAAATTACAAAGCAGACAAATTTGGGGCTCAGTACCTTTCAGTTCTCATTCTTTTTACTTCTAAGGCTGTCAGTAGGTCTAGCCTATTGCTAAAAAAAATTCAGCAGTTAAAACTAATCCTACATTTATGATCAATGAAATGTCGACTGTGGTTATAATTGCAAGGTACAACTTTAGTGGAAGATAATTCATAGAGAGATCATTGTGAACAGAGATCTTACATGGAGAGAGCTTTGTAGAGCAAAGAGACATAATCCAGACCTTAAAGAATGGGTGAACTATACCTAGAGATGGACAGGTAGACCAATAATCTAGGGAAAAGGGCTAAAGAATTATATAGCATAGTTTGGATCAGGAATGTATGTGCTACCTTTATGTAACAAAAGACATCAGATGACTTCTCCAGCTACTGTCCTAGTTTCACTCTACACAGGGCTGATGATCCTGGTTAAGATCATAGGACAAGCACATATTACCTTTACTTTTCCCATCTTTACCACTCAGGGATGACCCTTTTCAAGTTTAGAATGACTTTATTCTCTCATACTGCTTGTCTATGCACACCATTAAATTTATTCAGACTCGGGGCCGGGCGGTGGCGCTAAAGGTAAGGTGCCAGACTTGCCTGCGCTAGCCTTGGACGGACCGCGGTTCGATCCCCCGGTGTCCCATATGGTCCCCCAAGCCAGGAGCAACTTCTGAGCACATAGCCAGGAGTAACCCCTGAGCGTTACCGGGTGTGGCCCAAAAACAAAAACAAAAAAAATTTATTCAGACTCAGATACAAATAACACATAATTCTTCACATTAGTCTGTCAAATTAGATACTATTATTTAGTGATATTACATGTATAACATTTATAAGCATTACTTCATTATATTAATTGCAGTCTCATCTATTGGAAAAGTCAGCCATTTATTTCCTTTCATAGATAAGAAAATTTAAGAGAAACTGTTGGAGGGAGATCTGGGAAATTGGTGATGGGAATGTTGCACTGGTGAAGGGGGTTGTTCTTTACATGACTGTAATCATACAACTATAATCATGTTTGTAATCATGGTGTTTAAATAAAGATAATTTAAAAAATAAAATAAAGAGAAACTGTTGAGTAGCTCTGTTACATCTGTCAGAAATGCGAAATGCCATTTCCATTCTGCATCATTGAGCTATGGTACTTCTTCGAGGTTTTTTGTTTGTTTTTAAAGCAGAAAAGCTGTACTCTGTGGAGATAAATCAGAGAAATTATTCAAAACTCTCCCTCAACCAACCAATAGAGTTCTGTGTGCTACAGAACATTTTCATAGGCAACATTTAGCTCAAACAGAGATTGTGGTTTTGTGCATTAGCTCTAATGAAGTTAACACAAGATATCACAATTTTCATAACAGTCCCACTTCAGTGATTTATTACACAGAGGTGATTGGTGGAGACAATATGTGGCTATTGGATGAGAATGACTATGTTTATCCATCCCTTGGTTAATGAGAGCAAGTCCTCCTTTCTTAGGCCCTCACTATGCTAGGAATGCCATCGTTTGTAACACTGGCTAGTCTAGCTGAGACCAGCTCCAAACCACTCAGTTTGACAAACCTTTTTATAGATATCCTCTCCTGTAGTTGTACCTTTGATGCTTTTCACTACAATGAGCTCTTCTGTGACTTCAAAATAGTCATTCGTCCATGATAATAATTAGAAGCTATACAAAATCTTGAACATCATTGCTTTTGTCAAGTGCCAAGAAAAAATAGAAAAGTATTTTTGCGGAGTTTTTCAAATGCTGATGCAAATTGTCTCCCATTTCTTCAATCCTTCAGTAATTTTAGATCCTGAAGGACTAGGAACTAAATAAATCGGCCTTCTCTGGACATATCTCTTTGGCAACTAAAAGAAGACTTTCTTTAACAAATTTTTCCTCCACAGTCTGCCAGTGCACACTATTATCTTGGCAACTTTAAAGCTTGCTTTCAATAATGGAATGTGTGGAATGCAGCACATTGTGGGCCCAGGACAAATCAGCTACTAAGCAGGACAGGTAGTGGTGGCAAAAACACCTGCCAGGCCAGAAAAATGTCCTCAGAGGGCTACATGTGGGCCATGGGCCTAGTTTAAAGACCCCTGACCTAGACAATGTTCTTGCCACATAATATGACTCAGTAAACTTTGTTTCTTTTCTTTTTTTTTTTTTTTTTGGTTTTTGGTTTTTGGTTTTTGGGCCACACCCGGCTGTGCTCAGGGGTTACTCCTGGCTGTCTGCTCAGAAATAGCTCCTGGCAGGCACGGGGAACCATATGGGACACCGGGATTCGAACCAATCACCTTTGGTCCTGGATCAGCTGCTTGCAAGGCAAACGCCACTGTGCTATCTCTCCGGGCCCTGTTTCTTTTCTTTTTCTGCTAAATTAGAACTGTATCCTCAACCTATTCCTGCCAGTACCTATACCATTGCATCAACTTTGCTTTTCTATTAAGTGCCTCTCACCCGCAATCTATGTCTGACCCACCAAATCAACATTTTTCTTATGAGATCCAGGCATTTATAGTTTTCTGGGTCAATACTGTATTTATAAAGTTCAATAAAATCTCTTAAATTCTACTGAATTTTTTTTTATTTTAAAGTAATTCAAGTATAGCAACATTTTAGAGAAAAATGTTTGCCACTTACTACATTTTGGCAAAGTGCTTTTCTCTTCTAATTGTTTCTCATGTCAGCTAGATTTTGAAGATTGGGTAATAAACATTGTTGATTCTATCTTTAGTTTAGCACCATACATGTTTGTAGTCAGGTTTCAGTTATAAAAAAGAAAATCGCGGGGCCAGTGAGATGGCGCTAGAGGTAAGGTGTATGCCTTGCAAACGCTAGCTAAGGAAGGACCACAGTTCGATCCCTGGTGTCCCATATGTTCTCCCCAAGCCAGGGGCAATTTCTGAGTGTTTAGCCAGGAGTAACCCCTGAGCATCAAATGGGTGTGGCCAGAAAAACCAAAAACAAAAAAAGAAAGAAAGAAAATCGCGGGGCCAGAGAGATAGCACAGCGGTAAGGCGTTAGATGCAGAAGGACGGTGGTTCGATTCCCGGCATCCCATATGGTCCTCCAAGCCTGCCAGAGCGATTTCTGAGCAGAGAGCCAGGAGTAATCCCTGAGCACTTCAGGGTGTGACCCCAAAAATAAAAATTTTTAAAAATTTTTAAAAAATCGCCCTTCACCAGTTCAACTTTCCCACCACCAGCGCCCCAAACCCCCTCCTCTCCCACTTCCTGCCTGTACTAGAGACAGGCATTCTATTTCTCTCATTCACTACCATTATCATGACAGTTGTTAGTGTAGTTATTTCTTACCACTCTTTGTGCTAAGCTTCATATCGTGGGCCAGTCCTTCCAGCTCTCATCTCTATTGTCTCTGGCTATTACAATAATGTAATTTTATTTTTCTAAAATCCCACAGATGAGTGAGACTATTCTGTGTCTATCTCTCTTCTCTGACTTATTTCACTCAGCATAATAGTCTCCATACCCATCCATGTATCGGCAAATTTCATGACTTCATTTTTCCTGATGACTGCATAGTATTCCATTGTGTATATGTACCAGTTTCTTTAGCCACTCATCTGTTGTTGGGCCTCCGGGTTGTTTCCAGAATCTGGCTATTGTAAATAGCACTGCAATGAATATAGGTGTGCAGAAGGCATTTTTGTGTCATGTTTTTGTGTTCCTAGAATTTATCTCTAGGAGTAGTATTGCTGGATCATATGGGAGCTCAATTTCTGTTTGTTTTTTTTTTTTTGAGGAATCTCCATATTGTTTTTCATAAAGGCTGTACTAGATGGCATTCCCACCAGCAGTGAATTAGAGTTCCTTCCCCGCCAGCACTGATTGTTCTTGTTCTTTGTGATGTGTGACAGTCACTGTGGCATGAGATGGTACCTCATTGTTACTTTGATTTGCATCTCCCTGATGATTAGTGATGTGGAGACTTCTTTTCATGAGACTATTGACCATTTATATTCTTTCTTTGAGAAAGTGTCTGTACATTTCTTCTCCCCATTTTTTGATGGGGTTAGATGACTTTTTCTTGTTAAGTTCTGTCAGTACCTTATATATCTTATATATTAGCCCTTTATCTAGTGGGTATTAGATCAATAGTTTCTCCCATTTTGTGGGTGGCCTTTGTATCCTTCAAACTAGCTGGTTGTTCTGCTTAAAATCCACAGTATTCACCTTGGCTTCTTTGCTCTTCATCCTTGAATTGTCATCCCAAAAATCACTTCCTCAGGAAGAATTGAAATAGGTTCTGGCTGCAATTCTTTTTTAGTGTGTTTTATAATGTTCCTTTATTATAAAAATTTGTTTGTATCTCTTAATCCTAAATTTTATGTTTCCTTATATATCTCCTCCACTAGACTGTAGACTCTCTCATAACACTCATTGTGAAATCTAGTATCTAAAGCACATTGCAAAGTACAAATTGACTATGTATTGTGTGTCTGCTACTCATCTCTTTTTAGATGCACCCAATAACATCTTCATGAAATCATATACCATATTCCCATGAAGCCCACATCTCTGATCATTTTTCATCTTCTTTCACCAATACTTATTCATATTTTATTATGAAATAAGTTGCAATCTTTCATTTTTCTCAATTCCCTATGCTCTTTTTTATTTTATGAGAGCTAAAACTTTCTCCAGATCTTTTTTGGAATGTGTGTAATATTTTAATGTATAATTAAACATGTATAATATGGCATCAGTATTTTCTGATGAATGAATGAACAGGTAATGAATCTGATTGATCAATCAATCTTAATATGTTCCTTTTGCATGGGGAAAATCTTCTCATAACAAATATGGAGACATCACCAGCAAAATCAATTATTTTTGGTTTTGGGGGGCCACACCTGGTGACAGTAAGGGGTTACTCCTGGCTATGTGCTCAGAAATTGTTCCTGGCTTGGGGGACCATATGGGATGCTGGTGAATGGAACCACGGTTCATCCAATTCTAGCGTGGGCAAGGCAGATGCCTTACCACTTGAGCCACTGCTCCAGCCCCAACAATTTATAACCATAACACGCTGCAATATTCCACCTTCCTGGATTATTATTTTGAGTTTCAATGAGAAGCAAACAATCTTATCTTGAAATGGGTATTGGATTTTTTAATAAGAAAGTCTGAAATGGAAGCTTGCATTTCTACCTACAGATTTAATAACAACATTAGCAAAGCTTTACATTTCACAGCTGGCTTTAATACAAGTAGAAGATTGAAAAGTTTAGCAAGGTCTATGTCACCAGACCTGTTTAAATTTATTGACAGCCAGGAAAGGTCACTAAGCTGAGTCACCCTTTCTTTCTAAGTATGTTTTAAAGAATCAGTTCAATCCAGAACAATATAAAGAAGAGGAAGAGTAACATCAGGTTCCTCAGAGTCAGTGTCATCAATAATTTGCCCTTAAGAACAAGTTGTCATTATTATGCTCAAATGATAACTTATTATATATATACATATATATATAAAACTGTGACATCAATTTCCATATCTATTCTGTTTTCTAAAGCAGTTTACTGATTGGCCCTGCTGGTATTCTTCAGGATGCTCAGCTACTCATTTTATCAATATTTGCATGATTAACAGTAACAAGAGCAACATATATGCACATGTATCATATATAAATATGTACAAAGGCATTTTAAATTACTTTGACAATTAACTGACTCTGATTAGTTAGTTCTTCCTCTAGTTTGTTTGTTGTTTGTTTGGATGTTAGAACCATAATCAGTTGTATTTAAGGCTTACTCCAGCTCTGCACTCAGGCATTACTTCTGGTGGGCTTTGGGGATTATTATGTGGTGCCTGGAATCAAACTGAAGATGGTCCCATGCAAGACAAATACCCTACCCACTATATAATTATTTTTGGCCCTTCCTTCTAGTTTAGTATTTTATCTTATAACATAGAGAAAAAGGTAGAAGAGCTAAGTTATACAAAATACATGTAACATTATGAATATTTTCAAAATTGTAACAGGATCTTTAATCACAGGAGCTATTTTATCACCATTTTAATAATGCTGCTTAGCTTTTGACAATCAACAGATACTTTAGAAACAGCTGTTACTAAATTTTCTTCTGTCCCCATTCAGGCTGCAGAAGTCTTGAAGGTTGATGGAGGGCCATGCTATTCAAACAGCAGGTGTGGCTGAGACAGAAGCTCCTGGTCCTAGGAAGTCTTGCTGTTGGGAGTCTCCTATATCTAGTTGCCAGAGTTGGGAGCTTGGATAGGTAAGTGATTAAACACATGCTATACTTGTATGAATTCAAATGTCTCTGAATTTAATGAATTAAATTTAATTTCTCCATTTGTTTTCCTTTATCAAAATTCCTAAAAAAAATATGCTTTTCTAGAGAATTGATTTTTTTTTGAGAATTGATTTTTGTTTTTAAGCCTTTAAGAGATCCAAGTTGTTTGAACCAAAATATTCTTTAAGATCAATTTGTATTCTATATATTTTCAAAGAAACAATAAAACTATAAAATAAATAATAATTAAATTACCCAAACTAGTGAGTTATTTATTAGGGAAAAAACCTTGAAGTACTATGATATTCTGTAGCCATAACAGAAAATTTGCACCATTATCAATAGCTACTAATGTCATTTTAATTAGTTGCCATTTGGGGCAGGAATATGACTCAGAGAGTAGCACACTTTCCTTGAATGCAGCCAACCTAAATTTAATCCTTAGAATCCCCATCTGGTTCCCCCATCACACCAGAAGTAATTCCTAAGCACAAGAGCCAGGAGAAACCCCTGTGCAACACCGGAAACCCTAGAAAATAATTTTTATTAGAACTCAATACAGTCTGTCTACATCAGGCTGTTTCTCTCTAGTCATAGTGAAATAATGATGATATATTCTTATATCTTCGTTTTGAAATTTATGAGTAGAATATTTATGCACCATCAAGAGAGTTAAAATTATGTGTGGGTCTGGAAAGAAACTCACCAAGTTTGAAACCCATTGCCTGGATAAGACTGGATACAGTCTTAAGGGAATTTTAACTCTGTTTATTAGCTCTGATTTCCAGGAGCTGAATTTACAAGGGGAGTGTCACTCAGAGTAATTGCCCAGAAAGCAATGAAAAATCCATGAAGAAGAACTTTACAAAGTCAAGATTGGTTCTGAATATGCAGTTAAAATGTACTAGATAGACACAGATGTTCCAGCAGGATCAGTTGACTTCATTTTTAATATATTTGGGCTGGCCCATATCTGTTATGATTTGAAAGGCCAGAGAAGTTAATTTCTGAAATGTGTTAGCTTCCCATTTTGCCCTTTAAATTTAATTTTTCACTGCAAAGCCTTAACAGTGTTCTCCATGGATTTAATTCCTGTTGTCTGTGAAAATGCAGATAGACTTTAATTGAAAATATCTTCTGGAGCTCTTCTCTTTCATAATCTATATATTTAATATATTTGATCAATTATTTATTTGGCAAATAAAAGAGTGGTGATTCTTCTTTTCCTTCTAGTTAATCTTGTCTAGTAAAGTCAACTGCTTTTCATTTAAATTCCTGGATAAATAACTTTCTCACCCACTGTGGAAAATGACGTTGTTCAGAGTTTATCATTAACTTTACATATTAGTGGCTTAATTAGTAGGAAAAACTTTAAGGTAGTATGATTTTTATAGTCATAATGTAAAGTTTGTACCAAGTTATCAACCAGTATTAATATAACTTTAATTTTCCATGTGGGGCCAGGTAGTGGTAAAGCTCCTGCCTTGCATATGTGAGGCCTAGGTTTGGATCTTTGAAAGAAAATAATAAAATAAAATCATTTACTTTTAATTTAATAATTGAGCTCATGATCATGGATGTATCCATTATATTATTTTCCCACTTTTAATCTCATCTCTTCTAGGTTAGCTTTTATATAAAATTTAATTTCTCTGTGGATCTCATTTTTTTAACTTGATTGATTGATTGATTGGTTGGTTGATTGATTAGTTTGAGGGCCACACCCAGCAGGGCTCAGAGCTTACTCTGGCTCTGCATTCAGAAATCACCTCTGACAGGCTGGAGGACCACATGGGATGGTGGGAATCAAATTGGGTCCCTCCCTGGTCAGCTGCATGCAAGGCAAATGCCCTACCACTGTACTATCTCTCTGTCCCCATGCTCTGTGGATCTTAAAATTTCCTATTTGAAAATTTAGGAATATTATCTGATATTAACACATGTTTACTCAGACCTATCTTTTACGAACTAAAGACATTGCTCTCAAGGTGGAAGACTGAAGTCATTTTTATTATCCTTTCTAGGATTTAGTTTCTTAATTTGGAACTCAGGCTTCAAATCTGCTCTATAAGAAATGGGAAAAAATGTGATGTTTCCTTCTATTTGAATTAGGAAGTCCAAAAAGTAATTGTTCTTCTCCCAGATTAGAAGGTAGAAAGGAGAATGAAAAAAAAAAAAAAGGAAAATGGCCCCTTATAGAGGTAAGAATGCCTCACAAATTGTATTCCAGCTCCAGCAGGGGAGAGACAGTCGGTTCAGTCTTGCTCACAATGATGAAAACAATTTTCCTCAGTTCTCCCAGTATCATTCTAGCTTCACAGAAAACTATCTGTTACATTCAAAGTATTCCTTTAGGATTTGGGACTCAATTCTCAAACAAAACTTAAAAAAGAACTAGAAGATGAATGTGTAACTTTTCAGTGTCACAATTAAGAACAGCTTTGACTATGTATGTGTTGTGATTTCTTGATTTTCCATTTAAAGCTCTAGTATGTTTATCTTGTTAACAAGTTTATAGGAAAAAAAGAAAAAATTCTCTAAAATATTAACTATGTTTTTATAGTATCCAATATTTTCTTATTTTCTAGAGTGAGCATGGTTTATTTTTTTTTTAAACAAAATCTCTTTAAACTCTTTTATTGGTGAATATGTCTCTGACATATCTGTGAATTCTAGAAATCTTTTGGGAGCATACTCTATAGTGTTCAGGGATTACTTCTGGTTCTGCAATGGAATTACTCCTGGCAGTGTTCAGGGGACCATATGGGATGTCAGGGATGAAACACAGGTCAGCTGCATGCAAGGGAAGCTCCCTATCCGTTGTACTATTACTCCAATACTGAATCCCAGAAATCTTTTTTTTTTTTTTTTGGTTTTTGGGCCACACCCGTTTGACGCTCAGGGGTTACTCCTGGCTATGTGCTCAGAAATCGCCCCTGGCTTGGGGGGACCATATGGGACGCCGGGGGGATCGAACCGCGGTCCTTCCTTGGTTAGCGCTTGCAAGGCAGACACCTTACCTCCAGCGCCACCTACCCGGCCCCAGAATCCCAGAAATCTTAACAATGAACTTCTCTTTACACATGTTTATAAAATGAAAGGGTATTTTTATATGCCCATGTTAATAACTGAAGTTTAGGCAGTCAAAAATAGGAGAGAGACAATAAACATACTCTGGGTGTCACAGCAATGACTGCCAGATCTGCTTTCTACTGTTTCAGGGTATTCACTTCCATCTGATTACTTACTAAGTCATTTCTGCTTTTTGCCCTATATCTTTACTGATTGGGACAGTAAATCAAATATTTTATTTTAAGATTTATTTTTAGAAATGAAATCTCTACTGTTAATGGAGTAATTTTCTTGTTTGTTTTTGAAGCATATCCAGCACTGCTCAGAGGTTACTCATGGCTCTTTGCTGAGCAATCACAACTGGCAGGCTCATGGACCATATGGGATGCTGAGGAATTGAACCCCGGTCAGCCACATGCAAGGCCCTGCCTGATGAGGCCCTAGTAGAGTGATTATTTTTTTAATTTAAACACCGTGGTTAGAAGGTTATTCATATATAGTTTTCTATTTTCACAAATAAAGTCTTTCATGATTAAGTTACAAACATACAATGTACAACCTTCACCAGAACATATTTCCCCCCACCAGCATTGGCCCCAGTTTCCCTGTCACCCTCCTGATACCTTCTTCCCTCCCAACCAGCTCCCCAACCTGCCTCAGGGACAGAGTCTCTCTCTCTCTCTCTCTCTCTCTCTCTCTCTCTCTCTCTCTCTCTCTCTCTCTGTCTCTCTCTCTCTCTCTCTCTCTCTCTCTGTCTCTGTCTCTCTCTCTCTGTCTCTGTCTCTGTCTCTCTCTCTCTCTCTCTCTCTCTCTCTCTCTCTCACACACACACACACACACACACATTCCACTGTGGTTTGAACTACTGCTGATGAAAGGGTGCCATGCATGGTTGCTTTTAAAATCATAAAAAACAAACATCACCAAAAGTAAAATATATCCAGTTTCTTTAAACTTGTGATAACTTGATAACTATTCAAACACAAACCAAGCCCTTTTCATGCTATGACATGGCCTGGACATTTGTATCTTCTGACTTTTATTTTTTTCTGGTTTTAATTTTAAACATAACAGAAGATAACAAAAGGCACATCGAAAGGAAAGCAAGCAGCAATTTCATCACCACAGAGAAGAGGGACACAGACTACAAATTAGGGTAGACTATAAATTAGTCATTAGGATAACAAGAAGCTTCAGTCAAAAGAATTGGTTAGCAGCAATATTGACTTATAGTGTAACCCCTTAACAAAAAGGCTTCATCTAGTTCAACAAAGTGAGTGCATGCTTTGCATTCAGGAGGCCCAGGTTTCATCCTTAAGCACTAAGCCAGGATTAGCCCCCTACCCTCCCATCCCACCCCACCCTGCTCTACTGGGTGAGGCTAGAACCAAACAAACAGAAAACCAAAAATCTAAAAATGCCAGGTAAACTTAGATAAACTTAGGGAAACTATTGATTGACTTCCAGTCTATATACTCCAAAGAAGATGCGATTTATTAACCTTATTTATTTGACCATGCCAATTATATAGTCACTCTCATCTATGATCATTTTCAATTTGGCTACACCTTTTTCTTTGAGAAAAGCAGATGTTACAATTCTTTATGTAAAACAGTTGAAGCAGAATGCCTCCTGTAATGTCATCCACCATGTTCCTTATTTTACGAGCTTGGATTTAATTGGGTTGGCAGTGAGAACTCAAGGTTTGTAGCCCAGCCAAGGTCTCGATGATTTCTGGTTTCAGGTGTGATAGATCATTTGCTAATGGCCATTGGATTTGTTCCTACATTTAGTAAAGTGAAAACATCATTCCATTCTTTTTGGAGAGAAAGAGAAAAAGCGGCAGAAGAAATATAGTATTCTTCTAGCTCTATCAAGGCCAAGGGCACACAATTTCAAGGAATAAAAATCTCAGCACTTGTCAAGATGGGATTTTGCAGGTTGATGATGCAAAGAGTCAAGGGCAGAGACTAGAACATCTTTGCAGACTGTATCTCAAAATAATGTTAAGAGCCCAGTGAGCACTGCTGAGCAGGAAGAAAAGAATACTGCATTAAACCTGAAAGACAGAACCTCTTTGCTGCCCTTCAGCCCCTAGCTGAAGATGATAATCTTCTGCCTTTCACATTTTCTAAATGATGTTAACTAGTGAGCTGTTAAAAGGCCATTAGCATGGCTAGTGTCACTTGTCTGTCCTGGGCTATGAACATAACTACATGCCGTAGTCAATTAAGTGCTTGGTGAATAAAAATTTTAAGGAGAACTAATAAAAAGAATCCCATCAATTATGTGTGCTCCATTTAATACAGAGTTATGTAAAATAAAATTTCCCAAACATATGTTCATTATGGATTGCAACAGGGAGCCAGTGGTTTTATTTGTGTATCTACAGTATTACTCTGACTGGAAAACAAGAAAAACAAGACCTTGTTTGCAATGTGTCTTTTAACATGTCTGTTGTTTGCAGGCTACAACCCATTTGCCCCATTGAAGGTCGACTTGGAGCCCGAAATCAAGCTGAATTCCCTCTTCGAGCCCTGCAGTTCAAGCGGGGCCTTCTGCATGAATTCCGGAAGGGCAACACTTCCAAGGAGCAGGTTCGCCTGAATGACTTGGTCCAGCAGCTCCCGAAGGCCATAATCATTGGGGTGAGGAAAGGAGGCACAAGGGCCCTTCTTGAGATGCTGAACCTCCATCCAGCAGTAGTCAAAGCCTCCCAAGAAATCCACTTTTTTGACAATGATGAGAATTATGCCAAGGGCATTGACTGGTATAGGAAAAAGATGCCTTTTTCCTACCCTCAGCAAATCACAATTGAAAAGAGCCCTGCATATTTTATCACAGAGGAGGTTCCAGAAAGGATTTACAAAATGAACTCATCTATCAAGTTGTTGATCATTGTCAGGGAGCCAACCACAAGAGCTATTTCTGATTATACTCAGGTGCTAGAGGGGAAGGAAAGGAAGAACAAAACTTATTACAAGTTTGAAAAACTGGCAATAGACCCTAATACCTGTGAAGTGAATACAAAATACAAGGCAGTAAGAACCAGCATCTATACCAAACATCTGGAAAGGTGGTTAAAATACTTTCCAATTGAACAGTTTCACATTGTTGATGGAGACCGCCTCATCACAGAACCTCTGCCAGAACTTCAGCTCGTGGAAAAGTTCCTAAATCTTCCCCCAAGGATAAGTCAATACAATTTATATTTCAATGCAACTAGAGGGTTTTACTGCTTACGATTTAACATTGTCTTTAATAAGTGCCTGGCGGGCAGCAAGGGGCGCATTCATCCAGAGGTGGACCCCTCTGTCATAACCAAATTACGCAAATTCTTTCACCCTTTTAATCAAAAATTCTACCAGATCACTGGGAGGACATTGAACTGGCCCTAAAATGATAAATCATACAACACTATGTGTTATGCCTAGAGACATACAATGTCTCCTTTAGATTAAAATATGCACTTTTCCATGTATACTTGTACATATGCAGTGTGTGACCAAATATAAAATCAGTTTTTTTCTACTGAAAATTGAAAAATCAAAATTGCTATCTACCTAGCTGCATCTTCTAGGCTATTGACAAAAATTTAAGGTAGTGGTATTGGGGGAAAATGACTTCAGCTATTCTCAAAGAGTTAGTCTTCTTTTGAGTCAGAATTTGTCGTCTACCCTTTTCATAGACTTAAGCCAAAAGATTAATGTGTGAAATGTACCAATGGCTGTGAAGCTTCAGGAAGTAGAGGATTCAATTATGCATCCCTCTCTTGGGGAAATTTGGCTCTTTAATTCAGATACTGAATTGGTGCCAATGAAAACAGAAAATACTATTTTCTTATTATTTAAAAGAATGTCTTATCTCATTGACACTGTCCCAAAGTTTTTGTGGAAAGTTTGCACTATTGTTTTCTCGTACAGACCCTGGCGTCATTTGTAGCATGTCAACCACACATTGGAAAGTCCAATCCTTTTACTTCCATGTTCTATGTCAACAAAAAGAAATGTCATGTACATAATGTATATTGCTGTAAATATTGGTTTCACACTAAGTAATTCTATTTTGTAAACTGAATATGGCTATTTAATTTATTGTGAAAATTAAATTTATTGTGGTATTTAAAAATGGAATGGATTAAAATTACTCTATGTGCAACATCTTTTTTTTTTTTACTCATTTTGTTTTATGTGCCCCTGCCAGCTTTCACTATCAAAGCTGTTTATGTGTAAATGAGAGAGTACTTGGAAAGATGCACTGTTCTGTTGGGTTTCTGTACTTTTATGAAAATCACATATATGAAGTGAGGTTAAGTATTTTAAAAAATATTTTTATCAGGGCCAGAGCAATAGCACGGTGGAAATGGCCTTTACCTTGCACATGGCAGGCTAGGGTTCAATCTCCGATATCCCATTTAATTCTCTATGCCAGCCAGGAGTAATCCCTGAGCACCACTGAGTGTGGCCAAAAATACTTATATATATATATATATATATATATATATATATATATATATCTACACTAACCATTGAAAATATGGTATAGCAGCCACTTAGAACATTAGTGCTGCTCTGGTACAACTTTGTAACAACTGATTTACTTGAATTTGCTACTGTGGCATGAGTTACAAGAAATACTTATAATGGAGGCACAGATGAATTGAACCTCTAATCCAGGGGTCCTCAAACTTTTTAAACAGGGGGCCAGTTCACTGTCCCTTAGACCATTGGAGAGTCTGACTATAGTAAAAACAAAACTTATGAACGAATTCTTATGCACACTGCATATGTCTTATTTTGCAATGAAGAAACAAAACAGATACAAATACAATATGTGGCCCGTGAGCCATAGTTTGAGGAACACTGCCACAGTCATACCAGTAGAGAAACTCAATAAAACAAGATTAAAAAACTTGTTTGACCTCTGTACTGAAAGCTGTTGGTGCTTCAAAAACCAAGTATTTAAGAACTCCCTCTTGAGGTGAAAAATCGACCAGCCTACTTAGAAATGATCAGATTGCTTAGTGTTGCTCTTACATATGGCTATTATTTCTATCCAAAGAAATTAATACTAAAATTAATGCTAACATCAGACACACAGTTATGCCTAAATATTATTCAAATGAGGTATCAACAACAAAAAGGACTAGGTTTTCCACGATCACAATTACTTAGCCAATGGAAAATGTTTGAATTTTGTTCAATATCACATTGAGAGTGCCTAGAGAAATCAGCAAATTACAATGAATCCCTTTTGATTGTAATGAGTGTTTATTTTCTCCATGAGTTGTTTATCCTGTCCAGTGATTTCATGGTGATCTTTTCTAAATAAATAGCCCTTTTCCCTCTGGTGTTGGTATATATTGCTTCTCAAGCTGCAGCCTGGGTAATCATAGCTATTGTTTCAATTAACAGTAATGCTGTTCTCTCAGCAAGAAATGGGCATGACACCAACACATGCTGATAAGGTGGCTCTTCCCACTGCAATGAGATTGAAGTGAGTCTAGAGTTTACACATAAATCTCTTCTTCCTTAAAACCTAAATGAAATCAAACATAATCTGATTGAGTGCCTCCAGTCTCAACTTACTCATTAGAATAAATTCATCAGAATAAATTCTTTTGAATACTGTCAAGAAAATAAGCATCATATTATCATTATTTTAATGTAGCTATTCCTAGAGAACTATAATATCATAAATAGCTATTAGTATTTTCCTACAAGTGATTGTCAACTTATGCCCCATTGCAATGCTAATGTTTCAAAAATCAGTCTAGATATTCCATCAGTACAAATGAAAGATGCCCTTCTTAATATTTATGACTTTGTGACTCACTGATAAAAAATAATAGTAAATCATTGAACAGAATTATTTTCTGTGATCATTTGTTATATTACATTTTCCATAGATTTTGTTACTGTTACCCACAGTGTAAATTTGAAATTTATTCTAACATTTTTACTTTATATACTGGCATTTGGTTATGTTATTTTTAGCTCATGAACTCAATATTCATCATATTAAAAAAGAGTGCAGTGATTTTCAGTTGTTCCAATTCCTAAATAAGTTTAAGAAAGACTTTCAACCTTGGTGTCACCTCTACAGAGATTTTAAGCAGGAGGCCTGGTCTCGGAGAATGTCTTGAGAAGGCAGGTTTCATTTTGCTGGGAAAAAAACAGCCATAGCACCTGCTGATTGAGGTAGGTAGAGAAATAAAAATTCTGATTTAATAGAATACTTCCTCTGGCGGTTTTAGACCTCCTTGTTTAGGAAAATGTTTCCTGTTGTCATCAAACAGGCAATGAACCTCTAGAGAAATCTTCAGCTCGTTACAATAGCTCCACTAAGGCTCTCTTTAATAAGCTACACTTTTTACATCATGAAAAGTTTTCATTCCTTCCGGAGGCTTGGTGGCACCATACAGCTTTGTAAAACAACTCTGACTGCAAAGAGAAAATAAAATAAAATAAAATAAGCAAGCAATGGCAAAGTTTCTACTGAACTCTAGAACTGAAAGTACACCATTTGGAAAGCCAAAAATGTCATTAAAATTATACAAACAGGAATTATAACCCTGAGGGAGTGGCAGAAGCTGAGAACAGAAAGACATAGGAAATACTTACAGACATATATTTCAGACTTCAATCCACAGCCTAAGCACCAAAAATGACCTCACTTAAACCCTCAATGATTTAAGGTCCAGATCTTTATATAAATTGCACTTAGTACTGCAAAACTAGTGAATGATAAAACAAAATGCTCTAACCCCCCTTGTCATTACAGTAGATCTTAGAGTTGGTGGTTTTTAAGTTAATGGGCCAGCAAGAATAGTCTTAAATTGCTGGTCCAGTTCCCAGTTGAGCTGAGGTGACTTTCTAGAAGTCCTGGCTAGAATGGTGTACTGACTGACTCACAGACTCTGAGAGGACCAGCTCCTGGACCTGTGGAGAGGAATCCCTAGGACTCTAGGTAAGTGTGACTGTTAAAGGAAAAGAGGAACCAAGGTCAAGGACATTCCAGTTTCCAATCTTGCCAATACACTTCTGCTTTGTCCAATTAGTAGGTTGCTAAATTGGATTGCTTTCATAGGCCTAATTTGAGAATTTTCCAGAGATGGAAATTTTCAAATAATCATAAATAGTATCTCCCTGCTGAAGTCTTTTGTAGTCTTTCTGCACACTCAGCAGCCATTTTCCACTTAAGAGAACAGTCTACTGTCTAAGCAAAAGAAAAAAAAAAAAAAGAAAGAAACCTTGCTGAAAAGATTTTTCCTGAAAATCACTAAATACAGCAAAATCTTGTCAATTTAGTGAGGTTCACAAGAGGAAAATATAGAATATTTTAAGCACATTAATTGCAATTATTCACAAGAAGACAAAGTGCCAAACTATACTAAAAATATATTGAAGTATAAATGTCGAAGTGCACCTGTTTTACTAAATAAAAGCCTCCTAATTGGCAATTTTTTTTCAAATTGATGTTTTTATTTCCCAAAAATCTGTCCTCTTAAGTAGGTTACTGAGGGCCCCTAGCTTCTATTCATCAATTTTTATAACAAACCTTTCTTTAGTTGGAGAAAATATGAAATCTAGGTCAAAATATTACCATCTAGTAAATTTTAAAAAATGTGCCTTCAAACACATCTTAACAATATTTTTTTGCATTTTGCACACTTGAATATTTCTTTCCAGTTACATTTTATTATACCCTTTAGGAATGAGTGAATTTTATAATGATTAGAATGGATTAGAAACCTAAAAAGATTGAATCGAATTGATAGCAATATTCATTTTCTATAGAAAGTTTCTGATTTGTATTCCAGGAGCAAGTGTCTTATTTAAAAGCAGCTCGATTGAAAAAATACTCTTTCAGTCATACAAAGCAGGCAGCTGCATGCCTGGTACCTTATCAAATTAGTTTTATTACTTATAAATTTGTTAACTATATCAGTCTACCAGGTCTTGAGAAACTATGCAAGGATTTGTTTCTTAAGATAGCTCAACCCCTTCCAGAAATAACTCCTTATGACTGAAAAAGTAAATTGTTACAGATAGATAGGTGACATCAATTTAGCAAGCTTCCAATATTTTTAATTGTCCATTAAATGAAATTGTGCATTTTCTTTTATTTAATGTCATTCATATTTTAGATCAACTTGAAAACTGCCTGATTTTTTGGTCATGCCACCTAAGGTTTGGACTGAGGATACAAAAGGATTTGTAATTGCTATATGTCATGTTATTTAAAATATATACACTCCTGGTAATGACTGTAATATGATGACAGTATTAAATACACAAAGTAGCTAATGGAATGAGTGGGTAAGTCAAAGTTCAGAAGTCAGAAAAGGGAACAACTAACAGCCTGGAGAGGTCGGGATTAATTCAATGAAATGATATTGGAACTAAGAGAAAGATCATTGCATCTCCTCAGGCAGAAAAGCTGGCTAGAATAAGAGAAATGATGGAGCAAAAGTATAAAGAAGAATAGAAAAAAAGCTAGCAATTCCCTCAAAACTGGAAATGGATCATATATAAGAAGAAGTAGAAAACAAAAATTCTTCAAGACCTTAATAGGGTTTGAGAATGTCTGACCTGGTTATCATATCCCAGCAGCGTGAATAGCAGCTATGCAAGGAGCACAGGTAAGCCAGAGCTGTCTCCTGGGTTCACTTCCAAAAGATGGAAAAGGGACCATGAAATTAATGTTTCCTGCATTTTCTTGCAAACAAATGGTGCCTTAAAAAAGTGTTCAAGGGGCTTGAGAGATAGCATGGAGGTAGAAATTTGCCTTGCATGCAGAAGGAAGGTTGCTCAAATCCCAGTATCCCATATGGTCCCCCAACCCTGCCAGGAGTGAATTCTGAGCATAGAGCCAGGAGGAACCCCTGAGCACTGCCTGGTGTGACCCACCCCAAAAAAGTGTTCAATAAAAAAAAAAACAACAGTTTTCCTTCCTACCCAATTACACTTTTCTTTTCCTGCCAGTAGTTTTGTTGTCACTCCAAATCTAACTCATTTCCCACCCCCCACCCCCCACCCATGATTTAAGCAAAGGTATCTTTGCAAATCAGCTCTCTAGGTTTGCAGAATCATGTTGTCTCCCTTCTTCTGATTACATTTTAAAAGTATCTAGAAAATATATATATATATATATATATATATATATATATATATATATATATATATATATATATATATATATATATATATATATATATATATATGTTAAAAACAAAGGAAATAAAGCTAAATATTTTACAGATGTAATGCAAAAGTCAATTTATCCCTGATTTGGAGGTGGGAGTCACTGTTTTGTATTTATTTGATTGTGTGTTTATTTGTTTGTTGAGAGAAAGGAAACCACATCTGGTGGTGCTCCTGGGACCCATGTGGTGCTGGGGGTTGAACCTGGGCCTCTGGCATGTATAGTACATATTACAGCCCTTTGAATGTCTCCCCAGCAACCAACTTGTCTCTTTAGCCTTAATTTTCCAATAAAAAAGCGAAGAACCAGACTAGGGGTTACATGAGATTTTTTATATGGCATTGTACTATTAGGTGAAAATAAATCTTGGAGCATCCTTTGTGACACTGAAAAATACCTTTTTGGAGTGTGGAGATAAAGGGAGAAAGAAAATCCAGAAATTTCACTTTGCTATGCTTGTTTATGGCAGCTGCCCAAAAATTTTTCTCTGTGGTTTTGTCTTTAAAGAATATTTTTGCCACTAGTCCTATACAACCAAATTTTTCTAAGATTCACGTTATTCTCAACTCTTGGTTTCTGTTTCCTTGTAGTCTTACAGCCCTTAGGATGGGCTTGGATGGTGGTGGACACATGGAGGTGCCTTTCTCTGCCATCCCAGGCCACGTGGCTCTGCAACCCCCTTCAGCCGGCGGGTATCTGGGTCCTGGAAAGCGGCGGGTAGAAATCTCACTCACAAGCAGGCTTCAGGAAGCATCAGCTTTATTCATGCCCTATCCACTGCATGTGTGGTAAATCTTAACCATTTACGCATGCTATCCTTAGCTTGCCTTGCGTCTTAGCTTTTCCAGCCATGTCTCCTCCTGTTACCTCTCCATGCTGGTAAAGTCCTTAATCCCTCCAGTCAAAGGCCTTATCTAACTTTCCCAAGACCCCTCCCAGAAATGGGAGGGTCTTGCAGGTAAAGTTACACATAGTATCCGAGGTGGAGTCACATTTCCTTTGTCAGGTCATACATTAATTAACTTTTGCTCTATGACAAATCACCACAAAATATCTTATTTAGTGTAGAATTTTGTTGCTTAGCTGGGTTGACTCTGTGTGCCATATCTTGGATGCAATTGTGATTTCTGGTAGTTTAGACAGTGACTAGTGAGACAAGGTAATATCTCTGAAATTTCAACTACTTTGTGCCACTAATGATTTGTGCTATTTGCCAATACTGGATTGTTAGCTAAGAGACAGGGTAGTGGGGCCACCTGTGTCTCATCACTTAGAGGACTCATTACCTGAGGTCCTTTACAATGTGGTTAGACATTGTGTATATGTTTGAAAAAGAATGCAAATCCCAGTTTACAAACAGTTTTTAAACACCCGCTTCTGACCCGTATGCTATTTATCACTAGCCAAAATGTGTCACATGGCCAAGTCCAGTGTTAGCATTGCTAGCAGGCTATATCACAAGATACAAGAAAGAAAAGTTTTGTGTCCATTTTGGAAAATACCACACCTTTCAATTCTAATTCTGCCATGATAAAGATTATAATTATAGTAATAATTTACTTAAAATAGTACTCATTTCTTAAGAAACATAGTGGTAATACTCCTAGGGATATACCCTAAGAATACAAAAACACAGTACAAAAATGCCTTCTGCACACTTATGTTCATTGCCACTCAATTTACAATAGCCAGAATCTGGAAACAACCCAGATACCTGACAACAGATTAGTGACTAAAGAAACTGTGGTACATATACACATTGGAATACCATGCAGCTGTCCATAAAAATGAAGGAATGAAATTTGTCTATATGTAGATGGACGTGGAAATTATTATGCTGAGTGAAATGAATCAGAGGGAGAAAGAGAGACACAGAATACTCTCACTCATCTGTGGTATTTAAGAAAAATAAAAGACATTATTGTGATAATACCCAAAGACAACAGAGATGAGATTTTGAAGGACCAGCCATAATATGAAGTTTACCACAATTGGCGAGTTACAGTTAAGAGAAATAACTCCACCAATAACCAACATGATTGTTACAGGCTAGCTTTTGGTCCACTAGATATCATGGACTGGCTCTTGGGGTCCGGATGCATTAGAGGGCTTCTTTTGAGTCCCCTTTGAGGAGAGTGGATACACAGATGGCGAAATATGAAATAAATGAGAGACCACAAAATAAATTCTATGGGGCACACGTTCTGGCAAGCGTGTAACAATTTTAATCCCCATGCTCAAGTATTTAAAGGGAAAAGTGACAGTCTTAAATAGTGGAAGTTTAGAAAAATAGAAACTTTAACAGCAGGCCTATTATTATATACATATCAATCTGACTGGTTTAGCAGGCTAGATGGCAAAAATTGCTCTTTGAGTAAGAGAGGGCCAGGTCAAAGAAATGTAAATTTTGTACCTAGCTAGGAGCTTCAATGACCCAGAGCTAAGTTCCTAACTTGGCTTTTAGATGTAAATAGGGATGACAGAGAGAAGAAAATTGTCTTAGTTTCATTATGGTACTGAGAATTATCTGGGCAAAATAATTTAATTGAGGCCATATTTTGGCCTGTAAATATACAAGGAAGAAATAATATTTAAGCCAAATAATATAAAGGGAATATAATGTCAGTACCAAGACATGAATTTCAGAAATATCTCTTCAGGAATTCTTCAACTCTCCACACAGGGCCAAAGCATCCAAACATCCTCAATGGGTCTGTCAACAGAATCCCATGGGGAATTTTCAGTTCTCCATGCCAGGAAAATTAGAAATACATCTGGGCCTACTGAATCATCCCTTTTAATAGAGATGCTTAGGTGTGGCCTGACATTACACTCCTTTTTATTAAAAATTAAATTTTTTATATCTGTTAGCCAAACGGTCAAGATAGTATGATGGCTGGGATACCAGTTATTATCTATCTCTATAAGGACCTAAACATAGGCTGGTTGCTTTAGTATAATAAAGAATGAGCATCTCTCCTGACACCGAGGAGTTAATACAAGTAGTAAAAACAATTTTTATGCAAGAAAATTATAAGGAGCAAAAATAATGGAGTAATACTAACATCTTCTGCTCCTGCCATAAGAATAGAAAATTTTAATTTAGAGTAGAAGAATTAAGCAATAGAAAACAATGGAATTGGGCCCAGAGAGATAGCACAGCGGCGTTTGCCTTGCAAGCAGCCAATCCAGGACCAAAGGTGGTTGGTTCGAATCCCGGTGTCCCATATGGTCCCCCGTGCCTGCCAGGAGCTATTTCTGAGCAGACAGCCAGGAGTAACCCCTGAGCACCGCTGGGTGTGGCCCAAAAACCAAAAAAAAAAAAAAAAAAAGAAAGGAAAAGAAAAGAAAACAATGGGATATATGAACAAGCTTTGATAGGAATGTCAGTAGGTTGACATTCCCCCTTTTTTGAAATAAAACAATAGCTGCTGTTAAACCAAATAGGCTTAATCAAGGAACATATATATATATGTTCCTTGATTATATATATATATATATATGTATGTATGTATATATATACCTAAAAGCAAGAAGCAATAGTTTTAATTTTTAGAGTATTTTAGAGTATTTGCAGTCAGGAAGCATTTAATCTCAGCTACGGGCTCTGATGTCATCAGTTTCCAGGCAGTTTCCAGCAGTCACAGCTATCAGTGGAAGTTTCCAGGATAGTCTGCTTTCTGCCCTGAAGGTTGAGCAGCTGAATCTGCAGGGAATCCTTTCTTTAACCATCCAGGCTGGGGACTCAGCCCAGGCTAAAAGGCGGTTCCTGCGTTTTCTTTCTGCAAACCTGCAAACTTTACCGGAAAACTTTGCTAGCTGTTAATAAATGTGTTGCTTACTCTTAACTGGGTCCAAGAGAAAATGTCTCTAGACCTGTATTAATTTTAATAACCTAAGCATTTCAGGGGAACTTATAGTCTTCCCTTCTAATTTTATTTTCTAGAGATTCTATCATCTTAGAAAATATTACAAAGGAAATGTGGGGGGAAAAAGGTCCATCCTCTGTCTTCTTCAGGGTAGCAAAGGATTGTAGTTTCTACCTATAAAAAAAAGGATGAAATTTTTATGCTACCTTGACTCCAAATGATGCAATTGACTGGTTTCCTTCTACAGCTTTAATTTCTGAAAAAGATCAGATTAATTAGATAGTGGAATATTATTTGAACCGATCAGGTTCTGGAGCTGCAAGTGGTCCTTTTTCTTTGGGAGGACCGAGTTTTCTCTGAAATGGTAACACATAAGTTAGGTCAAAGCACCATAGCATTAGATATTTCAAAATTGTTATGAAGTAAGGTAAATTTCTTATAGTTACAATATTTAAATGTATTTTATATGTAAGTAATGAATAAAGGAATAGATATAGTTATTTTTTGAGAAAATAAAAGCAAAATTTATGCCATAATTGCAAGTTTTAATTGAATTTAGCTATACGTAAGATTATAAAATATTTATTCTATTAATTAAAATATATAATTAAAGAAAATCACATAATTGACATAGCTGATAATAATGTATTTGTTTTTAGACAAGGGAGAACAAAGTTATTTTAAAAATTGAAAGAAAATAGGAGGGGGCCGGAGAGATAGCATGGAGGTAAGGCGTTTGCCTTTCATGCAGGAGGTCATCGGTTCGAATCCCGGCGCCCCATATGGTCCCCTGTGCCTGCCAGGAGCAATTTCTGAGCCTGGAGCCAGGAATAACACCTGAGCACTGCCAGGTGTGACCCAAAAACCAAAAAAAATAAATAAATAAATAAATAAAAAAGAAAGAAAATAGGAAATTTTTTTTTAAAAAATAAAATGGAAAAAGTTGAGTAGCAAGTATATTTGTGCACATTATTAATGTAAAAGATATTACACTTGTTACCTGGCATTCCTGTGAAGATTCACTGCCAGTCTTTCTTTTAATGCTATACAGGTATTGCTGTGCAGGGAGAAAATACAGCTGAGTTAACTTTACTGTTATTTCCCAATTTATTTCAGGATAAATTTCCCTGGTAAGATTCAAGCTAAATTAGTGATAGCATGTATGCTTTCAGTTACTTATGATCAGTCTGTTACAATCAGTAAGTACCTACCACATACTCAAGAGGATTGGGATTTAAGTTAAGTCCTCTAACATGCACTTAATTCAATAAACTACAGAAAATTAGTTGTTCTTCACATATTTTTTTAATTTGAAGGATGTAAAGTGCTGAGGATTAGACCCAGAGCCCCATGCATGCAAGGTATGTTCTTTCTTGCTGAGCTACATCTCAGCTAGAATGAAATTTTTAATTTCTTTAACATTATAGTTTTTATACTTACCAGAGAGAATATTTCACGTCTCTTTACGTCTTTTAAATATAGCCCTTACTAGAAAATCTGAAACCTCTAAAATGTGATATTGGAGCATAGGTCTTATTCCAGATTAAAACTAAGATCTCTTCCAACTGGCCTTGAAAATTGTCCTGTGGGAAAAACAGACCTACAAGTCTTTCTCCTGGGCTTAATGAAATTCTGAGGCATTTATTGATCACCTAATATGTTCCTAGCTTCTGAAAGATCTATCAAACAATTACTAAAGGTCACTAAGAAAGCCAGGTTTAAAGTTGTGAAAAGAGCACAGTCTTCTAGAATTCCAGCCCATGGCTACTTCTACAGAAAAGTCATTTTAATTTACAGTGTGTGTGTTCATACCTACTAAAAGGTTTTGAGTGTAAATGTTCTGGTTAAAACTTATTTTTAATTTCTTTTTAATCTTAAATTATTGGTTACATTTAAATCTTTTTATACTTAATTAGCCTTAAGTCTAGAGAAAAATATGAATGTACACTAAAATTTAAATATGCACACATTAATAAATTTAATTTTTTACAGTTCATTTGAAAATCTATAGAAACAAGTTAATAGTAATGGTTCATTATGGAACTAATCAAAAACATTAGTTAGTTATTGTCTATTAAATTTACACAATTACTGCCTCTTAAAAATTACACTCCAGGGCCTGGAGTGGTGGCACAGTAGTAGGCCATTTGCCTTGCATGCGGCCAACCTAGGACGAACCTTGGTTGGATCCCCCAGCATTCCATATGGTCCCCCAAGCCAGGAGTGATTTCTGAGTGCATAACCAGGAGTAACACCTAAGCGTCACAGGGTGTTGCCCAAACACCAAAAAAAAAAAAATTACACTTCAATGGTGTTGCAGCCTAACCAAAATAAAAATATATAATAAATTCAGAACATTAATATTTAAAAAACATATCAAAGTATTGAATCTAGGAAAAAATACATTGATATTTGGAAACCATTGTTGATGGAGATGTGGTTAAAACAGTTTTTCCACTGTTACTGGTCTCTGTGAATTCCATCTATATGGATTACATATGGAAACTTCTCATAAAGGTAACTATAAAGCTTTCTTATGACCCAAAGACTCTACTTCTTGTCATCTAACCCTCAAACAAAAATATTAACTTGAAAAGAATATGGGCACAGTGGTTTATTTCAGCACTAAATAATAATAGAAAAATATCAAACAACTCAAATGATCAATAACAGGTGAGTAAAGAACTTGTGACATATAAACACAATATATGAACACATTGCATAAGTGTATATTGTTAACATTACACAACTGTCAGAAGATAAAATCTTTCTTTTTACTGCAACGTGGATGAAACTGGAGGGCATCATGTTAAGTGAAAATCAGATGAAAGTTCAAATAGTGAATGATCTCACTGTGGTATACAGAGAAACAAAGTAAGAAATAAACAATATTAAATGATGACAAACCCTGGGTCCTTGATTACCAAGATTACAAAGCAGTAGTGAGAAAAAAAATGTAGAGCATAAAAAAGTGGGCTAGAATGAAAAAGTAGGTGCCTTTCATTTCACATAGTCCCCAACTTAGCTTGTGCCTCATTTCTTAAACATTAGAAATCTGAAAGATTTAAGGTGGACTTCAGTGAAGTTAGTGGTGCAATAACAGAGACATCAAAACCATAAATATAAACATTGTAATTTAAATTACCAAAAAATTTCTTGATAAAATAACTCAACTTGTCTAATTAAAATATCTTTATACCTGGCACTGGCATATCAGTTGTTTAAAATAAAATGACTTATTGTAGTCCAAGGATATTGACAGTGCTTTCCTTTGTCATACTGTTGGGACCTAAGTTCTGAACAAGGAGGAATGCCATTTTGTAAAAGCCACATGCCAGGCTTCTGCTTAGGTTCTGAGCAGGAAGAAACATCATTTTGTAAGGACCACATGGTGCGAGCCTATTTCCATAGACCCCGCCTCAGTCTACCTGGCCATACTAGGTAGCCCATCAGGGAAGGACAAGGGAGCAATAGGAAGGTACCCTTGGACAAGAGCCAATTATTTTAAAGATCATCAGAAAACTAGAACCTCCCTATAACCCTATCCTATATAATCCCATTCACGACCTTGGACGGAGTTCTTTCATTCCTCGTGGGAGAGAACCCTGACTGGTGGGAGAGAACCTTGACCGGTCGGTTAGGAGCTGTTAGCAGGCGGAGTAAAGTTTAAACTTTACTCCAATTTGTGTGGTCTCGTCCTTCAATTTCTAGACCCTAACAATACCTGTGCACATGGACAGCTATATGTGTGTATGCAAATGTATATATGATGATTTTCAAGATTTTTATAACATGATGCCATGTTATTTTTTATTTTGCCACATCCAAGTCTTCTATACTAAAATTTTATCAGGTGTCTCTGAAAGCACAATTAAAGATAAATTTAAGAAAAAAATTAAGGGCCCGGAGACATAGCATAGCCACGTTTGCCTTGCAAGCAGTCGATCCAGGACCTAAGGTGGTTGGTTCGAATCCCGGTGTCCCATATGGTCCCCTGTGCCTGCCAGGAGCTATTTTTGAGCAAATAGCCAGGAGTAACCCCTGAGCACTGCCGGGTGTGCCCCCCTCCCCCAAAAAAAAACCCAAAAAAATAAAGAAAGAAAAATTTTAATTGTAAAAATTAATTTTAAAATAGTGGATTTATTTGGCAATGTTATTTGTCTTTTTAAGACACTAATTTAAAAACAATACAAGATTAATAAATACACAAATCCAACCCTACAACCCTGAAAGCATGAAATTGATGACTCTCTCTAAGATCCTTGAAATGTCCTTGGGAATTCTATCCTAATACCCAAACATTCCTGAAAACCAAAGATGTTTGAAGGAAAGCCAATAAAACATACAAAGGGAATAAACACCACTTATCTGTGTTTTATGCCCTTAGACTGGCCATCTGAAGTGAACCACACAAACACTTATTTTGAATAAATCCTTTTTTTAAATTGGCCAAATGTTTGATTCCTATGATTTTCCTCAAAAAAAAAAAAAATTCTTCAGGGACAGTGGGAAGGGCCTTTGCTTTACATTCAGTTGCCCCTAACACATTCCAATCTTGGTACTACATATGTTTCTCCAATCTCTGAGTACAGAGTCATGAGTAAGCCCTGAGCTCAAGGAAATACAGACAAAAAATATATTTCAAAAACCAAGGAGAGAATCTACCAGATAATAGACTTACGTTGCATATAGCCAGCCCTGGTTCAACTCTCAACATGCCAGGGGTAGCACCTAAGCATTGCCAGCTATACTAATACATCCTAAATAAAGGAAATTTACTTCAATCCTTCCAATGTTTTGTTTAACAATGTCTCTGAGATGTTTATGGGAAAATATTGAAAGGTCTTTATTTGAAATATTTTTTCTCAATCTCTAAGTAGCTTGTACCCCCATAGGTTCCAGCAACTATCATGTGCTACAGAAACATTTCCAGAAGTCCTCAGGAGCTTCTGAGTTTTGCTGACATGTAAAGCAATACCACACAGCATGCATCAGAACTGTTGCCACTACATCTAGTTCTGCCAGGCATTGTGAATTTCCAGTTGGCATTGTCACAGCCTTCACATCCTAAAGGCCAAATGACTGTGTGTGTGTGTGTGTGTGTGTGTGTGTGTGTGTGTGTGTGTGTGTGTGTGTGTGTGTGTGTGTGTGTGTAGAGGAGGGAAAAGCTTCTCTTTCCATTTTATAAAATACTTACTTTGTATACCCAGAACATTCTATAAGATTCTATATCCACAAAGTAGTGCTTTCTATTCCTATGTTAAGAATCTACTGTCTCCATAAAGCAAAGCCATACTAGGAGAAAAACAAGTCTAGGTAATAGATATGAAGATTCTAAGATAAACAGAACCTTATGATAGATGTTCAATAAATATTGGCATGTTAAACAAATGAATTGCCATTTTATTATAGAGATAACAGCTTTACTACTGGATTAAAGTTGCCTGCTTATCTTTTCTTCTCTTAGAATGGATTTTATGTTAAAGATTCCAAGATCCTTAATGCAAATAGATCACTCCTGGCTAACACATCAACATGCTTTACATTTCCTTCAAGAATAGACAGGGTGCAAGGATTTTGAAAGGCTTTTTACTTTCAATGCATTGTACAGTACAAGTGTTAAGCACCAAGGACTAGGTTCAAACCTGTTATACATTATGTCAGGCATAATAGTTCGAGTTACTTTAATTCTTCAACCCTCATTATAAACAACACTGGAAATGCTGATGTCAATTTCTATTTATTTAAAAGTCCTGGCCTTCCAATAACAAAATCACTAAATTTTCTTTATTAGATTGTTAAATTTCACACTTAATTAAGCAGGAACTAGAATTGTGGACTTCAAGAACTATGACAAACAATAAACTAATTGTCATTTACATCAGAGGAATCCAATGCTCTGCATATTCATTGATTAGGGCTTTAGGAAATTAAACGTGAACAGCATATTCATTAATGCTAGAGAAAATTGAGTTCATTTGTTGGTGCTGTCAAATGCACTTGACTTTTGCCTCTTTTACATGTAAATGGATCTAAGCTATGAAAGTATAGATACAACATGGCCACAAAGAAAAGTAGGCAATCCACAAGCTACAAGGACACCAGAAGGAGGGATCTACTAACACACAATAACATCCTGGGCATAGAGTGGGAGAAACATCCTCTCTTATTTAGTTTGGCACATTTCGAAAATCATTATAATGCATTAAAAATGAGCACATCTAGTTATTTGATTAATATTTTATATGCACAAATGAAATAACTAGATTATGAGTGATCCATTTGTTTCTTCTCTCTAATGGTGGAAATACTGCAAAATGAAACTGTCATCCAATGAGTCTATTTGATTATTGTATCTCAGTTGGCTACATCATACACATACAGGCAAATCTTTTAAGAATATGCTTTGATGCATGAATGGCTTTCGAAAATATATCCAATTATGAGGAAACAGCTGTGAGTACATGAAAAATCTTGACCTGAATATCCACCTAAGTTAATAAAGTTACTTCTGTCATGAATGACAAATAATATGGTTAATGTCTGCCCACTGGTCTGTGTATTTTTGTATCTCACAAGTAATTCTGGCAGAGACTCAAATGAAATGTTTATGTCAGTTTCCACCCCTCATAATATAGAGGTGAAAATTAAGATGCAGCAAAGTTCCGTGGAAACCCAAGTTCACACAATATGTAATTCTAAAATTTAGATCTCTATTACAATGTGGAACCCAGCTGTTCTTATGTTTAGCACTTTTTAGAGTTACGTTCAGGGAAAATGTTTGCATTGTGGGAGTTTTTGATGAAGAAAAGTAAAGAGTGAGAAAGAATTTTATATCAATTTTCTAAACATACCAATAGAACTAACTCATTGAATTCTGGATTTGCTAAACAAGATCAGGAACAAGGTTTAACATGCTCTCTCATGTCACAATACACATACATGTTATCATATTTGCTTGACAATGGAAGAACACAGCAAAGCTCTTTTATTATAGGCTCTGGAGACTTGGCTATAATATCTGCTAAGTTCCTTAAAAACTCGTGCCCAGCACTTTAACCTACTCACAACTTCCAAGGACTAGAAAAGTCTCACCTATCATAAAAATTCTAGTTGTTAGTATGTGAAAATATGACAGAACTGAGGTGCTGTGGTCCAGTGTGTTAGAGAACTTCTTTGAGTCCCCTTAAGGAAAGTGGATGCATTTACCTTTGGTCTGATTCTGAAGCTTGTTGATTTCCATTATTCTCCATTAAGAAAATTATTTACTGATAATACTGAAAGTATACCTAGTTTACACAGAATTAATAAAGTAGAGCATAAATAACTTGAGTAAATCCTTGTTTTTCAACCTCAGTTTTATAAAATATTCTAAAATAAGCCCAGGAATAAGCATGATAGAGTGCATACTTTGTAAGTTTGAGGGACTGTATTCAATCCTCAATACATCTGTGTGTTGGTTTCCATTTTGAACTCTGGCTGCATGTAAGAATCACATATGAAGTTTTCCAAAATATGTATGCCTTAATAGCATCTATATAAACGTTTATTTGAATGAATGAACTGGTCAGTAGGCAAAGTATTGAGATTTTTTTAATGTTAAATACTCTCAAGATGATTCTGGTGTGCATTCCAGATGGAGAGTCACATTTTCAATTTAAAAATGTAATATTTTGTTGACTTAGTAAATACAAAATAATTAAGAGAACAATGTTTTGTTTGATACTTTAATGTTTTGTTTGTACTAGAATAAACTTTATAACAATAATAATGTCTTACTTATCTCATGCAGACATTAGATAAGTATTTTTCATTAGTGGCTTTTAATTGCTGGTCTGCAGACCAGTGCCAGTCTACATGCACAAACTTGTTGAAAGCCACTGTTATGCTGCTGATGTTGGTTATGACTGTCAGCAGTGCTCAGGGTATCCTCAAGTATAAACATGCTGAAAACCATTGTCTCACAATAAAATAAGTGATTTTTTAATTCACAAAAGAAAAAATTTAACAATTTGTTTATATCTGGGGTCTTAAAAGTACATTAACTCTTTAAAAATAGCTTTATTTGTATAAATAACATTTCAAGAACATCAACTATAGATGATCTTCAATAAATATTTAGTATAGGGCTAATCAAAGAAGGACAATTGCCTTATTGCTAGACTATTTTAATAATTCAAACCTCATATATATATATATATATACTCATTCAAAACAAGATTGACAGGATACAATGTGTAACTTTAGTGCATTCACTTTATTTTTCCTTATCAATATGGTTAAGAAACTATATGAGATCCACAGGTTTATAGAGTGCTCTTTTGAACAGAGTAAGCGCTAACAGAAGAAAGAGTACAGGAACGCTAATCCATATTCCCGTGGAAATGTTCTCGTTTGAATATTCCTTTTGAAAAACATAGCTTCTCTAGTAAGTTGGTCACACTCCAAGAGGAATTAAGTTTGAAAGATACAAAACTTCAAAAGCTGAATTGAAAAGACCAGACCTGAGGCTCTGAAGGGCATTCAGAAGAGAGAAGGGTTTTAACTCAGCTTTCAAAACATGTTCTCCCTTCTCTTTGAAAGTTTCTGACACAGAATTGCTGAAGATTTTCCCACCCGTGACATCTTTCATCAAAAACCGTGAAATAAAGAGAATCTCTCTCCAGACAGAATGAGGGGGGGGGGATGTGAAAGTAAGTTAAATTAAGTTGCCACTTGCTCACAATATTCTTATACCTAATGAGTTAGTTGTCTCCAAAAAAAAACTCTTAAACTTTATCTCACTACAAAGTAGAAGATTTTCTACTAAGGTAAAAGGGAAACTGCAAACATAGGGTACCTTCAACACAGCACAGATTTTGTCAGCTTACCTGAATTGTTTCTCCATGACCCATTTGCTAGCAACAAACAGAAGGTAAAAGGTGGAAAACAGTAATAATAAAAAGTTCCAATAATACAAAACATTTTTATTTCTGCTTTTTTCAATTTACTTTCTTTACCCAGAACCTTAAATTCTTAAATTTATCTACATAATATATTCTTATTCTTCAGGGTTCCATGGATAACCAACCCACTTACTATAAAGTGCCATGCCTGGTATTAGAGACAAGACATGAGGGTGCACCTTGCAAGAAGTTGATGTCAGGCTTTAAAGCAGTCATAATGTACAAAGCAAGTGATCATCATAGATTTCTACTTGACATAAAGATATTTACTCCCAAAGATCTGTGTGACAGGCTCAATTCTGGCTACATAGAATGTGATGATATACAAGAAATCTATTTTCAGAAGCTGAGAGTATAATGAGCACTGAGGACAAGGAACTTGGGAGTGCACAGAAATAGTACCTACTCTTAAGAAGCTAAGTGAAAAAAATCAGGTTGGACACAGAAACTCAAAAGTGAATGGTTTCTGCTACCTGCCTACAATAAACTGAGTGTCCAACCCAGGAAGGAAAAGTAGAAATGTATGATCCAGAATTGTTACTCAGAGTTAATATATGCCAGCTTCAATATGGGCATGGTGGTGTATAATGTAATATGCTTGGGGCTGGCCCAGTGGCACGGAGCCTTAAGGCGACTGCCTTGCCAGCCAGTACTAGCCTAGGACAGACCGCGGTTTGATACCCGAAATCTCATATAGTCCCCCAAACCAGGAGCGATTTCTGAGCGTCACAGGGTGTGCCCCCCCACAAAAAAATGCAATATGCTTACATTCAGTAAATGCTTGCTCTAAATCACCTGACCTTATCTTTGCTGCCAAAATAACCACTTTAATTCCATTATTATTTAATCTGTAGTCTGAGGTCCAATGTTGGGTCATGAAAATTTTCTGACCATTTATCGAAAATTCCCTGCCAATCAAAGCAGCAACAGATGTTGCACTATACTTATAATTTATATTTTATATGTAATATATATATTTTTTTAAAAAAATATGGAACGCTTCACGAATTTGCGTGTCATCCTTGCACAGGGGCCATGCTAATGTTCTCTGTATCGTTCCAATTTTAATATATGTGCTGCCGAAGCGAGCACTGTAATATATATTTTTATTGTTGTTTTTGTTTTAGCTTTTGGGTCGTACCTGGCAAGTGCTCAGGGGTTCCTCCTGGCTCTACTCTCAGAATCACTCCTGGCAGGCTCGGGGGACCATAGAGAATGCTGAAATTAGAACCGCCGTCCTGTGTACAAGGCAAATGACCTACCTTCATGCTATCTCTCTGACCCCTATAATATATATTTTATATTTTATTTATAATAAATCATAATGATTATATTATATAAATATATAAAAGATATTATATAAAGTATATAAATATATAATGTACATTATAATATATAATAATTATATAATATATATTTATATTTTATAACATTGGATACAATAAATAGAATACTATTTACATTATTTTTTGTTTCTGTCTTAACCATCAAGCAGTTCATAAAATATTTCTCCTATTTTCCCCAGTTCACAGTATAAAATTATTAAAGGGTGCTTCTGTAATAGACAATCAACTTTTGGTTAATAGAGGAAGGTTTTGGGTAATATTTGGTAGTGCACAGGGCTACTCCTGGTTCTATACTTGACATAAGTAGAGGCAGAATCATTCCTGGCAATTGAAACTCCAGCGTTCAAAGCCAGTACTCAGATTATTTAGCTCTCTTTCTGGTCTCACTTTTGAGTAAAATATTTTCCCTTTGTTTGTTTATTTGCTTGGTAGTCACACATAACAATGCTCAGGAAATCATATGGGATGCCAGGGATCAAACCCAGGCTCGTTACATGCAAGTAAGCCACTTTGTACCCTATACTATTTCTCTGAACCCCAAGTGAAATATTTTTACCATCTATTTGCCATTGAAAAAGTGTAATTGATGGTATCATTTATACTTAAGTTTTTATTTTTATCAACACTAGTTATAAAAATCATAGCAACCACAACTACTGACAAAAAGACAAGTATGGCAGTGAACCACATTACAAAATCTCCTTTTTGTTTGTTTGTTTATTTAGGGTATTTGTGGTTCCAGGTATTGAACTTAGATCAACTATGTATAAGGCCACTCTCCACTACTGTACCTCTCCAGTCCACTATTTTTTTTTTTACTCAGAATGTCAATTAGACTTTAAGGAAATTGTTTCCTTGCTAAATTAACTTTTTATACCAATAATAATGAGTTATATTGGTCTTATTTCTAGCTTTTCCTATTCTTTATTTGGCTTAAATTTTATCAGTTTTAAACTTCTTACATAAAAGAGTTGAGTGCTAGAGCCAGAGAAATAGTGCAGCGGTATGGCGTTCGTTTGCCTTGCACGCAGCTAACCCAGGACAGACCTCGGTTTGATCCCCTGACGTCCCATATGATCCCCCAAGCCAGGAGCGATTTCTGAGCACATAGCCAGGAATATCCCTGAGCATCACTGGGTGTGGCCCCAAAACAAAACAAAGAGTTGAACTCTTTCTTCTTCAGTCTTGTAGAGTAGGTATCAGTAGGCACTATTTTTTCCTATAATCATCCAAGTAGTAAATACCTTAGTCATTGCACATCCTCATTGCAACTTCTTAGCAAATAAAAAGAAAAACACAAGTGAGTCCAACCATGTTCTAATTAAATTTTATATATAAAAATAAAAAGATGGCATCTAGCCAGATTTGACTCTATGTCCCTTGGTTTGCTACAAGTTGCTTTGTAGTCATTTGTAAAACGCGGGTTGTGTGGCTTTAAAAGGTTTGGTTGAATACACTTGAACCCAGACCTAGTAGGGAAGCATTTGATGTTTTCTGCAATAAATAATATCACACATAATTATAGGTTTATCTTGTATTTTTTCCTGCTCCAGTCATGGATGGCACACTTCTCCAAAGCACTAGAGACTTTTTCAATAACTGGTAAACCTATGTTTTTCTACTTGTAGCTCTACCAATCCCAGAAGGGCAGATAAGACTGGAGGGCACATAATTCAGAGGTTAATTGGAGATTGGGGGGAAAGGGAAAGCCTATTACATAAAGCCAAATGTGGCAGTACTAAGAATCTGAATGTGGAATTGTTTTAACAACAGATCCTGCCGTGTGCTCAGACTTTAGACTGGTCAAGTAGCTAAGAGTATAACACTGATGATGGCTCCATAATCTACTGTAGTTAAAAATCTCCTGCAACCATGAATCAAGATCCAAGGGAAACCCTGAAAATCACATATATGAAATGGAAGCAGGCAGCATAGGTTTGTTTCAGGCAGGTTTGCTGTCCTTACAGTGGAAAAGCAACTTTGAAAGGATGGCAAAGATTTAATTGTATAGATTTAAAGTCCCAGATATAGTACAGATAGCAAGAGAAATACCTTTAACAGAACTTCCAGGAAAGAGGTGACAGAGAACTAAGAAAAAGATCCAAATGATATACCAAAGCTGGAATGGAAAAAAGAGCAGGATGGAATTTTTTTTCTTTCTTTTTTTCTTTTTCTTTTTTTTTTTTTTTTTTTTTTTTTTGGTTTTTGGGTCACACCTGGCACGCTCAGGGCTTACTCCTGGCAGGGTTGGGGGACCATATGGGATGCTGGGATTTGAACCCCTGTTGGTCCTGGGTTGGCTATCTGCAAGGCAAACAGCCTACCGGCCTACCGCTGTGCTATCTCTCCAGCCCCCAGGACAGAATTTAGGTGGAACACAAACCTCAAACTATAGCTCACAAGTCCCTTCTATGCAATGTTCAAATTAATTACCAAGCCTCCGTGTGAGATTAATTACTTTGGCTTTAACAAAAAGGGACCAGAAAAAAAAAAAAAAACTTTGGGACTAGAAAAAAAAAAAAACTTTGGGAATGTTGGAGGTTAGAAAGCTATGCTTGGGCCCGGAGAGATAGCACAGCGGTGTTTGCCTTGCAAGCAGCCGATCCAGAACCAAAGGTGGTTGGTTCAAATCCCGGTGTCCACATGGTCCCCCGTGCCTGCCAGGAGCTATTTCTGAGCAGACAGCCAGGAGTAACCCCTGAGCACTGCCGGGTGTGGCCCAAAACCAAAAAAAAAAAAAAAAAAAAACTATGCTTAATGTTCCTTCCACTCCTAACATTCTAATTAACCCCAAAAAGAGCAGGAAAAACTTCTAATTCACCATCTTGTTCTATGTATAATATAATCTTACCTATACTGAAAGGACTAATGCTTTTTTGTAATGCTTTTGTACCAGTGTTATTTAGATAATTTATTAAGAACCAATTATTTTAATTGGGGTAGGGGACACATAACCATACCCACCCTTCACGCCCTTACCCCTGCAAAGGCAATGAATTATTGAGATGTAATAAAACCAAGAGAAAGATTTGGTGGAGTTATTTTATCAGGGATAATAGTTTTATGTGGCTTCACTGCAAACCCAGAAAAGATTGTATCCCTAAAGAGAGAAGTTCTATCAAGAACAAAGGCCTGTAAAGAAATATCCAAGAAGACCAAACCTTCCCCCTGGCAACTACCCTAGTAACATCCTAGGACTCTCACCCAAGTAAAACCCCTTTTTAGTCAGTTTGGGAAAATTCTTTAAAAGTCAACTTGTTGAAGTCAGGTGTCATGAAGCATCTTCTGGTTTCATCTCACCATTAGGTGGTGAGGCAGGGAAACCCACCCTGAAAGCAAGTTTTTGGTGTTTCCAACTTGCCACGATGCCTGTCATATGAACCCACCCTGGAGCAAGTCAGTGCCAGGGCAGCATTAGGGCTTTCCCTACTCGAAGTTTAATTCCTGGTGCTGGTACAGAAAAACGTGTTAGTTTCAAATATGGAGTCCAACGTTTGGGTATGAACAGCCAATGTTGGATTGAATGAAACGTAAGTCAAGTCATTATGAAAAATGTTATGGTGAAAGGCCCACCTGCAATAAAAAAATTTAGGAGTTTCTATCCCTATTAGATAAGAACTTCTTTCTATACATAAGATTTCCACATTTAAATGTACCTATGCACAAAGGGACAATGCCACAGGATATTACTGGTGCATATGGGAGCATAAATAACAAGCTCAACAATCCCTATAACCGGGTTTTAGCATGAACTCAAAAACCAAGAGAAACTTATATACTAGATTAGAATTTCCTAATAAATCCAAGAAAGGGGTGGGGAAAAACTACATCTACTAAGGAGATATACAATAAAAATTATACCTATTAAGGAAATACATCTAGAAATATCCAAAGGAAATATACATATCCTCTTTAAAACTTTTAAAATAGTATGGGGTATAAAAATCTGGAGCACAGCTTCAGCCTAATGAGCATAGAAATGCAGAGGAATTTTCTGCATTGATTTTGGGCTCATAAGGAATATTTCTAGGAGTCATATAGAAGCTCAATTTCTAGATTTTTGAGAAATGTTTATATTGTTTTCCCAAAAATTCGAGACCACTGGACATTCCTACCAGCTGTGAATAAGAGTCTCTTTCTCTTTCATCAGGTTGTTCATGTTCTTTGTGATGTCTGTCTCTGTAGTATGATATGATATCTTACTTTTGTTCTGATTTGAATCTCCCTGATGATTAGTGATATGGAGCATTTTTGTTCATCTGACTTTTGGCCATCTGTACTTTTTTTTTTGAGGAAATTTCTGTTCATTTCTTCCCCTACATTTCCGGATATATTTAAAAGTTAGATTTTTTTTTCTTGTTAAGCTGTTCCAGTGCCTTGTATATTGTAGATATTAACCCCTTATCAGATGAGTATTGGAAAAATGATTTCTCCCATTCTGTGGAGAGTCTGTATCCTAGTCACCATTTCCTTTGAAGTGCAGAAGCTTCCTTGTTTTATGTAGTCCCATTTGTTTATCTTTGCTTCCACTTGCTTGGTAGAATCATTTATTTTTAGAGTGGATAAGCATCTTGACTTTTCACATTTGCCACCTTGATTTCAAGGTACCATCAAGTAGTATCTGTACTAATTAAATGCAGAGTTTAGAAAAATTATACTGTAAAACCTCATTGTCTAGAATTGACATAAAATGCAATGAGCTCAGGTTACTAAAAACAATAAAATATAATGTATTGACAAAAATAATATTTGAGTATTATATTTTAATATTACTTAATTATAGTATGTATATATTTTAATATTGTGAATTTAACAAACAGATTTCAAAAATTCTTCTTTTTTCAGGTGTGCATATGTGTGTATGTGCGTTGCTGGAATTAAAACTCAGGATCTCACACATGCTAAATATATGCTTTAATGCTGAGCTACATCACACTTATCAATCAGTTCTTGAGAGCTGTGAGCCAGCTACAAGACACTGCTGATTATTACATATTATCTATCAGCTGTCATTATTGTCTTTTTAGATATGTTGTTTTGTGACCTTCTAAAGTGCTGTTTTCTTAAAAAATATGGAAACAACCTAAGTAACCATCAACAGGTCATTGGATAAAAAAAAAAATCTTCTATTTTCACTTCTACTCAGTAAATTTCTTAGAACAGTTGTTTAAAAAATCTTGCTGTTTGTAACATGATTGGAACTGCAGGGAATTATGCTAAGCAGAGAAACTCTAAAAAGAGAACTATACATACTAGATACAAAAGAGAGAGTAAGTGCATACTGAGATATATCCAATATAAAAAAGCAAAGTGAAAAAACAAGATTATCAAAAGGACCTTTGCCTGAAGAATACAAGAAAGAAAGGGGACTAAGGGATTCAGTAGGTTTTACAATTCTTACTGGAGGGACCTTGGCATCTTGATGGTGTGATATGCTAATGGATAGTTAAAGAGACAAGAACCTGCAGTATGAGAAGTAATACAACAGTACAGTGGGTAGGTTGCTTACCTTGCATATGGCCAACCTAGGTTCTATCTCCAGCATTCTGTATTGTACCCCAAGCCCCACTAGAAGTAGTTCTTGAATGCAAATCTAGGAGTTAGCCCTGAGCACTGACAGGTATGACTCAAATAAAAGATAAAAACAAAAGAAGACATAAACCTGCATTCCTAAAGCACATACTAATGTAAATCAACATTTCTGTGAGAAAATAAATAAATAAAGTCTCTACAGTACCTCACACAGTTCTGTTAACATTGCTATGTTCAGTGCCATTTTTATTTAGTTTATTTTATTTCTTCTACAGAGGCCACTTTTTTTTTTTACTAGAAAGGCACTTATTTCTTAAGCTTCTATACCACATGGCTTTAATATTAAAATATTCATATGCCTAAAAACCACCACCATTCACTTACAAAAATTCATATACAAATCAAATCAGTGTTTGCCATCCCAAACTCATATTTTTCATGTTATTCTCATATGCAATAAAAAATAGAATCATGGAAAATATTCCCACTCACTTTTAAAAATAAACTTTAAAATAACACTGGGAAAGTGAAATTTAGACAAGAAGCTGGAAATTGAATTGTTTGTGCTCTTACAAATGTACACAGACCAGAAGAAAGATACTTGTCAGAAAAGTAGAGAGCCACAGTCTGCTGAAGTTATTTTTTTTTCTTCCCCCTCGCCTGCTGAAGTTATTTTTTAGTTGTTTCAAGGGTCTCAAGAGAAGGAAAAGATGCAAAAGTTAAAATGAAGGGAGAAAGAATGTCTAAGTGACAGTTGAATTAGGAAATTTTGAAAGGCATTTCCGGATTGTAATTCACAGCTTTTTGAATGTATTTAAATGAGGTGGAAACTGACAAACTGAATTGCTTTGGAAAACTTGCCCAAAGCAGAGGAAGAGCAGATGGAGGATGACAGTCTCATGCTACTTAACTCCAGTTTGAAATGGACCATTAGGCTAAAGATGAGAATGAAAAAGAAAAAAAAAAAGTTAACTCAAAGAAATAAACAAGCTAGCTACTTTCAATGTACCCTACCTGATTTTATTTCCAACTGCTCTTGGAAGGATTAAAAGCTTATCAGCTTCTGCAAGTGGGCAATAAAAGCGCTTCCATCTCCTAAGGTTCATTTGTTCACCAGAGATTTAAATAAGACTGCAACATCAACATTTACTGGTCACAACATCAAAATTAGTAGTAACTCATTATGAAAGTCCTGATTGACCACATCTTAGTAAACATTTAAACCCTGAATTGATTTAAATAAAGTAGCATCAGGAAAATGTCTTAAGGTAAAAAATAAAAGAGCAAGATGGGCCCTAGATTCCAAAAATTGTAGATAGGTTGTTATAACTTCTGTACTAAAAAAAATATTGGACTTCATTTTTAGAAACCAGTTGGGAATATTAATGAACAAAACTGCATTATGCAGAACTAGACTGTTTACTAAAAAAACATGGACACTTTCTCTAACAAAGGTAATAAGAGATTCTGTTTGAAGATATTATAGCTGAGGAAGACAGGAAGGAGAAGCAAAATTATAATTAGATTGCCACAAAGGGGTCTAAGAACATTTCACACTCCAAGTTAAAGGCATAAGAGCACAGTCAGGGAAATGCTAATAATGACACAGCCAGCATTCACTGTTAGCACTTAGAACTAAAATAGGAAGAAGTCATGACCTTAAGTTCTTAGAAGGTTTGAATGGTAGTTCACTGCATGTGAAACTGTATGTACTGGGAAAAATTTTTATTAAATATAAATATAAATAATAGATTACAACTTGCCTAAAATGTTTCCAATATGATAGACAATATAATATTAAGAACCATTACTGAGTAATAAAAATTCAATACAACATAAAATGGTAAAATAGAGTGATATCTAATCAATATTGCTTTTTGGAGGTGTAAGGAGATCAAAAAATGGCTATGTAGAAGTTTCTAAGGAAAAATAAATATCCTATATTTCTTGTCACATATTTTCACTTCTAAAAGTGTACATTTGGTTATGAATAGAACTTCTGTCCAATTTGGTTCACAGTTCCATAAATCATAGAAATGATTCAAGAACCTCAATTAATGACCATTTTTATATATAACTCTCCACTTTGGACTCTCCACTTTGGTGTCATCATATTATTTCAAGACATAGATTGTTTCTTAAGAAAAATAGCTCTTTGAAGGGCAAGTTAACTCTTTCCTTTCCAAGACATTAAAGCAGCATTACTACTCTAGATTTTTAAGCATGAATAAAGATTTATTAATGGGGCAAAAGCAATATATGTCTGCCAGGAGTGATCTCCGAGGGCTGAGTCAGGAGTAAGTTCTGAGAACTGTTTAGTGTGGACCCAAAACTAAACATAAAATAGTAAAATTAAATGAACAAAATGATATAAACTTCTTATCAAATAAATGTTAAAGCTAACAAATGAAGACATGTAATCGTACGATGGAAAGATCAAGAATATAGTCTCGGGACCAGAGAGATAGCATGGAGGTAAGGCGTTTGCCTTTCATGCAGAAGATCAGTGGTTCAAATCCCGGCATCCTATATGGTCCCCTGAGCCTGCCAGGATCGGAGAGATAACATGAAGGCAGGGTGTTTGCCTTGCATGCAGAAGGTAGCGGTTCACATCCCAGCATCCCATATGGTCTGAGCCTACTCATATCCCTGAACCTGCCAGGAGCGATTTCTGAGCGTAGAGCCAGGAGTAACCCCTGAGCGCTGTGACCCAAAAGGAAAGGGAAGGAAGGAAGGAAGGAAGGAAGGAAGGAAGGAAGGAAGGAAGGAAGGAAGGAAGGAAGGAAGGAAGGGAGGGAGGGAGGGAGGGAGGGAGGGAGGGAGGGAGGGAGGGAGGGAGGGAGGGAGGGAGGGAGAGAGAGAGGGAGGAAGAGAGGAAAGGAGGGAGGAAAGGAGGGAGGGAAGGAAGGAGGGAAGGGAGGGAGGGAAGGAGGGAGGGAGGGAAGAGAGGGAGGGAGGGAGGGAGGGAGGGAAGGAGGGAAGGAGGGAGGGAGGGAAGAGAGGGAGGGAGGGAAGGAGGGAGGGAGGGAGGGAGGGAGGAAGTTTAAGATATGCAATACAGCAATATGATGATGTATATCACATTGCAATATTGTTAGTGCTGTGGTGTTACACAGCTACTTTATAATGATGTGAATTAAATATTCTAAACTCAGTAACTTGTAGTATATAATGCAAGGTTGTTGGCTACAGTCAATAAGCTGCACATTAGGTTCAGAACAAATTCATCTTCTGTTTGTAATTTTGTAGCCTTTGTCAAAATTTTTCTCAATTCTTTTCACTCCCCAACCACTGGTAGCAATCATTATGCTTTCAGTTTTTCTTCTAAATTCAACATCTTTAGATTCCACATATAAGTGATATCATATAATATTTGTCCTTATCTGACTATCTTATTTCAGATGACCTTCAAAGTCCAATCATGTTGTGAAAATCTCAATGTGGTTTTTAAATTCAAAATAAATGGACATCTTATAAAATAGAACCATTTTCCATTAAAACCTAAATTTTCAACTTCTTCAGAAAACTGGACTTACATAGTCTCTCAGAACTGAGTTTATAGACCATAACCCATCAAGTATATTCAAGTAAATCCTAATACCACATTAAACATATTTCAAATTAATCTTGAAGTTAATTTACATTTGACTAATTGACAGTATGTTAGGTTTCACAAATACTTAAAGCATTAATTTCAATTTGCAGGAGTTTTCGAAGTTAAACACTTCCTTTAAAAAATTCCTATATTATGCATACTTTGTCATTACTTACAGTTTTAGATATAAGTCCCATGCCTATGGAACTTTTAGATATAACAATGCTATTCACCTGTGAAATCTTAGCATGACAGCTCTGGGTCTGGGTGTGTATGATTAAGTTCATTTTACATGTGGCTTGTGCTCTTCAAGTTGCAACTGACATTACCAGACTTCACCATTTATTTACATTACCTCCCTAAGCCTTGTGAGCTTTGAACATTTGGACCCCTGTTTGAACAGCATGTTACCTAAAATATAGTTTGCATAGCTTCGACTTTTGCATTACTTTGTAGCCACAGATAACTTCAAAATTTCAGATGACCTCAAAGTTGGTGTACAATGTCATAGATCAGGGGGAAGGAAACTTTTTCTTTCAAGAGCCATTTGTATATTTATAACATCATTCTTAAGTCATATAATGCAGGCAATTGGTCTGTGCCAACCTATAAGAAGAGCATGTACCTGTGCTCTATAATGTACTAGGAGCAGACCATAAGATTTTGTGGGCATTATATGGCCCTTGGGTTTTACATGGGTGCTCATGTCCTAAAAAATAGAGCATTGTCATAGCATATGAATATTAAGTGTGAATGCAATATTTTAATTAATATGTGATTCCAGCAACTATGTTCTGAATTACAAATAAAATAAAAGTTCTAGTTGTTCTGCCACAGCCCATTAAATTAGGAAGCAGAATGCAATTTTCAAGAGTTTGTAAAGTGGGAGAATATTGAATTTTAAAACTAGGTTATTTTTGATCCCAAACCTAAGAGTAGGCTTTTTCATTGAAATTAATTCTTTTAGCCTTACAACAACTCTTCAAGATGGGTCATCATTCCGATTTAACAGTTAATTAATACCAAAACACATTATGATTCTTCATTAACCCAATCACCAAGAAGTTAATATTCTGGCACAGTGATTTACAACTGGAGTGATTTTGCACTCCGCAGGTATTTTGGCAATATGAAAAGATGTTTTTTGTTGTTGTTGTTGTTGTTTTGTTTTGTTTAGTTTGTTTTGGGGTCACACCCAGCAGCGCTCAGGGGTTACTCCTGGCTCTCTGCTCAGAATTGATCCTGGCAGTCTTGGGGGACCATACGGGATGCCAGGATTTGAACCACCATCCTTCTGCATGCAAGGCAAATGCCTTACCTCCATGTTATCTCTCCAGCCCCCCCAAAAAAGATGTTTTTTTATTGTTACAAACTAGGGTAGGAATAGAGAGAAAGTGGAAGAAGGAATAGAGGAAGGATGGATGCCACCAACTAATATTAAGGTCAGAGAGACTGCTTATAATACACAGAAAGCAGAATAGACCCCTCCAAAAAGAGTTGACTGATCCAAAACATCAATAATGCTGTTGTGGACCAACCTTATTTAACATACAGTGTCTCAAACATACAGCATAGATTTTTCCACAGGAACACTATTCAGACCTCAATCAGTTCATTCAACTGCCAACATTAAACTAAGGAGGATTTGACAAAAGTTGTGTTTTGTGTGGTATATAAGACTGATTAGAAATTCTGAGAGTAAAGCATGACTATGTGTGTTTTTAAAAGGTTTTTAGATGTTTCATATTGATATCAATGTTTGGAAACAGTACATTTTCTTTTGTTTAATGAATTAGGTAAATAGTTTTTATTGATGGCTTTTTTGGGATTTTCTGGAATCACACCTGAAGGTACTAAGGACTTACTCCTAGTTTTGTGCTCAAGGATCATTCTTGGCAGTGCTCAGAGGAACAAATGCAGTGTCAAAAGCTGAACCAGAACAGAGTGTGTTTGGCAAGCACTTTATCCTCTGTAATGTCTTTCTTCCCTGAATTCAGTAATTCGAAACTATCACTAAAATTTGAAAACTGTCTACCGAGAATGTAAATTTTTAGCACATTCTCAAATGTACTCAAACATGTGGAAAGAAAGAAGACTAAAGACAAAGAATGAAAGTTTGACAAATAAACATGAGCATTTCTCCTGAGTAGGCCTAGTGAATGGAATCCTTGACTATGTTTTCAGAATAGCAATATTTACAATTCTTCGCACAGTATAATCACACTTGATTCTGCAAATGAAGCAACCAAATTGTATTTATAGATTTCCCTTGGTAGAAAATTTATAGATTTACTAAATGTATCATGAATAAAAATGTTTGAATTTCAACAAGTTCTGATGTGCAAGTGAATCAGGTTAAAGAGAACTTAAAATATCTAGAGAATATTATTTCTCTAAATCGGATTCTTTAATATCTTTGATAGGAGTTGGAGTAAAGCAATTAAGGAAATTTCTATAATATGTTTATTACTGATGGTGAAAAAAGAATAAAGGTTGCAAAAGCAAAATGTTATACAATTTGGGTTACTTTTGAAGCCCACAGAGAATCATACAAGATAATTTGACCATTTCTAGAGGCTGGAGAAACACTATAGTGAATAGGTCAGATAGTACAGCAGGTAGCATGCTTACTTTGCATGCAACCAACAGGTTTGATCCCCAGTACTCTATATTATCCCCTGATCCCACCAAGTGTAATACCTGAGTTCAGAGTTGAGTATGTCATAAGCACAACCATTGTTGGGTTACTGATCCTACTCTAATCAATAATTGTACTCCACCCTAGGGTGTGACCTGGTGATTGTATATTGGATTATTCCTTACTTGGTATTCTGCTCCCTCCCTAGGAAGAGACTTGATTCTTGTCAATAAAAGCAAGGGTCTGAGGAAGGCAGGGTCTCATTCTTGGTCTTCTTCCACTGAACTGCACTCCATGCAGCAGAAAGCTTTTGTGGTTTGAATTCCTTACTTGAGCACTAGATTTTCTGAACCCATTTTTGTACCTTTTCACTGTGTAAATTATTTCCTGCGGATCTCTACAGCTGGAACTGTTCCAGTTGTAGGGGAATAGGAACTTCCTTTCCCGTCTGGGACCTCAGTGGGAATCAAACCTCAACCAATCTCCTAGAGAACATAACACTTCAACCATGTATAACACAAAGTCCAAATATAGGCAAAGATAATTTGGCTATTTCCATATCATTCATGCTAAAAATAATTGTATTACCTTAAATAAATAAAAAATGTGTTACGACTTTTACTTTTGAAAGTTTTGTAAAGAATCAGTATAAATTTTTGATTAACTATTATATAATGTTATTTTAAAAGGGAATTTCATATTTTTCTTATTCAAGCAGTTTTTATGCTTGAAATACAAAGTTCAATATTTTAGCAATCTTGCTTTCAAACAACTCAGAACTCAATCACTTAAAAAAGAGAACAGGTAGGAGCCAAAGCAACAGCACAGAAGGTAAGGTACTTGCCTTGTCAACCCATGTTCAATCTCTGCCATCCCATATAAACCTATGAGCTCCACCAGAAATAATTTCTGAGTTCAGAGCCAAGAGTACCCCTGAACATCATTGTGTGTGTCCCAAATACAAACAAAAGAACCAAGTTGAAAATGAATGAGTATAGATATTTGGAGATATATCAATGAGTTCATGGGAATTAAACATAAAGTAATGTATAAAAAAGGAAGTTTCTAGTAGTATAGGATGAGAGAAAGAAAATCCAGTTTAGCTAGCTTTTTTATTTACAATTTTATTTGTATTTTTTAATTATAGAAGTTTTGTGATTTATAATACTGGAAATGATAGTTTCTGGTCTACAGCATTCCCAACACCACACATATTAAAGCTATGTTTTTTTAAAAGTTGAGAATTTGAAGGTTTTTCCTGAGTATAAAATTCAATTAAAGTACAGAAGTTCAAGAACCAGAAATTGTATAGAAGTTTGGAAAAAAATTTTAAATCATGGTTACTCAATTCACTGGTGAACTAAAACCTCCACTGAAAAGATGATTCCTAAAATGAGGTGCAAAAGTGAAAAAAGCATTTGCCCTGTGGACAAATTTTAAGAGTCTCTTCTAGACAAGAAAACCAACCACTTGAACAAAAACAAGGAGGCTGTGCATTTATTTCATCTCATATTAAATTTATATTTTTTGATTGGTTTGGACTTTTTTGTTTGTTTGGAAAGTAAGAAGTTTAATCATGTTGCTAGTGGCTCAGTAAAGTGGAGAGCCAGGAGGTTGACTTGAGAAAAGTGCTTCCACTTCTGCTCTACCATCCTTAGCTAAGTGACCTCGTGGGAAATATCTGGCTTAGAGCAGGCCAGTCCTGACCTGAGCACAGGCTTTATCAGTCTGTCACCTTTTTCTCACAGAAAAAGAATTTCAGGTAAAGCAAGAAAGGTTTGTTTGTTATTGTTTTTTTCTTTTTAAGTCTGCACTGTGATTTACAGTACTGTTGCTGATAACATTTTATACACAATGCTTTGTGTCCTTTCAAGATAGTATTTATTAAAACTTATTGGAAAAAATGTGAGGGAAGAAAAAGAGAGAAGTGTGTGCTTGAGAGAGAACACAAGCATTTCCAGAGTAGAAGGAAATAAACAAGCAAAATACATGCTCATATGAGAACATGGACTTGAACAAGCCTGAATGACTTTCAGAAGGATTTTCTACATGGTCTTTCAAATGGTTTTTTGTATACATAAAAGTTAATCTGATTATTGTGACAGGAAAGTCTTGCAATGTTGATGGTCTCTCCATAATCTCATAGATCCTTCTGTATCTTTTTTCCTTTTTTCTTTTTTTTTTTTTTTTTTTTTTGGTTTTTTGGGCCACACCCGTTTGATGCTCAGGGGTTACTCCTGGCTAAGTGCTCAGAAATTGCCCCTGGCTTGGGGGACCATATGGGACGCCGGGGGATCGAACCGCGGTCCTTCCTAGGCTAGCGCTTGCAAGGCAGACACCTTACCTCTAGCGCTACCTCGTCGCCCCTGTATCTTCTTTTCTAAGGAGGTTACCCTTTCTCTGGGTGGGGCCTTAAATTTCTGTATCAGGTGGTACCTCAGCTTCTATTATTCAAAGAACTCAGGAATTTTATCTGTCAAAGGGATGTAGTCTTCATGCCTTTGTGCTATTTTAGAGCTAAAGAATCTTCCAAAATATATTATTCTTTCCTTCTCAAACACACACACAAAAACCACAACATATTTCCAAGGCCCACTACCAGTCTGCCTACAATAGTAATGCAGATACTTCTTGTATGTTTGAAATACCAGCAAGAGTAGATGACCACATAGTTTCAGATTCCATTTTGAAGTAGCTTGGCTAAAGCTAAAGCTGTGGAAAAGGAAAAGAAAAGTCAGTTTTGGAGATAATCAAGGAACTGTAAAACAAAGATTTGCAGATTTAAGTTATACCTTTTTCCTTAAAATAATACAACAAAATTAATTTCTTCCCAGTACTACAGTACCTGTGGCAATCTTACAGATAATTTATAAACCTCTTTCTTGAAAAGAAAATGCCAGCTTTTCAGAATTCCTCTCATAAAATAAACCTTTTCTCAAAAATGTGTTGGCAGACTTTTAGGTTACAGTTCTTTGCACTTAAATAAAATGTATTGAGTCGCCATGATATACATAATTACAAAGTTACTGATGGTTGAGTTTCAATCATACAGTGATCCAACACTTATTACTTCACCACTGTACACTTCCTTCTACGAATGTCCCCAGATTCCCTTCCAAGACTTCCTCACCCCTACTGTCTCCCTCTATGGCAGACACCAGACTTTCTTATTTGGTGTATGCAGATAATTCTTGTATGCAATCAATTTTTATTGATGCAGATATTACATAATAAATCTCACTAAATAAATGGTTAGTGATGTGGTTTAGTGGTAAAATACTTCCATCTTTCATGTGTTCATGGTTCAAACACTAGCACCACAAAATATACATAACACTATGTATGAGTATATATAGTATTTATAATGAACACATATCAAGTTCAAACAGAAATTAATAATATGTGAAATCTTTTAATAGTATTGAGGATGAGCGAGAGGAGGGAGAAAAGAGAGGACAAGAAAGAACCTACAAGATAATAACTGGTACAATTGTGGACTAAGTAAAAGGAAAGAAGGATTTCCATTTGTTCCCAAGTTTCTAAAAGGCTCTGAAAAGTTAACAATGGGCCCGGAGAGATAGCACAGCGGCGTTTGCCTTGCAAGCAGCCGATCCAGGACCAAAGGTGGTTGGTTCAAATCCCAGTGTCCCATATGGTCCCCCCGTGCCTGCCAGGAGCTATTTCTGAGCAGACAGCCAGGAGTAACCCCTGAGCACCGCTGGGTGTGGCCCAAAAACCAAAAAAAAAAAAAAAAAAAAAAAAAAGTTAACAATACTCTTCTCCAAGAGGAAAATTCAGAAGGACAATGAATGTAGAGAAATCACAATTTAGAGGACACCTCAAAAAATTAATTTATTCCTTTCTGAAGCCACATACAGAACAAACTTAATTAATTAAAGCTGTATACACATGACTGCACTAGAAGTATCTCTTGTTTTGGTTTTTCTTTTTGTTTCTTAGGGGAAAAGATCTAGAAAAAATTATTTTAGAATCAAATACTCTAATTATCTTGGTAAGTGTAGAGGGACTACATGGTATTTTATCAGGTTTATGAAAAAGGGTAGTGTAATTAATCATCAATTATCTTCTTAAAATTAGATGTCTTTTATAGTAGAAAAGTCAAAGAAATGCATTCACTTTTAATTGAAGCTTTAAGAACATGTTTTAAATTAGCATCATGAAAGTGATTAGTACAAACTCATTTGCATTACCCACACCAAAAAACTATTCGTTTTTAGTAATGTGCTTCAAGTGCATGGCCTCTAATAAGACTCTGGCCTTACTTGGCTTTTTTCTTTTTAATCTAAAAGCTTTAATTTGTTTATAACTATTTTTCCAGCTCTCAAATGCCTGTTTAAGATAATTCCCTGAGAAATTAAACCACATACACAAAAAATGCCTGTTTTTCCCTGATGTCAGGATGCGGTGGATTAAGTGGCACAGGCAGAAGGTACAGTTTAAGCAAGAATTCTTGGTGGGCCATATAGGTCCACACAAAACAGTTATAAATTTCCCTGAGAAACTATGAAATTCATCTGGCTTCCTTAGTGTGTGACAGGACTAGAAAATATCCTCAAAGAAGAAGAAAACATCCTGGAGGGAGAAAATAAGTAGCTCTAGCACTTCAAGAAACACTTTGGGGCTGGAGATATAGTTCAGGGGGTTAAAGCATTTGCCTTAAAATCAACAGTCTGGTTTGATTACAAGCACCATATATTGTCCCCCAAGCACCACTAGGGGTCACTCATAAGCCCAGAGCTAAGAATAACCCCTGAGCATGTTGGGGTATAGTAAAACTCCCTTCCCTCAAAAGGAAACACTCAACTTCATTGATTTTTTTGGGTTGTTTGTTTGTTTGTTTGTTGGCATCACAGCCGGCGGCACTCAGGGGTTACTCTTGACTCTGCACTCAGAAATCACTCCTGGCAGGCTGGAGGACTATATGGGATGTCAGAATTCGAACCACCGTCTGTCCTGGATCTGCCGGGTGCAAGGCAAATGCCTATCTCTGTGCTTTCTCACCAGCCTTTCATTGAGTTTTTTTTGTTTTGTTTTATTTTTGGGTCACACCTGACAGCACTCAAGGGTTACTCCTGGCTCTATGCTCAGAAATCGCTCCTGGCAAGCTTTGGGGACCATATGGGATGCCGAGATTTGAACCACCGTCCTTCTACATGCAAGACAAACGCCTTACCTCCATGCTATCTCTCCGACCCGGCCGGGTGCAAGGCAAATGCCTACCTCTGTGCTATGTCACCGGCCCTTCATTGAGTTTTATTATAAATGTCCCCTTATTGCATTCAATCTGTCTCACTGAAGCTTCCCTTCCTTTCTTTCACATTTTCTCAAATGCCACCTTTTATTTTTTTATTTATTAAACAATATATTTATTTAAGCACTATAATTACAAACATGTTTGTAGTTGGATTTCAGTCATAAGAGAACACGCACACACCTCTTCACCAGTGCAACATTACCACCACCAATCCCTCCATCTTCCTCCTCCCCCAAACCTTGCCTGTATTCTAGACAGGCATTCTACTTTTCTCACTTATTAACATTGTCATAATAGTTATTAATGTACTGGCTTCGACATCTGTCACCCTATTGATCACCAAGGTTGATTCGGCTGATTTAGCTGGATAGAAAGGTGTTCGGCTGATTTAGCTGAATAGAAAGGTATCCCATTTCTCCCTCACTGCTCCATGTGCATCCCTCCAGAAGCTGCGATTGGTCAAAGAGGACAGTCTTCCCTTAATAGAGATGAACCATTGTTCGTTCTTGGGTGGAAGGTACACGATTAGCTGCACTCCCCTGTTAGAATCTACAAACAAGCTCTACGTGAGTTTTAAATCCACTGCCAATGTGGGTGGGGATTCCCCATACATTCAATGGGCCAAGCACGAAGTAGGTTTCCTATAACTCAATTCTGGCACTTTCTACCCAGAAGTAGCACCAGGTCCATATATTAGGTGTTTAACTTTAAAAAAAAAAAAAAGTCCATTCCTCCCTACTATTCCGATGCCAGTCAAAAATCCATGTTGCTGCCTACACTTCTGACGTATCAGATATGTTCTGTGTTTCCAAAGCCCTTTCTTTTGGTTGACAGACACCAGTCTAAGTTTCTTTAAGTTTCATCTAGTAAATATAAACCTTGGATTCCCGTCTCCCTCTCCTCCAGTTCAAGTAATTTGTTAAAGTAGTTCAAAGAACTTAGAAAAATATTTTGCTTACCAGTTTACTGTAAAAGGTTATTATAAGAAAAAAAAATCCTAGATAGAAGCAATGCATAGGGCAAGTTGTAGGGAAAGGATGTAGCACTTTTTTGCATTCCCCAAATCTAACCCATTCACCAGCTGGGAAGTTCTCCAGGCCCAGGCTTCTCATATTTTTATGGACACTTCATTATCTAAATGTGATTGATTGATTCACTGATATTTGGTGATTGAATTTAGTCTGTAAGCCCCTGAACCTTTCCCAAATGTGTGTTTGGTGCAGGGTGAGTCTGGAAGTTCCAACCCTCTAATTACTTGGTAGCTTTTTCTGGCAAACGGTCCCCATCCTTAGTAGCTTTCCTAATGTCACCTTATTAACATATTCAGACACATATTTATCAATCTTTACCATGAAGAAAAACCACCATGGGTTTGGGAAGCTGGAAGCCAAGAACTGTTAGAAAAGATCAGATACACTTGAGAAATGCATTTTGGCCACATGAATGATGAAATATTATTTCTCATAAACTATAATTTTGTACTTTCCTTTTTTTCTTTCCTCCACATTCAATGATTGCTCAGTAGAAGTTGATATTTCACTGGCATCAGAATACCAACAAAAAATAAGCCCCTTTATTTGCAATAGTGCTTGGAATTCCTGAACCTCATGGCTGCAGCAGCTCCATTTTTTGATTTTTGGTTTGTGGGTCACACCCAGCGGCACTCAGAGGTTACTCCTGGCTCTCTGCTCAGAAATCACTCCTGGCAGGCACGGGGGACCTTATGGAATGCTCCACCGTTGGTCCTGGGTCTGCCACTTGCAAAGCAAATGCCCTACCCACTGTGCATCTCTCTGGCCCTCTTTTTTTTTTTTTTTTAATACTGTCATCCCAGTAGGAAAACACCAATTTAAAGGCCAATCTGTATCTGAATCCACCTCATTGTTAGAATCGAAAGAAGTACTGATGCTGATAGAACTTTATGTATAACACTCTTCTAGCTTTAAGCACCACCTCTTCTTCCTGGTTAAATGTTTCCCTCCACCATAGACATCGTCCCTTTCCTGTCCTGTCACCCAGGTCCTTGCGTGGAATGTTACCGACTGAATACCAGTTCCCTGCTCTTTGTTTCCATTTGAGGGGTGGTATTTGTTATTCCACCATTATGTTTCTTTATGTCCTGCCTCTGAGAAAGATCATTTTGTATTGTTATTTCTCTCTCTGACTTAACTTCACGAAGCATGAAGAGCAAATTGTATGACTTTTGTTGGGTTACTGATCCTACCCTCATTAATATTTGTACTCCACCCTAGGGCGTGACCTAGTGATAGTATATTAGATTATTCCTTACTTGGTATTCTGCTCCCACCCTACGGTGGGACCTGATTCTTGTCAGAAAATTGGCCTCTTCAGGAAATCTAGTGCTAAAGCAAGGAATTCAAACCACAAAATTATTCTATTCTTAAGATGGAGTGCAGCTCAATGGAAGAAGACTGAAGAATGAGCCCCAGCCTTTCTCAGACCTTTGCTTTTATTGACAAGAATCAGGTCCCACCCTAGAGAAGGAGCAGAATACCAAGGAAGGAATAATCCAATATACTGTCACCAGGTCACACCCTAGGGTGGAGTATAATTATTGATTAGGGTAGGATCTGTAACCCAACAGACTTTATCTTTTCTTATAGCCAAGGAATATTCTATTTTGTATATGTACCATATATACATAGTTTCCTTATCCAGTCATCTCTATTCTTGGACATTTGGATTGTTTTCAGATTTTGGCTATTATGATAGTTCTGCAAGGAGCATAGGGGTGCAAATATCTTTTCTCTATTTTGTTTTTGGGCCCTTGAGTAATATTCTAAGAAGTAAAGTTGTTAGAACAAATAGAAGCTCAGTTCCTTGATTTTTCTTTAGGAATGTTCATAAGTCCATTCTTTTCCAAAAAGGCTGGACCAGTCAACATCCCCAATAGCATTGAATGAGAGTCCTTTACTCCCCACATCCATGCCAGCACTGATTGTTCTTGTTCTTTTTGATGTATGTCAATTCTAAAAATGTGAGATCATATTTTATTGTTTTGATTTGCTTTTTCCTTCTGGTAAGTGTTGGAGAACATTTTCCCATGTGCCTTTTGTCCATCTGTAAAATAATCTTTTTATAGAAATTATTATTTTTCTGTGAGCTTGATGCCATATTTGGCTACTTTCAGATGATACTCTGACTCTTTAGTTGAGGTTTGCTCCCTCAGTGGGCCCTACATGATACTACAGAGGGGATTACACCCAGATAGGCCACATGAAAGGCAACAACATAACCCATATACTAATCCAGCCCTTTAATCCCATTGTAAATGGCTAAAAGAAAAAGAAAATATACTTTAAATATTGATAATCTTTTTCCTGGCAGGCTCCTGGAACCATATTGGATGCCAAGTACTGAACCTAAGTCAGTCGCAAGCAAGGCAAGTACCCTATCTGCTGTGTTATCTCTTTGGCACATATAAATGATATTTTAATATTTACTTATAGTGTTACTATTGCATATAGCAACCAACTCAGAGTGCTATTCTAAAACCCAGATTCAGAGGCTTTTTAGATTGACATATTATAGTTATTTTTCCTGTCATCTACCACTATATTTTGGTGATTTCAAGGTGAATTCAGATAGAGAAGCATAGCCTCAAATAAGCTGCTTTCCTAATGGACACAATAACTTCCCTTCTTATTCCTCAGCTGGTAGCTATTAAAGTCAAAAGAACTGGGCTTTCCCTATATGGTCCAGGGATTTCTGGGAAATTCATATAACAGTGAGGTCTGGCTCATGTAAGTGCTGCATTCTTAATGCAGAGCCCAAGGCTGATGTTGGATGTCATGAAATGGCTGACTGAACATCAGGCAGTGTACCTGAGTGTCTTCCCAGAGGGGTCTGTGGTATATAAAGTGCTTTGATGTGGTTGAGAGAATGGAACTGTGTATGGAGACTTCTGCTCCCAGCACAGAGTACATGTCTTTCAATGACAATCAAATGAAACAGAACCAGAGATGTTGTGCAGATGAAGCAAATTTCTGCCTAGTGACCTGCTGCAAATGTAATCAGAGATTTCCTTTAATGGACTGAAAACTCAAACCAATTAGAAACTGTCTGACCCAAACCATAGTTCAGTTCAGACTATGGGAGAGGCTATTGTCTTTAATGTACTTCACCTCTCCCCTGAAACAAGCCCTGGCACTTTTAGAAAGGTTGAAATTATGCTCATACAGCAAAACTATATATGGCCTGCCTTAAAATGAGCAGACGTCCAAATGATATCCTGAATCCTTACCCTTAGCAAGATGAAACCACAGATGTTAGAAAGGCATGAGTGCTTCAGTTCTAGGAAAAGATGTGGACTAGGAGAAAGAGAAAAACTAAGAAATTGATATGTATTAAAGTCATAATGAAAGGAGTTTTTATTGCCTTTCAAAGGTTTATTTAGAAGGACAGCACAAATCTCTGCATGCACATGCACAGAGGAATTGCATAACCTGAAGTGACATAAAGACAGTGATAGAGGTCTTTGGTGGTAGTGGAGGTTGTATACCAAACACATAAGTAGTTACTACTGAAACCATAGTACTTCAACTATAAGAAAAAAAAAAAAGGCGGGGCCGGGCAGTGGCGCTGGAGGTAAGGTGCCTGCCTTGCCTGCGCTAGCCTAGGACGGACCGAGGTTCGATCCCCCGGTGTCCCATATGGTCCCCCAAGAAGCCAGGAGCAACTTCTGAGCGCATAGCCAGGAGTAATCCCTGAGCGTCACAGGGTGTGGCCCAAAAACCAAAAAAAAAAAAGAAAGAAGAAAGAAGAAGGAAGGAAGGAAGGAAGGAAAGGAAGGGAAGGAAGGAAGGAAGGGAAGGAAGGAAGGAAGGAAGGAAGGAAGGAAGGAAGGAAGGAAGGAAGGAAGGAAGGAAGGAAGGAAGGAAGGAAGGAAGGAAGGAAGGAAGGAAGGAAGGAAGGAAGGAAGGAAGGAAGGAAGGAAGGAAGAAAGAAGAAAGAAAGAAGAAAGAAGAAAGAAAGAAAGAAAGAAAGAAAGAAAGAAAGAAAGAAAAGAAAGAGAAGAAAGAAAGAAGATAGAAAGAAAGAAAGAAAGAAAGAAGTAAAGAAAGAAAGAAATAAGAAAGAAAGAAAGAAAGAAAGAAAAGAAAGAAGAAAGAAAGAAAAAAGGCAAAGGAAAAAAGCCATAGAGCACTTGCCTTGTATGTGTGAAGAGGTCATGGGTCAATCTCCAGCACTACCAAAAATACTGGAAACAAGAGAGGTAGGAAAGTAGGGCTCTTGCCTTATTTGTAGCCAATTTGGATTCAATCCCTAGCATTTTGTATGGACACAGGAGCGATCCCTAGGTGCACAGCTAGAAGTAAATCCTGAGCACAGGTGGATGTGCTCCCATACAATAAATATGTAAATAAAAGAGAAAGGAAGAAAAACAGAGTAAGTTATAGTGTATGTGGACAGAAAGGATATCTGTTCTATGGTCTTTCCCTCAAATTCATGGTAAGACTGGGAAGGATTTAGGAGACGAGCAATAGTACCATAAGTAATGCACTTGCCATGAACACAGAACTTGAAGAAAGTCCTGAGCACTGCCAGTTGTAGCTCCCCCCCCCCCAAAAAAAAAAAATACTAGGAAGGATGTAATTTTGGATGTTAAAAAAAAAAGAGAGACTAAATTAACCAAAATAGTACTTTCTTTGCTGACTCATCTTTCATCCACCCTTATCTGTTTACATGAAAATCTTGATCTGGCACAAGAAAGAACAGAGAAATTGTCCTCAAAGCATATGTATAAAGAAATAGTATAGTAATATCCCTTAAGTAAAGTTATAGAACAATGAATTCCTTAGGCTGCAAAGATAAGGCAGACATGCTAACAGCAAACTCTGAGTCTCTGCCAACATAGGTCTCACCAAGAGTTCTTAATCTGTTATTAGATGATTGCCTCACTGCTCTCTATCAACCTTCTTTTTCCTGATTTAAAATATTTGAATCTGTCCTTGCAAACATGATTTTCCTTACTGCTTAATCATGTTAAGACTTTGCAATAAACAGTACTGGAGAAATTCTAAGAGACAGCAGGAGGCTTAAACTTTCCTCTCTGTTGGGGAGATGTTTTCGCTTAACAAACAGTGAATTTGGTTGACTGGAGTGGTCAGCCTTAGAGCCAGATAGATAATATTGTGGGTAGGGTGCTTGAGTTGTGTACAGGAGTGATCTCTGAGCAGAGGGGGAGTGAGCCTTGAGCACTGCCAGCTATGGCCTAAAATCAAATAAAGAAGAGTGATCAGCCTCAATTTATACCTTTTAGCAAAATTCTTGAGCCTATGTGCTCTCCTCAGAAGCTCTGTAGCTCATTCAGGAGATGAGAAAGAGCTTCCTTAAGTTTCTAAGATTCTTTACTTCTCCCTCTCAGCCCCGAGATAAGTGCCACTTTCCATAGTTAGTAATTTTTTTTTTACTTTTTTTAATTGTTAATTAACCTTTAAATGTTAACAGTTCTTTTTATGTTTGGGAGTACAACTGGTAATGATTGGGGCTTACCCCTGATTCTGTGCTCAGGGATCACTACATATAGGGCTGAGTAGATGTGAGGGGGGATGAAATGTGATGCTGGGGATTTGACCCAGGTCAGCAACGATCAAAGCAAATACCTGCTAAACTATCATTCTGATCCCTAAAATTAAACTCAACCCAGGCTTAGCTACTTCTAATTCCAGATCCAGAAACTCAAAGAACAGGGAAAACATACTTTATCACTGGAAACACTTGCATTAAAACCTGACTCCATCTTTTACTAGATTATTAATCAAGAAAAATTTAGATAAATAAATCTATTTATAGAAGAAATTCAGTAAATGTTTATCAAGTTTCTACTGTGTCACATAGTATTGTAGACATTAGAAATAAGAACAAAAAAATTCCCTGCCTTCAAGGAGCTTATATTCTGGTAGGGAAAGATTGACAACAAATAAAAGAAACATATGAAATATGTAACATATTACAAAGTCAGATATGTTATGGAAAAAACACTAAGTAAGGAAGAGGAATGGAAGCACTGGAGAGTTGAAGGATCAAATAGAATAAATGGGGAAAGTCTTTATAAAATGTAATATTTGAGGAGATCAGAGATTTGGTCATTGAGAACACCTAAGAAAATGTATTCTAGATTAGAGATGGTTCCAGAAAGTGTTGCTTCAAGAATTCATGGGGATCAATGTGGTTGGAGGAGAGTGAATAAGGGGAAGAATTATTGAAAATGAAGTCAGAAAGGTAACAGAGAGTAAATCTATGAGGCAGTAAAAGTACTTACTCCAGTACTTGGCACCCCTCCTTAAATGATTACTGTAATATCTACCTTTCGGACTGTGAGTCCTTAATAGAGAACAAGGTCCTAAAAACAAGAATCACAACCGACACACTTTTGAATTTCTGGCACATGTAGTAATGCCCAGGACAAAGAGGTGAATGAATGATGAATAAGTTATTTACTCTAATTACATATTTGAGACTATTATGTGAGGTCAGAACATGATGTTATTAATTTATATCATATGATACACCTCTCTAATGTACTAATTATGTCAGCTGGCTTTCTGGGGCACTTGCTACCAGATATGAAATTATTTAGGTATCCAAATTAATCAAGAGAAAATTGCTTAATAAGTGTGAAATAAGGTCAAAGAGAGCAGGAGAGTCTTTTAAGTCTCTTAAGACTTAAAATTCTGTCTGCCTTACCCTGGTAATTTTAAATATTAGGAGATGTGCCAGGCTAACAAACTGGGTCAAAGCAAAAAATGAAATAAGCCTACAAGTGGGGTCTTTCTGGTGGCTTATCTAAGAGTCCCCTCTTCTCCCTAGGACATGACTTTTAAGTAACATACAATAAGAGTTACTTGTGTCAGGGGAGGCTGGGCCTTGTTCCATCCCCAGAAAGTGAATCGTGATTGACTTAAGCCTAACCTTGTTCTTCTTGAAGTGGATTAAAGGGATGACTTATGCAAAAACGTATAAAACAATTTCAAGTAATTAAACATGAGGAAAGACTATCAGGTAGGAGTAAATTTCTGAAGAAATTTTTTTTGAATGAGTTTGTGTAAAGGAAAGCTAGATTTTCTGTGTCTAGGTAAAGCTATGTACAGAAGTGATGCTGAGAGCTGACATTTCTCATGTATCTCTGCATAGATAAGTCTAATGTTAAAAGTGAATATGCTAAGTCTGGCAGAACAGGAAACTAGACAGAACATGGTCCTTGTTCACATTATTAAGCAAACAATCAAACCCCAAATGTCTGAACTTCAGAACTCAAAAGCTTTATGAGGTGATAAATTTGCTTATATTTAAATTAATTTATTTAGATCTTATGTTAGTTTTCTAAGACTTCCTTAAGAAAGTACCACAGGCTGGGTTGAAATGAAATAAATTTCACAGATTGAAATATATTTTCTCACAGTTCTGAAAAATTGTTGTTCAAATCAGGTATCAGCAGATTTGGATTTTCCTGAGATATTTCTCCTTAGTTTATCCTTAGGTATCTCTTCCTAAGTCTACACTTGGGGCTTCCTTTTCTGTGTACATTCTTCATACTTCTTTTGTTTGTTTGGTCTTGATTTTGGTTTGGGACTATCCCTAGTCATACTCAGACTATGCTCCTGGCTTTACACTCAGAGATCAGTCCTAAAGGGACTCAGTGGATCACAGAGATAACTGGAATTAAACCCAGGTCAGCCAAGTGCAAGGCAAACATTATGCATCTCTTTTTCCAAGAAAATCAGTCAAATTAGACAAGCGTCTTATTCTCCTGGTCTTAATCAACTCTTGAAAAGTTCTAATTCCATATATTGTACAATATAGTCACAGTGGAGTTAGGGTTTTGGCAAATGGATTTGGGAAAGGGATTCCACTAAGTTCAAAACAGGTCTCTTCTTGGGACCATAGTGATAGTACAAGGGTTAAAGCACTTGACTTGCACATGACTCACCCCCCGTACCAAATCCCAGTATTTCAGGAATACAGAGCCGGGATTATACCTTAATCCTGCTGGGTGTAGTTTGACAAATCAATAATAATACTAGTGTATTATTTATTTCCTTTATACTCTCCAGCTGTCCCCAACGTCACAGTATTACTAGCAGCTACCAATTTTGCAACACTATACACAGCACCACAGGCAAGACAAAAGGAAAGCAAAACCTGTGTTCCTAGTTAGGTACTGGAGTATTGCAATTTGAGATGCTGGGCACCAGCATGTGGTAGTGCCATGCATTCAACCAGACTTCCCAAACGCAAAACACAAAAATCCAATTGTTGGAGCTCCTGCTTCCATTTTGTTTTAAAAGATTAAGGAAAGTTTTCCATAAAGCTTCCCATTAAGCTCTTCTCAATCAAATACTTGTCTTATACTTATCATAATCAATTTAAATCAACCAACATCAAGTCATTTCTCATGTGTTGAACTAGGTAGCAAATCAAACATAAGCAAAGAGAGAAAAGACTAAACCAATTAAAAGTATTACTTGGCGCAATAATGAGGACTCAGCCTCTCTTGAAGCAAAATAGAAAGCAAAAGTAGAAAAACTGAGCAAATCAAGGCTTTGTTAGTATTGAAGGACAGAAGATCTGTAAATTTAAGATGACCAGTGACTCTTCATCCTGGCTAGTATCAATAGTACCCGCCTAGTAGCTGGCAAATAGGAAGATGTCTTCAGGAAATACCAAAACTGGCATTTCCTCCAACTTCAACCTTGCATCCAACTTCAAAGCCACAGTTCTGTTTTTATGTTTATTTGTTTTCTGCTTTGTTATAGTGGGAGTCATACCCATATGTGCTCAGGGGTGACTTCTGGCTTTGTGCTCATTAATCAGATCTAAAGTTTCTCAGGAGATCCTATATGTTGCCAAAGATCAAACCCCCATAAACTGGATCCAAGGCAAATGCCTTACCCACTGTACTATCTCTCTAATTTCAATTCAGTTTATTTTTAGGTTTTTTTTTTTAAGAAAAATAACAAGCAAGACTGAAGAGATAATACAGAAGGTATGACTATTACCTTGTATGAGGCAGATAGAAATTCAATCCTTCACACCCTCTGGGTTCCCCAAGACCAACTAAGAGTGATTCCCTGAGCACAAACTCTAAAGTAATCCCTGAGAACTGCCAGGTCAGACAAAATATCCACATAATAATAATTAATTAAACAAAAGTTGTAACAAGTAATAGAGCACAGAGACAACACTAGAGCCATATCCAGCAGTGCTTGGTGGGATATATGTGATATCAAGTATCAGTCCTTGGGTCTCACACATTTTAGGAATGTGCTTTACAGCTTGAAATATTTCCCCACTTCAGAAAAATAATTTAAAACAATCAATGATGGAGGAACACATAGGAAATAAATGATCTTCAGATATTCAAATGAGATTTAAATAATTTAAATCAAGGGAATTTAAAGGATTTTAGCTAGTTATGCCTGAGAAATGATCCTATTCACTGTTATTAAACCATTTGATCTTTGTCTTCTCTGTGCCCAAGCTGTTATCTTTCACACTGGCCATATGCTCAAAACCACTCTTTCCATATCATTAACTCAGGACACCACAAGGATTTGTTGAATAGATGCATTAATTAATCTAGGTTAGCTGAAATAGGCACCACTGTTATCTTTTTTTTTTCTATGGGAAAAGGGACCAATCAAGAACAAGGATTTAAATTAAATGCTATCAGCAAAATGTACTTATTTGTTATCACATACATTAGCATTTATACCCTACAATTATCTTCTGCTAATAGTAATTTAATTGTTTAAAAAATAATACGAAGGAGAGTAAATATTAATGAAAATGGTAAAAATTTCAATATGAATCTTCCTAGTTTTATTCTTAAATTGTGACCATTATGGTTAGTAATTCTGAAAGAGCATTAATCAGTCACAAATAGAGAATAGGCATGGAGGAGGGAGGTAAGAGGGACAGGGTATGATAATGAGAGATGGTTGTAGGGCTCTTGATGGCTAAATGAAAGTGCTAATTCTAAAAATTGTATTTGTTTAGGGAGAAGACTAAAGCATAACAAAAATTATCAGTTGCTTTGAGTATGTTCTGGTACTGTTGTAATTGGTTTAGACTACAGCAATTGGACAGAAAATGATATACTGAGATTTCATAAACATCCTCATCCTCATGACTTTTTATTAGGTTAGTACCTAATCCTGCTTGACAATGAAAGGACTTAATTAACCTGCTTAAGAGTCTAGAGAGCAGACATTGATCTTAAGGACTGTTTTTAGAAGATGTCTTGAGAAGAAATTTTTCTTTCTTTCTTTTTTTTTTCTTTTTTTTTCTTTCCTTTCCTTTTCTGTAAATATTATATCTTGTGGTTATATAATAATGAAGTGACCTTAAGCATAAGTATAGCTGATATACCATAAAATTAGGACACTAGTCAGGAACTTTTTCATGTCCAAAAGCAAAGACCCAACAAAGTCAAATGAGTCAGGGAACTGGAACGAATACATGGGCAAAAGAAAAGAAAGATGCAAATATACAAAAGAGGAGTCAGGATACAGTTAAGCTCAAATCTTGAGGGGGGGAGTGTAAATGAATGAAATGGACCATTTTATTTCAAGAATGCTTGGCAGACCTCAGTAGTGGTGTATTTTTGCTACAGTGATGCATATTCAAAAAGAAGCAGCTCTCCCAAGATGCCTGCACTTTTTCTTTCTTTTTTCTTCTTCTTTCTTTTTCCTTCTTTCTAACCTCAGCAGTGCTCAGAAGTTACTCCTGGCTCTGTCCTCAGAAATTATTTCTGACCTGCTCAGGGGACTATATTGGATGCCAAGGATAGAACAGAACCCTGTTGAATCAGATGCTTGCAAAGCAAATGCCCAACATGCTGTGCTATCACTCTGGCCCCTTCTTTCTTTTTCTTTATGTTTTCGTTTTGTTTTGTTTTGTTTGGGGGGTAAAATATTCAGCTATGTTAGGGCTTTCTCCTAGCTCTGACATTAGGATCACTCCTGGCAGAGCTCAGGGAATCACCTAGGCTGCAGGGAATAATAGAAACAGGCTTACACTTACAAGATTAGTGCCTTCCACTCTATTCTAGCTTTTCTACCTGAACTTTTCTTTCTTTATTTGCTGATTTTCTTTTTGTCCTCTAGTCTGTGATCCTTTTCTCTCTATTAAAGTGTTTGCTCTTTCAAAGTTATAACCCATGAGGAGTTTTAACTACCTTTAAATCACTTTTTTTTTCACTTTCTTTCTTCACTACTAGCTTTTTTCCCCCTCACTTGGAACATCTGTCATAAAAAGCCCAAAAGACACCATCTGATTAGCTCAGTTTATCTCTCCATGCTCAGATCACTAACCTGTTCAAATTAGAATATATGGGTTAAGTGCTGGTACCACTAGACTCAGATATATCCTAGAGTCCTGGGGAAATAAGAACACACAATAATAAACATAAGGGGATGGTTCTTCCTTTAATATAATATGAGAATGACACTTTGCTGTGGACTGTGACTGAAGTTTAGAAGGCAGAGTGGTTTCTAATAAAATAAACTAAATTAGAGCTCAGTCAATGGCAGAGCCATAGGAATTGTAGAACTTCAGTGAGTCAGTAAATTTGACCATATCTTATTTTGTGTAAAGTAACCATAGTCTATACATCTTTAAGAAGAAAAGTAGCTATTTATGCATTTTAAATACAAAAATTATAATTCAAATATCTTGCCTTGTATACTGAATCAAGTGGAGTTTGATCCCCAGCATCCTATATGGTCTCCCAATCCCATAAGGAGTACTCCTTGAGCACAGAGCCAGGAGTGAGCCCTGGGCATCAACAGATGTGATCCAAAAATGTAAAATGTAATAGTAGGTGTCAGTAATTATGAGAGATACTTTTCAAATGCACTGGTATTCTGATGCACTTGCTACTTGAGTCAACACAACTCCAATAGGATCCCCAAGAATCTACCATCTTTTCTAGATGTCATAAAAGAAACTCCCCTTAGATCTAAAGAATCATGACTAACTAGATAAGACACTTCAAAATAAAAGACAGTTATTATTTATTGGTTATAATGAAGCCTGCTCACCCCAGAGGTACGTCTCAAGGATTACTGTCAAATTTTTGTAAAATGCCTGCGGCTTTACAATAGAAAGGTACTATATATGATAATAAAAGAAATAGCAATAATATTCTTGCACAATCCTGACACTGAGTTCATCTTTCTTTTAAAAAAGGAGATCATCTTTAGCCTATTGGGATTACTGAATTCAATTTGTTGTGAGAATGCTGAGGTTCATAAAAAATATGCTCATTATAAAAACACTCTCAATTTCCTGTTTTGTTCAGTATTGTCACTTTTAACTTTTTTCTATATTAAGGAGGTGACAATCATTTGAAAATGCACAATGATACTAATTTGAATCTGAATTTGCAAAAATTTTATGAAGGCATAGGAAAAGCATTAAAAATAAGACCTCATAAAAATTTTAAATATACTATGTTACCCCCCCAGCATATAGAACAATGTGTTAGGGATAAGGAGACAAGTATGTACAACATTTCCAAAATAGCTTTAAAAATAAAATAAGATCCTATGAAAGTCTAGAAAGCCAGTGAGCATAAATATCAGGTTCCAATCAGGTTCCAGTGGAGAATTCTAATTCCTTTTCCTTTATAGTCTTTCATTTGTTTTAAAGGAAACATGCCTGGTAATACTCCAGGATTTCTAGCTCAGTGCTCAAGGGTTATTCCTGGAAGTACTCAAGGAATTGACCATATACCATGCCAAGACAATCTGTCTTCTTGCATGCAAAACCTGTTGAGCTTTTCTCCAGTTTCAATTTTTCTTTAATTTTGCCTAAATCAAGGTTGAAGTGAACTATATCAAGAAGCAGTGAGATCAGAAAAGAGTAGAACATTAATTTCTTTCTAAGCAATTTTTTATTTAAACACCATGGCTAAAAGATTATTCATATTACAGATATTTTTACAGATAAAGTTGTTCATGATAGAATTACATTCATACAATGTACAACAACCTTTACCAGTATGCATTTCCCATCACCAATTTTTAGAAGTCAGTGGCCACAGAGCTCAAAGAAATGCAGCGTAAGGAAGCCAAGAGTGAGGGGGCATCTATCAAAATCTCAAAGACCCTATAGCCAGTTTTCTATCTGTTTTCTGTTTGGAATCAAATCAGGCAGAGAATTAAGTAAATGTCACCAAAGAAGCTATCCTGATCTTCCTCTGCAGATTGCTTGATCAATTCCTGCCTCTGATCGAATCATTGTCGTTCTCTGGCCATTCTAAATTTTTCCTTAACAAAACTTTGCCTCATCATACTGCCATTTATATATTTCACTCAGAAATGGCTTTCTGGTTTTTATATCTCTTCTTGGTATCCTCCTCTATCTTGTCCCTTTCTCCTTACCATCATCGATCTATCATGTTCAACTCCACCCACTCACTTCATTTCTTGACTTTTCAAGCCATTACTGTTTGGAGGAGAAGATTGAAAATCTCATTTATCACAGGAACATCTTGCAAAGATTCCATCACACCCAAGAAATAAAAGAGCACCTAAAATTTAATCTTTAGAGTGGGAGTATCCTTGAAATAAAAGCAAAATAATATATTGATGCCTTTTTACAAACAAACACACAATGGCACTTTCTCTTTGAAGATGAGCTGTTATCCAGAGTCACTTATTTCTGGAGAAATTTTACAAAATCCTGTATTGCTTTTTAAAAATAATAGTTTGTGCTATTCAAAACACTGCAGCAAGTTGTGATAGAAATGCCTAACAAAGTTCCCTCATCGTACTACCAATACTGTCCTGATCTATATTACACCTCGCACCATTGGTAAGACTTAGCTATTCAAACATCTATCTACCTCCATTTGTTTTCTTTTCCTCTGCAAGCTTGACAGATGGATGTATTCCTAATGTCTCCAGGTTACATTCAGTGGTTGTAATAAACATCTGTTCCTGTCCAACACAGAGTTTTTCCCCAGACCACAAAATTGAACCAGCTATGGTGAAGGGTGTGTAAAAATATAAATTAAAGGTGGCACATATATAGTTTGGTGAGTAGAATACATACCCTGCAATTTGGCTGAACTGGATTTGACCATCGGAATCTCATATGGTTTCCCAGAAACCACCAAGAGTTCAGAGACTAGAGTAAGTCCTAAGCATTGTTGGATGTAAAGCATGTGTAAAAATATACATTATCCCAAAGCAAAAAAGACACCTTCTGAGCCCCCCATCCCTAGCTCCAGCAAGAAGCCACAACCACCATGCCTGCTGACTTATTCTATGTGACCTTCTTTCTCCCACCTCCCCTAATTGTGGACTATTGCTTGCTCCCAGATTCAGCTCCAGAGAGACCTCCAGCTTGAAAACACTACTTGAAAATCCTGACTGCTGAAAACCATTTTTTAGAATCCACAAGAACATAGTGCGAGATGAAAATGTGCCCTGGATTTTATCCCTGCCTCCGATTATCCCAAAAAACTTAATAGAGGGGCTGGTGAGGTGGCGCTAGAGGTAAGGTGTTTGCCTTGCAAGCGCTAGCCAAGGAAAGGACTGCGGTTCAATCCCCCGGCATCCCATATGGTCCCCCCAAGCCAGGGTCAATTTCTGAGTGCTTAGCCAGGAGTAACCCCTGAGCATCAAATGGGTGTGGCCTGAAAAACCAAAAAAAAAAAACTTAATGGAGATATCTTTATTTTTTTTTAAGTTTATTTCCTTAATAGCTATAACTCTTAGTGTTTATTTTTCATCCCCATCCCTTTATTCTTTGTTTTGTTTTTGGGTGGGGGGCTTTTATGGTTCTTCTTAGTAGAAATTCTAATAAGAAAAGTCTTGCTTGGAATAAGAACTCAGGTCAAAACCAGGCCAGAGATCGTATATTTTGCTATTTTTACCCACAAGTGCACCAATAATATAATCTGGCATTGTTTTTTTTTCAGCATAGGCACACTAAAATGGGGAAATCTTGTGTATTGAAAGAAGTTCTTATCTAATAGGCATAAGAACTCATGAATTTTATAATGCAGGGGCATCTTCCACCCTGAACAATCATTATGGGGACCTCATGTGATTGGACATTGACCATCCAAACTGATCCTGAGATCCCAATCTTAGAACTGGCACAGTACCCTGCACCAGCACCAGAAATCAAAATCTCCCCAGATGAGGCTTAAGGCTGCTGGGCACCAACTTGCACCAGGGCAGATTCATATGATACCCTGATGACAAGGAAAGGAAGCAGCAACAACTTGATCTAAGGCCAGGTTGCCCTACCTCATCACCTGATAGTGATATAAAATCAGAAGACTCTTAATCCTAGGATCTGTGTAAAAACAAAGATCTCTTATTAAAGAAGATTGACTTTGACAACCACACCAGAGCAGAACTTTTCCTGGGACCATAAAGAAAGACCTTGGGTTTTGATAATTAACATACCCAGATCCTGTAGTCAATCTCATGACAGTATGCTTCAAGGGTAGAGACATCCTATATGTCTTAGGTCAAGGAAATTTTTTTTCTAATTTCCCAAACATTTACCGTGCCTATGCAAAACAAAACAAAACAAAAACTTGCCACATCTGTCCCCCTTTTTTCGTTTTCTATTTTTTTTAATTTTATTTATATTTATAGCTTCCAAATAGGAACCCCTGCCTTTTTTACAGAACCATAAAATTATCTTGTTGTGCCTCACATTTATATGTCTTCCTACAAACTGACTAAAGGAAAGAAATGTGGATGAGACACAGGGGCCAAGCGATCTCAAGAGAATAGAATGGGAATAATAAATAGTCAGCCCAAAATACCCACATCATTGTCAACCACAATAGAATCAAGAGACTCAAACTATAATAAGCTTTACATAAAATGGACCTGTTAAACTGGCAGTCAAGGGGGACAAGAGTCAAGGTATAGGATGCATGCTGGGAATTATGGTGGAGGGAGTCAACACTGGTGGTGTGAATGGCCCTAATTCACTCTCACTATGTATCTGATATTCAACTGTGAAAGACTTGTAATTCACATTGGTCTCAATTAGAAAAAAAAAGAATATAAATTAAAGGTGGCACAGAAATAGTATGGTGGGTAGGGCACAGAACCTACACTTGGCTGATTTGAATTTAACCACCAGAATCCCATAAGGTGTCCCAAGTACCACCAAGAGTGATTCCTAGGTGCAGAGGCAGGAATAAGTCCTGAGCAAATGTTAACCTTCCCTCTTCCATAAAAAGAATGTAAGGTAATTAATTAAGTTCAAACCTAACAATTTACATTCAGGAAGCAACATTACACAATAGTGTCTTGATCCTGCCATATACAAGTCTGTGAAGCAGTGAAATACAAAGGAAAAGATATGCTCCAATGTTCCTCCCAAATGGTGTCTAGTGCTTTGTTTAAAATTTCTTTAATGGGGGCCGGAGAGATAGAAAAGCAGTACGGCATTTGTCTTGCATGCAGCTGACCCAGGAAGGATGGTGGTTCAAAACCCAGAATCCCATATGATTTCCAAGCCAGCCAGGAGCAATTTCTGAGCCAGAGCTAGGAGTAACTCCTGAGCAATGCTGGGTGTGCCCCCCTCCCAAAAAAAACAAAAACAAACAAAAAAAAAAACTTCTTTGATGGAGACTAGATTTAGAACTACAAGTTCCATAGTTAGAGTCTTTACTAAGGAGACTGTTTGGAATTTTCACTAAAGATGAATTAAGAAATAAATAAGATAGACAAATATTGGCAAGACTCACAAGGAAAAAAAGAGGAAATAAGTCAGATCATAAGTGAACGGGGACAAATTACAGCATAATGCCCAGAAATCCAATACATTGTGAGAGCTTATTATCAATAACTGTACTCTGTTATGCTAGAAAACCTAGAAGAAATTGACAAATTTCTGGAAATAAACAATCTCCCAAAACTGAATAAGAAAGAAGATAGCCTAAATAACCCAAGTATATGGAAGGAAATTGAAACAGTAATTAAGAATTCTCGGGTCGGGGCCAGAGAGATAGCATGGAGGTAAGGCATTTGCCTTTCATGCAGAAGGTCATCGGTTCGAATCCCGGCGTCCCATATGGTCCCCTGTGCCTGCCAGGAGCAATTTCTGAGCATGGAGCCAGGAATAACCCCTGAGCACTGCCGGGTGTGACCCAAAAACCACAAAAAAAAAAAAAAAAAAAAGAATTCTCGGGTCAAAGAGATAGCATGGAGGTAGGGTGTTTGCCTTGCATGCAGAAAAACGGTGGTTTGAATCCCGCCATCCCATATGGTCCCTTGAGCCTGCCAGGAGTGATTTCTGAGGGTAGAGCCAAGAGTTATCCCTGAGTGCTGTTGGGTGTGACACCCCCCAAAAAAAAATTCCCAAGAATAAAAGTCCAGGACCAGATGTTTTTACAGGTGAGTTTTTCAAACGTTTAACTTTAGAGAATAATTACTACCATTGATCCTTAAATTCTTCCAAAATATTAAAATAGGAACTTTCCTTAATACCTTTTATAAGCTGACATTACACTGATTCCCAAAGCTGACAAAGATACTACCAAAGAACAAAACTACAGATCAATCTCATTGAAGAACACTGATGTAAAAAATCCTCAACAAAATTGAATTTAATAGTACATCCAAAAATTGTACATCATGACCAAGTGGGTTTCATACCAGGGATACAAGGTTGGTTCAATATATGCAAATAAATCAATATCAATCATCACAAGAAAAGATAAAAATCATATGATAATATCAATCAATGTAGAGAAAGCATACAACAAGATGCAACACCAATTCATAATTAAAAACCTTAGCAAATTAAAGGTGGAAGTAACCATCCTCAAGATATTAACTGCTGGGCCCAGATGGATAGCACAGCGGCGTTTGCCTTGCAAGCAGCCGATCCAGGACCAAAGGTGGTTGGTTCGAATCCCGGTGTCCCATATGGTCCCCCGTGCCTGCCAGGAGCTATTTCTGAGCAGACAGCCAGGAGTTACTCCTGAGCACCGCCGGGTGTGGCCCAAAAACAAAAACAAACAAACAAAAAGATATTAACAGCTTTCGATAATAAGCCCATCGCCAATATTATTCTTATTGGTGAAAAAGTGAAAGCATTTCCACTGATAACAAGTACAAGGCAAGGATGTCCAATATCTCCACTCTTATTGAACTTAGTATTAGGAGTCCTAGCAATAGCAATCAGGCAAGAGACGGAAATCAAGAGGAATTCAAATTGGAAAAGAGAAAGTGAAACTCTCTATTTGCAAATAACATGATACATTGAATACCTTGAAGAGCCAAAAAAAAAAAAAATCTCCTAGAAACAATAAACCAATACAGCAAAGTGGCTGACTACAAAGTCAGTGCATTTCTTTATACAAATAAAGACTCAGAGCCACCTCCAAACCTCCCAGCTGCCATTACGAAAGCCCCCATGCCTGCTCAGGTATAAAAAGTCGGTGAGAACAGCCCCAAACCCCAACACACACCCCGTTTCTGTGGATCCTTGCTCAGTGGGGGTGGGACTAAGGGACCCCCAAGTCAACCTATAAATTTGGCACGCGCAAAACAGCCCCTTCCACACCCTTCCGCCTTCAAACATCCCAGCCGCAGTTACAAAAGCCCTGAGCCCACTCAGGAAAGAAAGCCCATTGATCATTGCTCCACAGACACTTCAGCTTATACCAGATGGTTCTAAGCAGAACAGGTCTAATGTTTTTCACCCTAAGAAAATATACAGTCCCCAAACCAGAAGAACAACCCAACAAACTAATATACATTTCTTTCATACTTGGGCAACCTCACTTACCTAGAATAAATAAACCCCAATTTTAAAATGAGCCAGACTGGGTGACAGTGCGGGATGCACTCTAAGAAGATAGGTGGAGGGAGGTTGACTGGTGGTGGGATTGGTCCTAAAACATTGTATGTTTGGAACCTAATTATGAATAACTTTGTAAATCACAATGGTTTAAATAAAAAAAATTTAAGTAATATTGAAATTTTAAGGTTAAAAAATAAGATCCATTAAGTAACTTTTGTTTTCAAGTTACTGTTCAAGTTTCAAGCAATGGAAATGTAATCAGAAGAAAAGGTACAGATATATAAGAATATCACTCATGTGAAGGATGGGAGATGTACACAATAAGGCAGCAGCAAATGGCCCAAAACAGTACAATTGAAGAAAAGGAGAATGAAGGAGAATGGAGAATGAAGGGCCTTTGGGACATTGATGGAAGAAATTAGGTGCTCTGGTGTTGGGTGTTGGGTGGTTAAGCAATGCATGCATAAATGTATGAATAAAAGTATTATAAATTATAGTATTTCAATAAATATGGATAAAATAAATAAAATAAAATAAGAAGCTCTCCAAAAAAGGTGAATGAATGGGTGAAGCAATGGGTACCATATTGGATCAATTGACTGACTCCAAAGAAAGACAGGGTTAAGCTGGAAAATACAGGTTACCATATTAGAGTTCACAGAAAAATGCTCTCTGCCAGCAGATTTCTTTTTAGTTTAGAAAAGGAAATTAAAGAGATGAAATGTCAAGCAAATACACAATGAAAACTTCTACCAATAAAATAACTTCTGCCACTATATCAAGTAAATTTGGGTCCCTACTTACAGATGGTAATTAATATAAACTATGTATTAAACTCACCATACACACACACACACACACACACACACACACACACACACACACACACACACACACACACATACCAGAAGTCTCAACATGCTTTCTGTGGGCTCTGTTTGTTATTCTTTCTTCATGCTCTTTTCTTACAGTATAATTTTCTAATTAATCTTTTTACTCTAATTGGCATTAGATTCAGATCTGTGTGGCCATGCATGGTGCTGGGAATCATAATCAGGTACATTTGTGCCAAGAATGTGCAAGACAGTCACTAGGTCACATCTCTGACTTCAGATTTCTAAGTTTTCAAATTATGAATATAAAGACAAAACCTGTTCATCATTTTTGGTGTATAAAATGAATCATAAGATGAAGAAAGTTGTATGTGTATGTCATCTTTGAAAGTCTATAGGATTTCTTCTGGTGAAAAAAATACTTCCTCTGGTTTAGTAGCTTCTGGCGTGACAATGGGAGAAAATATATTTATAGTTTTATTAAAATATGTTCAAAGTCTTGGTGGGTCCCCTTTTGCAAGTGGTTAATACATCATTCTCCTTGTGCACTACCAGAACCAACTCAAAACATTAATTTCATAAGTGATTCCATGCTATTCCTATCATGGAATCCTTGTCCTCTACATCTTTTCCCTTTGTTTCTTTCTAACTGCTATTCTGAATCATGTTTGGCTTTTAATTATATTTTCACCAATTTTTACATTTCTGTTTACTTTCTTTCCTCTCATTTCCCCACTAATTCTCAGAAAGACATGAGAGTCTACTGATGTGTTAATTTTTTCTTTTTTCTTCTAAAACAGCAAAAGTGGTGATGATATATTTGGAGAATAATTAGTTCCCTAATATCATTAAGTAGGGTAGCCAAGGCACAATATACCTTGCAAGCAGTCAATGTGGTTTCAATCCCCAGCACCACTTTTGGTCCCCTGAGCACTACCAGTAGTGATCGCTGAGTCCAGAGCCAGCAGTAAGTCTGGACCACCACTGGGTATACCCCCAAAAAACCCAACAAATCAACAAGTAGATAACAAGTGAAAATGAACCAGAATCTTAACTCCTACATCATGGTCTATATTCAGTGATTCACTGAAGAGATATCTGAAGAACAAAAGTTCAAATGTCCTTAATTATTTGGGGGAGCTGAAATAATTAAATAATAATAGTCATTACTAATTCTTTAATGAATTTACAAATTCATTACAAAGACTATGATGGTGACTAATAAACCTAAAAATGAAATAGGAAGCTTTTTTAATTTTTATTTTGATCATATTGGCTTACATATCTTTCACAGTAGTATTTTAGGTACATATTAACATTGAATCAGGGGAATACCCATCACCAAATTTGTCCTCCCCACCATCCCCTTTCCCTTTCTGCAACCCATATCCTCCACCATCACCCCACCCCCCAGAGCTGCTAGAGTAGGTGGTCCCCTCTTTGTCTAGCTTACTATTAGTGATCATATATCTGTTTGATCCTGGTACCCTCCCTTGTTTCCTCCTCTATTTGAGAGGTGGAGCTCGATAATTTGAGTTATGTGGTTTTGTTTGAAAGAAAGAAAAGCAATAGAATGAAGTAAAAAATAAGAAAAAATAAAAAATAAAAAAAACAAAATAAGCTGAAAATGGGCGGAGTCCTTCTAGAGGCTTTCAACCTCAGTTTGAGAGAGGACAGGAAAAAGGTAATTGAAACACCACAACAATACAGAAAGAAATATCAAATTAAGTATCCAGTGAGCACTACAGCAATAAAGAAAAGCACCACAAAATAGTCTCGGTTCTGAAATCAAACCATGTTGGAGTACAAAAAGAAAGAGAAAGATAAAATAAAATAAAATAAAATAAAATAAAATAAAATAAAATAAAATAAAATAAATAAAATAAAATAAAATAAAATAAAATTGAAGACATCAACTTCAATATCTACACCAAAATAAAGACGTCAAAAAATATCGATCAATCAATAAATATATATGTGGAAAAATGATTATTTTGTGCTTTTTTTTTCTTCCCTCCCTGCATAAGCACAGTAACTATTGAGGATATTATAGAGGGAATTCCCTTGGCCTACCACTGGTCGGCAACCTTTTTTTTCAACTGAGCCAAATCTCGTCAAAATCACGATTGAAATTTATTTTGAGAACCACACAGGGCATGCACTGACAGAGGCTAGGAGCAGAGTCCTGACTCCTGGAGTGGCTGCCCGGCACACAGAAGAGCCAAATTAAAAGTGTAAAGAGCCACAAGTGGCTGCGAGCTGAATGTTGCCGACCACTGCCCTAACCTGTTTTTTTCTCTCTCCATCCCCCAATCCACCAGCAATATAATGTAGCACTACTTCTTCCTGTAAAGGCATTTTTTAAAAAAGGGGAAATTTTACATGTAAAAACAAGCTCTTATCTACTAGGAATAAGAACTCATGCTTTTTTACAACACAGGGGCATCTCCCACCCTGAACATATGTCATGTGGAACCAACTTAGACCCCAGGGAATGTCCAGCCTTGACTCCTGGATTCCAGACATAGAAACGACAGAGTTCTCCACAACAGTTCCAAAAACCAAATCCCCTCTAGGGCATCCATAATGCTGCTCTGACACCAACATGCGCCAGTTCTAAATTGATAACCTGACAACAAGAAAATGGAAACAACTTGATCTAAGATCAAGTTGTCCTTCCTCACCAGCCAACAGTAAGACAAAATCAGAAGACATGTCACCCTTTGATTTGTGCAAAAGCCAAGATCGCTATATACAGATGACTGGATGTTACAACCAGGACTGGACAGTACGCATCCTGGGACTACCACCACCAACAACAAAAAAAGCTCTAGCCTAGCTTTTGGTCTATGATCTGTTCAACAAACAAGATCTCCAATTCCAGAGGTCTGACTGAGACAAGTGCAACTGAACGTATCTTCCGGAAACTCAACGAAAGACTCTAGGAGCAACATAATGACCAAGACCACCAACTACAGAAGTTGGATTAAAACGACACTGAAGAAATAGGAAACTTTTAATAGAGTTCTGTAAATGTTACACAAAGATAATTTTAAGAATAAAGTAGTCAGGGGGCCAGAGCGGTAGCACAGGTGATAGGGCATTTGCCTTGCATGCACTAATCTAGGACAGACCCACGGTTCAATTCCCTGGCATCCCATATGGTCCCCCAAGCCAGGAGTGATTTCTAAGTGCAGAGCCAGGAATTACTCCTGAGCAACACTGGGTGTGGCCCCAAAACAACAAAAAACAAACAATAAAATAATAAAGTAGTCTAATTTGGTTAATAAGATATAACTCTCTGTTAAATGAAAAAGTGGCTTCTTGGCTCAACAGTATTTCCCTCTAAGCATGTAAAAACAAGTCAATTACCACTGGCATGGTATCCCACTATCACCAACCTTTTTATTTTAATCAATGATTTTAAAAGTTTGCTTAAAACCTGCTTTGGTATAGTTGATAGATGACAATTTTTTGTTTTATACATATCAGATTTAAATTTTTAATTAAAAAATTTTAATGTATAAATTTTATATAAAAAGGGGATGCGTAGAAAATGTTAATGCTGGATCAGAGGTGCCATTCTGCCCTAGGAAACCTGGATCCTCTCCGAGGCTTCCCTCCCTAACAAAAAACTGCAGAGGTCAACCTTGGGCAGGAATCCAGCAGTTAGAAACAGCAAGGCAAGCCAAGGGTGACCTCAGCTGGGAGAAAAGAGAATTCTTTCCATTGCAGAGTAAGTGTTGAGCTGGTAAAACTTCTGCTGATCTTGGTGAATAAATAGTGGTTCTCAGACACTAGTGAGCACATGAATTAGATGATCTCATTAAACATTCACACCTCTAGTCCCACTTCTAAAGTGCTTAGATTTTGGGAATCTTTATTTTAGTTATCACTTAAGGTAATTTAAAAATCACTTGCTATAGGATGGAGAGCTAGTACCGCAAGTAGGGTTTGATCCTATATGAGACAACATTTGATCCCATAAGGTCACTCAAGCACCTCCAGGAATAATTCCTGAGTACAGAGCTAGGAGTAACCACTGAGAGTCACCAGTTGTGATCCCCCAAAATAGAAATCCATGGCTAGGGTGAAACATCAATGACTATAAAGCTCAAAAATTCAGAAGGGAAAAGTAAGATGAAAGAATTTCTACATAGGGATCCTTAAGAATGTAGTTTCAAGGGTGTGTGTGTGTGTGTGTGTGTGTGTGTGTGTGTGTGTGTGTGTGTGTGTGACCAGAATTCAGCACTTATATAAAGCACATGTTCTCCCACTGAACTACAATCCCAGGCAATTAGACTTCCTCTCAACCATTAAAAAAAAATAATAATAAAATCAATCTTAGAACTGGAGAGATAGTACAGCAGGTAAATGTTTATTGTGCATGCTTCTGACCAGGGTTGACCCCAGCTCCACATATGGTCCCCTGAGGACTGCTAGGAGTGAAATCTGAGCACAGATTGTGGAGTAAGCCCTGGTAACACCTGAGTCTGGCATAAAAACAAATAAACAAGCAAACAAAAAATCTCTGCCATAAAACTATTTAGAATTTAATTGGAACTCTGCTGGAACTCAGATGCCAGCACCCCTATCTGCCTGTCTTCTGCTATGTTGCATTCTCAGACTGAATACATCCTGTGTGTGGCTCAACTACAGATGGCTAGCCTTCCCTGGAGGTGAGTTACACTCCCAGAAAGGGAAAGCCGCTGAACTCTGCTGGAACTCAGATGCCAGCACCCATATCTGCCTGTCTTCTGTGCTGTGCTGCATTCTCAGCCTGATTTCATCCTGTGTGTGGCTCATCTGCGGACAGCTAGCCTTCCTTGGAGGTGAGTTTACATGCCCAGAAAGGGAGAAGCCAGAGGAGCATGGCCGCTTGGCTTCGCTATGCGTCCGCGCACATCATTTAGGCAATGAATACAACCACAACACGTAGAACAACCCACAATACAAGTGTGACAATGGGGAAACAATGCAGGCCAGCGCCAGACATAGAGAATGAAGATGGCAACTTAAATGACCAGAACATGGCCAACCAAATAGTCAATCTCTCAGATAAGGAGTTTAGAGTCGAAATATGGAAGATGATCAAAGAACTCAAAGAAAGTATAGAAGAGAACACTAAAAAGAACCAAGAGAATATGAAGATAGAAATGAGAAAACTCCAAACTGATATTTCAGGTCAAATAACAGGTCTGAAAAACTCAGATGAATTGAAGGAAAACATATATGAGCTTTCCCATGGGTTAACAGCAGCTGAGAATAGAATTAGTACAATGGAAGATGAGATGAATAACAACTCCATACAGCAGAAGAGACTGAAAAAAAGCCTTAAAGCAAATGATCAAACAATGGAAAAATTACTCAAAGAGTGGGAAGAGATGAAAATAGAAGTCTATGATAAGCTCAACAGAAACAACTTAAGAATCACTGGAGTCCCAGAGACCCAGGAAGAAAATCTCCAGGAAGAATCAATGGTCAAGAACATCATTAAAGAGAAACTACCAGAGCTAAAGAATACATGCAATCAAATTCTGCATGCCCGAAGAGTACCAACTAAAAGAGACCCCCAAAAAACACCCCGAGACACATTCTAGTCACAATGACGAACCCCATTGATAGATACAGAATTCTGAATGCAGCAAGATCAAAAAAAGAAATTACATTCAAGGAAACATCCTTGAGATTTACCGCAGACCTGTCACAAGAAACACTCAAGGCCAGAAGGCAGTGGTGGGACATAGTGGCAAAACTCAATGAAATAAATGCTTGTCCCCCAAGTCTGCCAGGAATGAGTGTTGCACTAGTAGTAAGCTATTAGCACAATTGAATGTGGCCCCCAAACAAAAACAAGTTCAATCAACTCCAACTTTTGCCATTCCTTGAGTCCATTGTTTTCTTTGTGTCCATAATATATTGTTTTTTTCTAACATACTGTAAATACCATGGAACCAAGAGATGATATTCATATTTTTAAAACTATTTATTGCATTTTAACTTTGAAATTAATGACATTCAACTTTTAATTTCTCAGGGTCAGCTGCATGCAAGGCAGAGTGTTATCACTCTGGCTCCTTGCTGAAGGTTTTAATCATGAATAAGTTCTGGGTCTTGTCAAATGCCTTCTCTCCATTGATTGATATGATCATATGATGTTTTTATCCTTTTAGTGATGGATGTAGTGCATGATGTTGACTGAAGTGCATGATGTTGACTAATTTGCATATATTAAACCATGCTTGCATTCGGGCTAAAACACACTCAAACATGCTGTATAATCTTTTTGATATGTGGTTGGATTCAGTTTGCTAAGATTTGTTAATGGTTTTTGTATCAATGTTCTTCAGTGAGATTGGTCTGTGGTTTCTTTCTTGGTGGTATCTCTGTCAGCTTTGGGAATAAGAATAATGTTAGCTCCTGGGGCCAGAGAAATAGCATGAATATAGGGCATTTGCCTTGCATGCAGAAGGACAGTGGTTCAAATCCCGGCATCCTATATGGTCCCTCAAGCCTGCTAGGAGCGATTTCTGAGTGTAGAGCCAGGAGTAACCCTGAGTGCTGCTAGGTGTGACCCCCCAAAAAAGAAGGTTAGCTCCATAGTATTATTGGGAGGATTCCCATCTCTCTATTATTTGGAGAGTCTAAGTATTAATGATATTCTGAATGTTTAATAAAACTCACCCAGGGCCAGAGCGATGGTGCAGCAGAAGGACATTTGCCTTACATGTGACTGACACAGGACGAACCGCAGTTTGTCCCATGTGGTCCCCCAAGTGCCAGGAACAATATTTCAGAGCGTATAGCAGGAGTAACCCTTGAGTGTCACCGGGTGTGACCCAAATATCAACAACAACAACAGCAAAAAAAAAAAAAAAAAAAAAAAAAAAAAAAACCTCACCCATAAACTCATCTGGTCCATGACTTTTATTCTTAGAAATAGTCTTTATTATTGTTTCAATTTTCTTACTTGTGATTGACCTGTTTTGGCTTTCTACTTAATCTTTATTCAGTTTTCAGAGATTTTATGTTTCCAGAAATTTGCCCATTTCTCCTTGGTCCTCTAGATTACATAGTAAAGTTATTCATAAATAAGCTATTATGCTGTATTGGATTTGTGGGGGTTCTGTTGTAATTTCTCCTCTTTCATTTCTAATTTAATTTATTTAGGCAGGTTTTTTTTTGTATTATTTTCCTTGTTTTCATATTGTTGATTTCTGCTCTGGTTTTTATTATTTCTTTTCTTCTGTTTGTGTTTGGGTTCCTTTGTTGTTAGTTTTTCAGATATGTAAGGTATGCCTTTAGGTTGTTCATTTGTCTTTTTCTTCTCTCCTTATGTAAATCTGTATCACTATGAGTTTTCCCCTAATTACTGCTTTTGCTGTGTCCAATAGATTTTGAAAATTTGTTTCTTCATTAGCATTAGTCTCGAGGAATTGCTTTATTTCTTCGTTGATTTTCTCTTTGACTCAGCTGTTGTTGAGTATCATGGAATTTAGTCTTCAGGTGTTATCTTTTCTACATCTTCTTGTTACAATCAATCTTGATCTCTGTGGCATTGCGGTCTGATAGGTGCTTGCTATAATTATTATATTTATGAATTTATGTAAATTAGACTTGTATCCTAAAATGTGATCTATTCTAGAGAATTTTCTGTATGCACTTAAGAAAAATATATATTCAGTGTTTTGAGGATGAAAAGCCCTGTATAGATCCATTAGTCTCATCTCTTTTAATTTCTCAGTTAGGGCTCTTATATCCTTGCTAATGTTCTGCCTATTGATCTATCTAATGGCAAGTATGATATATCCAACCACTATCAGGTTACCATCCATATGTTTCTCTAGGCGTGTGAGCAAAAGCCTTAAACAATTTGTTGGCTCTATATTTGGTGTATATATATTGATCAGAGTTAGTACTTCTTGGTAAATTGTTCCCCTGATCATTAAGTAATATCCATCCTGGTCTCTATTTTCTTGAGGTTGAATGTACCTGGGTCTTATATAAGTATGACTATCCCAGCTTTTTATATGTTCCAGTAACTTGTATGATTGTTTTCAATCCTATTACTCTGAGTCTTTCCTGAATTTTTTTTTCAATATGAAACACTGCACAAATTTGTGTGTCATCCTTGAGCAGGGGCCATGCTAATCTTCTCTGTATCATTCCAATTTTAGTATATGTGCTGCTAAAGCAAGCATGTCTATCCTGAAATTTTAAGTGTATTTCCCGTAAACAAAAAATTGCTGGGTTTTGTTTCCTTATCTAATCTGCTACTCTAAGCCTTTTGATGGGAGAGTTTAACCCATTGACATTTAAGGAAAATATTGACAGAAAGAGCTGTTGTGCCATTATATTTTGTAGGATTGTTGCTGTTACAATTGGGTATTTGATTACATATAATACTATAACTTGTTAACATGTTCTTTAGTGTCTTCAATTCCATCTGTATAGTTTCTCTAATTTATTGAGAGTTCTTTTTGAATTGGTTGAATTGTTTATCTACAGATTGCTTAATTTCACAGGCTTGTACCTCCTTTATTTCTGTTGCTAAAACACTGAGTTTTTATTTTTAGGTCTTCATCTACCAGGCTCAGGTATTTTGGTGTGCTTCAAAAGTTGCCTAGGTTTCTCTTAATATCCTCAGTACAGTTATCCTCTATAGTTCCCCCATTATATTTTGCATTTAGTGGGTTGGGATGGTGGAATTTCAGGTGATCTGAAGGAAGTGATCTGAATTGAGACAGCAGATGGGCAGGACTCAGGATAGGCAGTGGGCGGGAAAAGCACAGCAGGGAAGAGATTTGTGGTGACACTGATGGCTGAGAGGGTCTTGGATATACAAAGGGCCAAAAAGTCCCTCTCTTAGTAGACACACCTAGATTGAGTTGGTGAATGGGTGGGACTAGGGACTGGTGTCAGGCTAGAAGAAGTGCTGTTTGCCAGTTCTTTTTAAAACTTCATCTGCAATCTAGGTCACTTTGGTGGTGGCAAAATGAGGCAAATATATCACCTTAACAATAATAAAAAAATCCAAAATTCTTCATCTGTACTGGAGAGATAGTAAGGAGTTAACGCACATGGATATTGGATCTTGGACATCAACTATGGTCCCTCAAGTGCTGCCAAGGATGATTCTGAAATTAAGAGTAATCCTTAAACATCATTGGGTGTGCACAAAAAAACAAACAACAGGAAAAAATTATCTAAAAAATGACATGTATTTTAATTTCATTGGTGAAAACTAGCTGCATTCGTGAGCAATTGGACACAGGAGTGGTGCATGATATAATGTCATACATAATGAATGAAAGTAAATTTAGTGTGGGGGAACAGTTGACCATATCTACAACATAAAGGTTTGAGAAGGTCCTGGACCTCTCAACGAGACAGGACTAAATAAATCATAAAAGTAGCCAAGAATATTGTGGGAGAGCTAGATAGATAGTACCAGCAGGAAAGGTGCTTATCTTGCATGCAGCCAATGCAGGCTCAATTACCATGTTCTACTCAGGGTCCCCTAGAACCTCCTGGAGTGATCTCTAAAAGGAGAACCAGTAGTTAACCCTGAGCACTGCTAGGCATGAACTACCCTCACTGCAAGAGAAGGGGGGGAGATAAAGAGGGAGAGGAAGAGAGAGAATATTATGGGAAGGGATCAAAATAGCTAGGTAAAGAGAACTGCATTTTGTTGCTGGTTTTGCATAACAAATTTGATATATATGTATATATATATATATAAATATATATGTTAGTATATTGAAGTTTTAGGGTAAAAGTAAGAATCCAGGTCTGATGAAGTTTAGAAAACTTTGTTAAATGATCAAATGGAATAGAATCAAGAATAGTTGGGGGAGGGTTCCAAAAAGATTCCCTCCAAGTTAATAAGAGATGTTTCACTTAAATTATTCATGTCCCAAAGAAATTTGTTGTTTGCTGTAGCTGGAATGCCTAAGGCTTTTGCTGATAAAAACTTAAAGATCTAAACTCTAGATGAGTACTGTCCAATAGAAATGTCTGCAATGATGAAAATTTTCTATATCTGCACTGCCTGTGGCAGTAGCCACCAGGCATATGTGATATTGTAATGTATAAGAAATACACATTTGCCCTCCTCTGTCTCTGGCACAGAGCTCCTTAAAATCTTGGAATTTCTGAAGGAAAAAACCTTGAGGAATAAAAGTGTCTTTTGTTATGTAAATGAGGTAACTTTTTTAAAGTATCTAAAAATGGTGATTAGTTGTCAGCCAAGTGATTAATGTTCTGGAACTTTTAGGCATTACCATCCCCACACCCTTCTCCAAGGACAGAAGTGGCACTAAACCATCAACCATAAGTGGCCAATGATATAATTTATTTTGTCTATATAATGAGCTCATAAAATAAACCTAAATAATGGATTTGGAGGGCTTCTGAATTGGTGCAAGAATGAATATTTGTGATCTGCAGATAAGAGTCAAAGTACTAGAGCACAGACTTTGCATGAGGGAGCACCAACCAGGTCAAGTCCCCACTCCTTGGATACCTGAGCACTATTGGAAATAGCTTCCAAATATTAGGTATTGCTCAAACTTTTTTTTAGATTTCTTCAATGTATTTATTTTTATATATAAATACTTTATTGAAGCACTGTGGTTACAAACTTGTTCGTGGTTGAATTTTAGTCATAAAATATATTCCACCCTTCACCAGTGCACATTTCCAAACACAAATGTCCCCAGTTTCTCTCCTACTCTCCTGTCTATCTTCTACAGACATCTTACCTCTCTCTCTCTCTCTCTCTCTCTCTCTCTCTCTCTATATATATATATATATATATATATATATATATTTTACTCTCCTCTTTCTATTTCTCTTTTCTTTCTTTGACACTGTGGTTTGTACTATGTTTAATGAAGTGGTATCACACACATTCTTTTTATCCCCTTCAGCACCAGTTCTTATCCAGAATGATCAGTTAGTTCCAACTATCATTTTCCTAGTAGATCCTTTGCTACTACATTCACCACTCTTTGTGACAAGCTTCCTACCATGGACTAGTCAATGCTGACCCTCAACTCTATTGCTTCTGAATCTTATTACCATACTATCTTTCCTTTTTCTCATATTCCAAAAATGACCGAGATTATTCTATCTATCCCTCTCCCTCTGACTCATTTAACTCAACAAAATAATTTCCATATGCATCCATTTTTAAGCAAATTTAATTACTTCATTCTTCCTAGCACTGCATAGTATTTCATTGTGAGGATGTAACAGTTTCTTAAGCCAATTCACTGTTCTCTGGCACTTGGTTTGTTTCCAGTTTCTGGCTATTTTAAATACTGCAACGATGACATTGTCAAATGATTTTTCTGTATCTATTGATATGATTATATGATTTTTGTTTCTCCTTTTATTAAGATGGTTATTATATTGGCTGACTTGTATATGCTAAACCATCCTTGTGGGGCCAGAGACAGCAGTAGTGCCTTGCACACAGATAGCTCAGGACTGACCCTGATCTGAATCTTGATCCCACATGGTCCCCTGAGTCTGCCAGGAGGGATTTCTGAGTACAGAGCCAGAAGTAACCCCTGAATGCCATCAGGTGTGACCTAAAAACAAAACAAAAGATTTGAAAGAATTCACTAGTGAATCCATCTGAACCTGGGTTTTTCTTTTTCAAAAGCCTTTTGATTACCATTTCAATTTCCTCAATAGTGATAGGATTTAGATATTTAGGTATTACAGATTATCTTGCTTCAAACTTGGAAGGTTATTGGAGTACAAGAATGTATCCATTTCTTCTGGTTTTGTGGCATAAAGGTTCTCAAAGTAATCTCTTATTACCCTCTAAGTTTCTGAAGTATCTTAGTCACCTCCCCCTTTTCATTTCTGATCCAGTTTATTAAACTTTTCTTTCTTTCTCTGTGGGTCTTGCTAATGGTTTATCAATCTTGAAAGGAGGGAGGCAAGGAGGGAGGGAGGGAGGGAAGAAGGAAGGAAGGAAGGAAGGAAGGAAGGAAGGAAGGAAGGAAGGAAGGAAGGAAGGAAGGAAGGAAGGAAGGAAGGAAGGAAGGAAGGAAGGAAGGAAGGAAGGAAGGAAGGAAGGAAGGAAGGAAGGAAGGAAGGAAGAGAGAAGAAGGATGGAAGGAGGAAGGGAGGGGAAGAGAGAAGGGACGAGTGTTTGGGGTCATCAAGACAGTCTAAGTGGCAGGATCACATACCTGGAATGCACAAGACCCTGGGTTGCATCCCAGGGTATTGAATCTTCCGAGCCATACACAGTCATCCTGACTAACAATGGGAGTGTTTTCAGGTCCCCAAATCCCTATTAAAAGCCATTCCTGCCATTTCCCCCACACACACACACACTCACACATGTACCAACACACATTGGTGCTCAAAATTTCTGGTATCAGTTGCAATGTTGGTGGAGGGGGATTTCCTGTTGGCATATAATTTGGACAATGAACAGAGATAGCATTAGGCTACACAAATTAAGTTCACAAAACCAACATGCTTCCACACAGTTCACTAGATACACACATGTTAGATGTCATCACAAACTTAGGTTGTTTTTACTTATACTTACTATAGCTTATATTCATCAAAGGTTCCGAAGAATACAGAGAAACCGTGTACTTATTAGATCACTGGTTTATTATAAAAGGATATCTTTGAGAATACAGAGAGCATCCAAATTAAGAGATGTGTGAGACAAGATATGGAGAAAGAAAGAATGGAAAGGTTCAGTGCTCAATATAAGACTATTTCTTTCCTAAATCTCTTTGTTTTACCAATGTGAAAATTAACAAAGTCCTATCCTTTTGGGGCTCTTGTGATGGCACTCATTACAAAATATGATTGATCAAATTAGTAGTCTAGAATGACTTTGAAGACTTTCAGTTTTCCCCTGCCCCAGAAGTCAGGGGTTTTCTTGAATCCAAGAATGCAATAAGCTCTCATCTCAGATATGTGCCTAAAACCAATGTAGTATAACAGTAGATATCCTTGATATCTTTCCACCTAGAAAATTTACAAGATTCAAAAAGTTCAGTGTTAAGAAGGTTGAAGACAGATTTTCTTAAAACAAATCACAGTATTCCTTGCAGTTCTTTCCCTAGCATTTTCTTTCCTCTCTTAGCATATGATTTTGTTTTGGTAGTTTGATTGGTTTTCAATTATTTGCTAATTCCCAGATCTCCATATTCAGAGATCCAAAACTGAAAACCCTTCAGTGTTCCCTTAAAACCTGTGATTAATTTGCATTTGAACTGCAGTTCTCCCCTTCCCCTTTGACTAACTTCCCCAGATTTTTCTTAAAAATATGGTGCTGTTATTTAGAAAAGAATATACTGAATATATGGGCCAAAGTAATTGTACAGAGGGTAATCCCCAGCATCCCATTTCATCTCCAAGCACCTACACTACTGGCAATAATTCCTGAGTGCAGAGCCAGGAGTATGCCCTAAGCACTGCTAGATTCGACAAACAACAACAAACAAACACAAAAATACTGAGTATACTCAGAATAAGTATGTGCGTATTAAAAAACAAACAAAAAATTCTCAAAGTATCTGAGTATTAAAAAATACTCAGGCCAGCGAGATAGCACAGCACTGTTTGCCTTGCAAGCAACCAATCCAGGACCTAAGATGGTTGATTCGAATCTCCGCGTCCCCCGTGCCTGCCAGGAGCTATTTCTGAGCAGATAGCCAGGAGTAACCCCTGAGCACTGCCGGGTGTAGCCCCCCCAAAAAAAATACTGAATATCTAAAGTATCTATAATCATTATGTCACTATAATTATTATGTCATCATTACATCACTGGGTTGTATTTTCTTTAAGTTGTGATCATGACCCATTTTTAGGAGAAAGCTAGTTCTGAAACTCAAAAAATGACCTATCCACTATACAACATAAATGAAATGGGGTGTATCAGGAGCAGCAAAATTCTTTCCACCTTCATAAGAGTGTTCTATTTTTTTTTCAGTGTGTGTTCATTGAGTCAGAACAAAAACATGTATTAAGAGTTTGGGTTATTTTATTTTGTTTTGTTTTGGGGCCATGGTGATACTCAAATATTACACCTATTTCTGCACTTTTAAGTATTACACCTGGTGGTATTAAGGTGGCATTAAGTTATCTATGTGATGCCTGGATCAAAAGCAGGTCAGCTGGTTTTTTAGGATGGTACATTCTCTCCAGCAGCAGATGTATTTGTTTTACTGTAACTCATGAACAAAAATGTAATATCTGCTCAATTAAAACATTATTATTATTATTATTATTATTATTATTATTATTATTATTATGGTTTTTGGGTCACACTCGGCAGCGCTCAGGGGTTACTCCTATCTCTACTACACTCAGAAATCACTCTTGGCAGGCTCGGGGGACCAAATGGGATGCTGGGATTAGAACCACTGAGCTTCTGCATGCAAGCCAAACACCTTACCTCTATGCTATCTCTCAAGCCCCTAAAACATTATTTATTTCGTTTAAAATCCCTTAGAAACTAAGAAAACAATACAAAAAAATCAATGAGACCAGGAGTTGGTTTTTCGAAAGAATAAACAAGATTGACAAACCACTGGCAAGACTCACTAAAAAAAATAAGAGGGAAAACACCTAAATAAATAGGATCACAAATGAAAGGGGAGAGATTACAATAGAACCCCAAGAAATCCAGCACATCATGAGGACTTATTATGAACAACTATACTCAGTCAGGTTAGAGAACCCAGAAGAAACAGACAGATTTTTGGAAAAATATCATCTTCCAAAACTGGATAAGGAGGATGTAGAAAGCCTTAAAAGGCCAATCACATCTGAGGAAATTGAATCAGTAATTAAGAAACTCCCCAAGAAACTCCAGGTCCAGATAGCTTTACAGGTGAATTCTATCAAACATTCCAAGAAGAGTTATTACCACTGATCCACAGGCTTTTCCAAAATATTGAAAAGACAGGAATCCTTCCTAATTCCTTTTATGAGGCTAATATCACACTCATTCCCAAAAATGGCAAAGACACTGACAAGAACGAAAACTACAGACCAATCTCACTAATGAACATAGATGCAAAAATTCTCAACAAAATCTTAGCAAACCGAATCCAGCACTACGCAAAAAGATTATGTACCATTGTTGTATATGAAAATATTTCCATAAGATTATTCTTTGCCTATTGTCCCACCTTGACCTTCCAGGTGGGGGCGCTGTTGAGAGCGGAATAAATATATGGGAGCGAGGTGTTCAGGGTCTTTTGCCAGAGTTTGCTGGCTGGCTCTAGGTGTGTTTTGGAGCTTGCAGGAAGCTGACAAAGGACTCTCTTCGCCCAACCTTTTACCCCTTACCCCTCTTGTCTGTGAGGATTATTTGCTGCGGATAAATATTACCAAGATCTCCCCCCAAAAGAGGACAAGAGGATGGGAATCAATTTCTCATTCTGGACCTCTTTGCGATATTCAAACAATCAACAAAGTGTTGAATTAAATAATAAAAATGGCCCTTGGATGGGCTTGGATGGTGATGGATGGTGATAGAAGCCTTTCTCCTCCAGCCCAGGAACATGTGGTTCCAACTCTCCAGCCGGTGGGTCAGCAGGTTCAGGAGGAGGCAAGGAAATCAGCCACAAGCAGGATCCAAGAAATATCAGCTTTATTTATGCCCTAGCCACCACATGTGTGGCCTACCATAACCATTTATGCTGGATTTCCTATTCAGCCCAGCATTATACCTTGTTCCTCAGCCTTCTCCTCCTCTTGCTTCCTCCTCCATTCATGCATCCATGCAAATTCCCCTTTTGCCTCTCAGGCCAAACCTTTTGTAATCTCCCCAAGACCCCTCCTAGAAATGGGAGGGTCTTTCTTGTAGGTAAAGTAACATGAAGAATGGGGGATATGGTAAGACAAAGGAGTAAATGAGACCCAACAAATGAGGCAACAACCATGACCAAGTGCGTTTCATTCCAGGGATGCAAAGATGGTTTAATATATGTAAATTAATCAACGTCATACACCACATCAACAATAAGAAGACAAAAATCACATGATTAAATCAATTGATGCAGAGAAGGCAGCTGACAAAAATCCAGCAACCTTTCATGATGAAAACACTCAGCAAAATAGGACTGGAAGGAACCTTCTCCAAGGTAGTTACAGCTATCTATGAAAAGCCCACAGCCAACATTATCCTTAATGGTGAAAAATTGAAAGCATTTTCACTAAGGTCAGGAACTAGGCAAGGCTGTCCACTCTCTCCACTCTTATTCAATATAGTTTTAGAAGTCCTAGCAATAGCAATCAGACAAGAGAAGGGAATCAAAGGAATGCAAATAGGGAAAGAGGAACTCAAGCTATCTTTTTTTGCAGATGATATGATGATATATATAAAAAACCCTAAAGAGTCCACAGTAAAACTCCTAGAAACAATTAACCAATACAGCAAAGTGGCCAGCTACAAAGTCAATACACAAAAGACAGTAGCATTCCTCTATACAAATAATAAAGTAGTGGAGAAAGATTAAGAGGACAATCCCATTTAAAATAGTTTCCAAAAATATCAAGTACCTAAGACTCAACCTTATAAGAGAAGTGAAGGAGCTATACCATGAAAACTTCAAAACACTTCAAAAAGAAATTAAGAGGACCTAAGGAAATGGAAGAACATTCCATGCTCATGGGTAGGTAGAATCAACATTGTCAAAATGACAATCTTACCTAAACTTCTATATACATTCAATGCAGTCCCAATCCAAATTCAGAAAGTAGTTTTTAAAGACTTAGAACAATCAATTAAAAAGTTCATCTGGAACCGCAAATGACCCAGGTTAGCCAAATACATACTGAAAAACAAGAAGCTGATTGGCATCTCTTGACCTAACCTGAAGCTTTACTATAAAGCCATAGTAATCAAAACAGCATGGTACTAGAACAATGACAGAGTCTCAGACCAGTGGGTTAGAACAGAATATCCAGAGATATCCCCAAATATACAGTCAACTAGTATTTGTTAAAAGAGCCAAGAACTTGAAATGGAACAAAGACAATCTCTTCAACAAATGGTGTTGGAACAACTGGATAACCACCTGTAAAAAAATTAAAGATTGATCCATACCTCATACCTTACACAAAAGTCAACTCAAAATGGATAAAAGACCTTAAAATTGACACAAATCTATAAAGTTTATTGTGGAAAAATAGGCAGAACACTCCAAGACCTATATATCAAAAGTCTTTGAGGATAGAATGCTAATGGCAAGAACATTTGCATCAAACCTAAATAAATGGGACTTCATCAAACTAAGAAGTTTCTGCATGGCGAAGGAAACCCTAGTTAATATTAGAAGACAGTTAACAAAATGGGAAAAAAAATTTGCACTTAACACGTCAGATAAAGGGCTGATATCTAGGATATACAAAGCACTCAGAAAGCTGAGCTTAAAAAAATCTAATAAAACCATAGAAAATTGGGGAGAAGAAATGAATAGACACTTCTCCGAGGAAGACTGAAAGATGGCCAACAGACACATGAAAACATGCTTACCTTCACTTATCATTAGGAAAATTCAAATCAAGACAACAATGAGGTACCACCTTACACCAGTAAGTAACGGGATCGAGGGGACCGAAGAGATAACATCGAGGTAGGGCATTTGCCTTGCATGCAGAAGGACCAGTGGTCCTAATCCTAGCATCCCATATGGTCCCCTGAGCCTGTCAAGAGTGAATTCTGAGCATAGAACACCACTGAGTGCTGCCGGGTGTGATCCAAAAACCAAAAATAAAAATAAATAGATAAAATAACGGGACCAATCTCTGTTGGTGGGGATGTGGTAAAAAAGAAACTTTCATCCACTGCTGGTGGAAATGCTGCCTGGTCCAACCCCTAAAGAAAACAGTGTGGAGAGTGCTCAGTAAACTCTGAATTCAGCTGCCATATGACCCAGCAATTGTTCTCCTGGGTATCTATCTCCAAGTCGGAAGAACATTCATCCCAAAGTATGCGTGCACTCAGCTATTTATTGCAGCACTCAGTACATTAGCCAAGATTTGGAACCAACCTCAATGCCCAACAACAGATGAGTGAATAATGATGTGGTATTTATACACAATGGAATACTATATAGCAATTAGAAATGATACAATCATGGATTTTGCAGCAACATGGATGGATCTACAAAATATTATGTTAAATAAAGACAGAAGATGAAGGATAAATACAGAATGATAGCACTTTTCTGAGGTATTCTAATTCCAGAGGCCTGACTGAAACAACTGCAACTGAGCAGAACTTCTGGAAACATAATGAAAGACTTTATCCTGGGCTTTACCCTAGGATTGGTGCAAAAACCAAGACCACCAACTACAGAAGACTGATTAAAACAACAGTGATGGAACAGAACTTCTAGAACCATAAAAAAGACTCCATCCTAGGCTCCATCGTATGACTTGTGCAAATACCAAGATCTCTAGTTACAGAGGCTTGATTTTTCATCCATGACTGAGCAGAAAGTTTCCAGACATCACAAAAGGACCTAGGGGAAAGAATCAGAGCAAGTCTGTAGTTATCCCCATGACAGCATATTTCAAGGGCAGAGAAACCCTGTATCTCTTAGGCCAAGGGAATTCCCTTTCTAATTTCCCCAATATTTACTGTGCCTATGCAAAAAAAAAGCAGCACAAATTATTATTTTTGTTGTTGTTGCTTGTTTTGTTTTGTTTTTGTGCTTTGTTTTGTTTTTATCTCGGGACCATGGTTATTGTTTGGTTGTTGTCTTTATTGCTGTGGTGCTTTTTGGGATTTTATTTTGTATTTTTGTTTGTTTGCTTTAGTTTTTTTTTGGGGGGGAGGGGTCATACCTGGCAGGACTCAGGGGTTACTCCTGGCTCTATGCTCAGAAATCACTCCTGGCAGGCTCGGGGGACCATATGGGATACCGGGATCCAAATCACCATTCTTCTGATGAGTTTGTATTAGACAAGAAGGATAGCATGGTTTGCATAGAGTCCTGAAGAGTTATTGGGATAGGAACAAAGTAGTTTGAAAGAGAGTTCAGACTCTTTCTACAATTTAAGGCAACTTTTCATGGCATGCATGGCAAACATATCCTCAGACCTGTAATCACTTGAGAGAAAATCCTTGCCTCTGCTGACACCTGAATTCATCTAGAAACAGATGACCAAAAATGAAAATGTGACTTATCAGAAATGTTAGCTCAGTCTTACAAATGCACCCCGCAGCTTTTGTTTATTGCTGTTTAGGGATTTTATTTTATCTATGTTTTGTTGTTGCTGTGTTGAGGAGCTAAAATGCCCACAGTTGGTGGCAGGAAGCCCAGCAGTTTGATTTTGTTTGTTTTCCATTTTAATATTTCAGTATTAATATTTTAATACTGACAGAGTAAACACTTTGAACTTGGCATCCACAGAGCACTTTCCTGGGCATGAATGGCTGGAAGGAATGAGTTCCAGAAGCATTATCATGAGGATCCCTAAATCAAAAAGGACTGATGATCCACCAATCACACAGCCAGTCCAAGCTCATGCCCGGAAGTGTAAAATGCTTCTTCAAGGAAAATGTGTTAAAGTATTTTTCATCAAGGGACTGCCCTTTGCAAAGTTAATGGCAGTTTCTGTCACTCGAGATAAAGTTACATTTAGGTTTTCTGCCTTCATTTTGGAAAATATAGTGGAATCATTTATACAAAGATAAGCCAGGAACCATTCTTGGTGCAGAGATTAGCCTGATTTCACTTTAAATCTGCCAGACTCTGCTTCCATTTAGGACTTTGAGAATTCCAGAGAGCAATCAGCACTGCTTGAGTGTAGAGCTGGTCAAACCCGTTTTCATGATGGGCTTATTAATTATGGAAGAATTTAGAGTTTGAGAATCATGCTATCAGGTAATAGTTTATTTCTATGGCTCCAAATAGTCCGTGAAGATGAAAAAATAGACCTGAGAGAGTTCAGGAGCAATCGAACTATAGGAGACATCTCATTCTGGACACAGTGCGGCTGTTTCAGCACCTCCTTGAACTGAGAAGCCACAAAAGAGAGCAATGACCCCAATAGCCCAGAGCTGCTTCAGAAATGTGACACTTCCTCAACGGGCCCCACAGCCCTCTCAACAAAGTGCACTCAGTATTCTCATATTTATCACTAATCTATTACTAAAGAGACTAAAGTGTAAAACTACTGAAAGTTCCTAAAGAAAAGGAGCCACACCCACAGATATTAGTGGTTTGGAGCATCTGGGGCTACCCCCTCTGATACTTGCTGTATGGATCTAAGAATCTGAAATTTGTGTCCAGAGCTGCTATGCATGATCCAGTGCTATCCTGAGCCACCAGGACTATACTTGGTGGTACTGGCTTACAGTCAGGATTGAACTTGAGCCTTCAAATAAACTAGACATGTCTGTTCCCCTAAGATGTATCCTGTTTCCATCATATAAATTCTCTTTGTCTGTGAAACAAAGCATAATTTGACCAGCACATGACCACTATAATGTATTAGAATAAGTTGTACCTTTTATTTTCCATTTACTGAGATATGATTAATATACCAGTTGATATACCATATTTGGCCTCCGTATATGCCTGTGAAGTCTGTATTACAGTCACAATCATAAACATATTCACCTCTGAAAGTTTCCACTTGTTCCTGAGTAATCCTTCCATGTCTATCCTCATCACTTCCCCCAAATCTCCTTATGAACAGTGATCTGCCACTATTAGTACAAGTCCAATTTTACAATTTCTAGAAATTATATACATGGATAACACAAAATACATTTATTTAGGGCTGCTTTCTTTCACCTGGCCTTTTCCTCTCAGTGTGTTCATGCTGTGTGAAGCACAAAGCAGTCACTTTCCAAGGGAAGACTCTCAAATAAATTCCCACAAATAACTTACTATTTCCAAAAGAAATAAAAAACTCAGACAGGGAACCATGGTGGACACTATCTTAACAAAGATATCAAAGTTAACATGATCAGTAAATGACCAGCAATGAAGAAAATGATGCTATCTTGTGTCTCCTGAAGTGAAGCACAAAGAAAGATACAGCATAAATTCAGTGATATTCCCAAGGGAGGAAAAATATTTGAGATGAAAATATACAAAAATCAGTCAGTTTTTCTCTGCAGCAATGTAGATGAGTAAAGCCTTCTTCCCATATAGTTAGGACTATATGGGAGACATATAGTCTAATTACAAAGAAACACCAGATAAGCACAAGTAGAAAAAAATGTACTTTATAAAGTAACCAGTTGCCCTAGTCACTTCAAAAGTGGTAAGATTGGGTCCAAAGAAATAGTCAATAGATAAGGCACTTACCTTACATTACCTTACATTGGTTCAATCTCTGGCACCACAAATATTTCCCTGAGCCTGCCAGCAGTGATCTCTGAGCACAGAGCCAAGAGTAAGCTCTGAGTATCACTGGGTGGCTCAATAAAACAAACTATAAAGCAATAATGGTAAAATCAGAAAAGTTAAAAAGAGGTTGAATTTCTGAAGATAATGGCACTAATATAATGTGGTCCTGCAATGTTACTTTAAAAAGAATTGCAAAATAGACTAAAATTTTAAAAATAAAGGATAGCTGGAGAGATAGTATAGTAGGTATGGCATATGCCAAGTGGAGACAAGGCCAACGTGGGTTCAATCTCCAGCACCATATATGGTTTCAGAGACCACCAGGATACCTGAATACAGAGCTAGGATTAAGCCCTAAACACTATTGGGTGTGGCTCCCAAACCAAAAAAAATAAAATACATAATAAAAAGAAAACCAGGCCCAGAGAGATAGCACAGCGGTGTTTGCCTTGCAAGCAGCCGATCCAGGACCAAAGGTGGTTGGTTCGAATCCCGGTGTCCCATATGGTCCCCCGTGCCTGCCAGGAGCTATTTCTGAGCAGACAGCCAGGAGTAACCCCTGAGCACTGCCGGGTGTGCCCCCCCAAAAAAAAAACCATAAAAAGAAAACCTAAACAACATCACAACTAAATGTTCTGGCTTAGTGGGGGAGAAAATGATTATAAATATATGATTAGGACAGTTATAGGCATTTTAATATAGACTCTGTGTTAAATAATAGTATTATACTAATGTCCTACATTTTGTTTTGATTGTTCTACTCTGGCTATGTTGGAAAATCTCTTAGTTCTTAGGAAACTCATATTGAAGTATTTCAACCTACTTTTAAATGGTGCAGAAAACATCTTAATATGTAAATTATTGGTGAATCTAGGAAAGCCGAAATTATTCTTTGGGGAGGGGTTTACACTTAGTGTATTCACTTATTGGTAAACCTGGGAAAACAGAAATTATTCTTTGGGAGAGGGGTTTACACTTAGTGCTGCCAGTAACTCAGATGGTTACTCTGGGTGGTGCTCAGGGGACCGTGTGGTATCACAAATTAAACTTGGGCCTCCTGCGAGCAAAGCATGTGCTCAGTATGCTGAGTTATCTCCCAGTCTCATAAATTTTTTCGTACTGTCCTTGAAATGATAGTGAAGGTTTATATTTGCTATATGAAAAAAAAAGATCTTGATGCCTTAATAAATGGGAAGGGATTTGTTTGGGAATATACTTGAATAGGAAATACTTGCTCCTAGAAGCTTCTCTGAATTGAACAACACTCATAAATAACATCACTCATGTACTTTGCAAAACAAATGAGTGATCCTCAGGGAACAGGAAAAAACTACAAAGGGATATTAGAGAATCAGGACTGGATTCTATGAATTAGCTCTCTCAATGTTCAATCTATGCAAACTCTTTTACGACACCTTGTGGAAATAATGAGCTATTGCAGTCTCCAGAAGTCTATATGTGCCAGGAATACTATTTAAATTCGTTTTCTAAAAAAATTCTTGAACAATTTGAAATGAAAGAAGTGAGGAAGACATTAGGCCTTCTGTTAATTTGGTGTGGCTTTTCAAAAATAGAGTATATATATACTATATATATATGACAGCATTTTAATCTTGAATTTAAAAGACAATGTGAAACATTTCCTTAGCTTTATAGGCTCTTATACAAAATTGCATCAACAACTATCAAGTATTCAGAGAAGATGATGAAACTATAATTGTATACGTTTCAGGAATGGAAAAACAAATCCAAGGGATGTAATCGACTCTGCAATGTGTTCTTGAAAAGTTATGAGTAAATTAAAATTTTATATTTAAAATTATATTTTCACTGCCCCTTTCATAAAAAGAATTTAAAAGAATATTGTAGAATAACATTTTGAAATAGAAAGCATGAAAAGGTTTTATTTATTTATTTATTTTCTTTTTTGGCTACACCCAGTGACTATCAGGGTTTACTCCTTGCTATGCGCTCAGAAATCGCTCCTGGCTTGGGGGACCATATGAGACGCTGGGGGACTTAACCGTGGTCCATCCTAGGTTAGTATGTGCAAGGCAAAAGCCACCACTCTGACCCATGCAAAGTTTTTTAATTTAAATTTTCAGGGGAAAAAATCATGTCTTCTATTAGTGTTAAATGTTGTAAGCTTGACAGTAGAAATTGTTCTAAAATTGAATAAAAATATAGCTCAGTTATAAAATGCATGCTTTCTATAAATGAGGCCCTGAGTTTCAGCTTTAAAATAAACAGAAATAGCTTTCATATGATAAGAACAAATATGGATTCATATTTTAAATAACTTAATGATAGGCCTGGTTAATTTTTATTAACTGTCATTTTAATACCGCTTCATGTATTATCAGCTTATCAAAGCTGTTTCATTACAAGTAACCAATTCAAATTAACTAGCTTAAACAAAGAGATCTGTTGACTTAAAACAATTTATATTTGGAAAATCTATAAGTAATTCTAACTTTTAGACATATCTACAAATAGAGTCTCAAATGTTTTCTATCTATATGTCATCTATATATTACCTATTTTCTATATTCCCACTTTTCTACTTCTTCCTATCATTTTCTCAGTTATTTTTTGTAGAAACAGGCTTCCTTTAAGTCCAAAAAATGCAGCTATAACAAACAGTAAATCCCTCACTCTAATCTATTAGCAATTGTGTGTGTTTGTGGTAGGGATGAAGGGGGCGGGTTCAGGTTTTTTTTTTTGGGGGGGGTCACACCTGGCAGCGCTCAGGGGTTAGTCCTGGCTCTTTGCTCAGAAATTGCTCCTGGCAGGCTCAGGGGACCATATGGTATGCCGTCCTCCTGCATGCAAGGCAAATGCCTTACCTCCATGCTATCTCTCTAGCCTCTGGGGTTCAGGTTTAATTTGAGTCACAATACATTTCTGGGAGAAGATTGAGATGATATGATTTACAATCCTTCCTGGATCATAGCACCAGGGTGGGGTGCAGAGGATGCTATCTGGAGCAACAGGTCACCTACAGAACCAGAAGAGAGAAAGGAAAGGTAGAGAAAGAAAAATGATAGCTACAAATACCCTGTGCTTCATAAAGGCACAGTTTTAAAATATCATCTAATGGAGCTAAATATAGAAAACTATATAATGATTTTTGGGCCCGAAGAGATAGCACAGCGGCGTTTGCTTTGCAAGCAGCCAATCCAGGACCAAAGGTGGTTGGTTTGAATCCCGGTGTCCCATATGGTGCCCCCTGCTTGCCAGGAGCTATTTCTGAGCAGACAGCCAGGAGTAACCCCTGAGCAACGCCGGTTGTGACATAAAAACCAAAAACCAAAAAAAAAAAAAAAAAAAAAAAAAAAGGAAAAAGAAAACTATATAATGATTTTTAAGATAAATATGGAGAAATACATAAGCATATATTGAACAAGAAAATTCTGTTTTATTTAATAATGAGGAGCATGAAGAAGAAACCTCTTTTTTAAAAGAAATCATTTTGTTTGGGGCCACATTAGCAGCTTAGGCTGCTCTGTGTTCTTACCCTGTCAGTGCCCAAGAAAATCATATTTGGTGGTGGAGATTCAAGCTGGTGTCTGTTGTATATACAGCAAGCTTCTTACCTCCTATATTAATTACCTCTACAACCCTGAAAACTCCTTTTAGAAAAATTTATCTAGGTTCTGAGTGATAGTTGGGCATTTGCCTTGTATAAGAGCTACTCAGATTTGATCCATGGCATCCCAGAGCACCCCATAAATGATCTCTGAGAAGAGAGTAGAAGTAACCCCTGAGCACCACTGCCAGGTGTGGCACAAAACCTAAAACCAATCAAACACATTTAAAAAAGAACTAATTTTGTAGTGCACACAGATCAAACTCAGACCTAGCACATCCAAGGCTTACATCCCCAGCCCTCCAAAGCTATTTACAAGAGATAAAGGGGTTGGGTTTTGGAGGTTTTTTTTATGATAGAAGTTACCATTTATCAAGAAACTTATGTGTACTAGGTATGTGTCTTATTTATATATAATATTTTATTTTATCTTTAAATAATCTGCATATAACCAATAATACACTTAATTTATAAATGAAATAACTGAGGCTATACAATAATTATAGGAACTGCTCAAAATAATAGGAAAGGTTAGACTCCAAACCCTCTGTTTGTAATCTATCTATAGAATAAAGATATTTTTCTTTTCTTTTTGTTTTGTCTTGGTTTGGTTTGGTTTTGGTTTTTGGGTCACAGCAGGCAGCACTCAGGGGTTACACCTGGCTCTATGCTCAAACACTGCTCCTGGCAGGCTCGGGGGACTATATGGGATGCCGGGATTTGAACCGCTGAGATTTGAACCACCGTCTTTCTGCATGCAAAGCAAATGCCCTACCTGCATGCTATCTCTTCGGCCCCGAATAAAGATATTTTTTAAGAATGATATCACAGGCCACAGAGATAGCATGGAGGTAGGGCATTTGCCTTGCATGCAAAAGGTCAGTGGTTCAAATTCTGGCATCTCATATGGTCCCTCATGCCTGCTAGGAGTGGTTTCTGAGCATAGAGCTAGGAGTAACCCCTGAACACTGCCGGGTGTGACCCAAAAACCAAAAAAAAAAAAAAAAGAATGCTATCACATATATATGGTATTTAGAATAACTGCATGAAGAAATGCAATGGTCTAAATAGGAGTTGTCTTGAACACGCTTAGCCCCAGGGTATACCAAGGAGAAGGAAAGAAACTGAATGGAAGAGGAAAACAAAACAAATCTGAAAGGATGGGGCCAGGGCCAAGTAGTTTCAGGTGCACTAGTGAAGATTTAAAAAAAAAAGGACAGTACTAAATAGTACTAAATATCCAAACCACAGTCAACACCAATATCAAGAGACCCAAACTCTACCTAAGCTTTAAATGGGCCTGTTGTATTGGCAGGCTGTAGAGAAGGAATGGTGGTATGGTATGAAGTCGAATGAAAAGTCTCATTCAAATATGGGATTTAAGTAAAATAAAAGACAGCATAATATAAAAGCACAGTTCTTATGTCTAACATTTCAACTATAAACAGTAATGAATAAAGCTATCATTCAACCAGCTTTGGTTAGAAAAATAGGATGATTTTATTAGTATTATAGTCAGAGAGAGAAAGAGATCGAGCTCAGTGATAGTTCTTTTTGGTAAAATATCATCCTTCAAATGTAGGAACCAAAATCATAAAAGTTACAAAAATTCACATTTTAGAAATCAATCTAAAATCATATTATGTTACTAGCAAAACAGTCTGTAAAGTATAGCAAATTCTGAAATAGATAAGGTAAAGAAAGAAGAGAGAAAAACTCATTGAAATTTTGCTAGATATCAATTAAGCCGGGGTCTCAAACTCAAATTACCTGGGGGCCGCAGGAGGCAAAGTCTGGGTGGGGCAGGGCCGCATAAATTTCACATAAAAAGTCCTCAAATGTCATTATTAACAGTTTTTAATTATTTCTTCTGAACATGAATAGAACATTGAGTGAAAATCATGAACAGTTCTTCTGAACATAGCATCTTTTGCCTATTCCTTGCTGCCAGAGACTTGACAGTGCTTCTCACAAATCTGAACCACATTTGGCATTAGAGAGGAAGCAGTTGAGTCCCTCAGTATGGCTTGAAGATGATCGTTAAGTCTAGACCTGTACTTTGACTTATTGAATTTCAATGTAAAGAATAACTTTTCACACAAATATGTGCTTCCAAAAAGGCACATGGTGAGCTTGAACATTCGGGAAAGCTCAGGGAAGCTGGGGGGCAATTCTCTCAAAAATTGTCCATGCATGTCTGTTTCTCCACTAATCTCCCTGAATTTGGCTTTGAGATCAGAATTGCAGGTCAATGAGCTCCATTTGAAGCACAGGAGAGACATCTTGCACATCAAAGAAAAAGGGGTCCACAAAAATTTGGAAAGTGGGTCTGTGCTTTTTGAAGTCTGCAAATCTGTGATCAAATTCCTTCTCTAGCTTAAAAATAGCATCAACATATTTCTCACCACTGAATGGTATGCCTGCATCCACAAGTTCCTTGCATGCTGGGAAATGGCAAAGGTTTGTCTGAGAGAGCTAGGATTTCCATAACACAAGTTTTGTGGAGAATGTTATCACATTGTCATAGGCAGCACTGATAAGCTGCCCCTGGGCCTTGTAACATCTTGTTTAGTACATTCAGCTTATGTGTGATGTCAACAAGAGAAACAGTCCATGAGCCATTTGTGATCACTCAACTCAAAAACATCATTCCCAGCCTTCTCCATGAAGTCTTTCACTTCTTCTCTCAACTCAAAAAATCTTTTCAGGACATTTCCCCATAGAGAACATCTCCATATTCTGACTCTATTTCCTCTAAAAAAGCATGGAACCTCCTGTGCTTTAAGCCCCTGGATCTGATTTAGTTGATGCAATTCACAACAACAGACATCACATTGTCACACGGCAGGCATTTACTGCAAAGGGCCTTCTGATAGATAATGCAGTGAAGAGCAATGGCCTTCTCTACACCTTCCTCTTCAAGTTTTTTTTTAAACAAGTGCCACCATCCATTTTTCCTCCCTGTCATCAGTGGTGCTCCATTGGTTATTATTCCAACAAACCTCTTCCATGGCAAACCTGCATTCTCAGTGGCATCACAGAGATGCCGAAATATCTCATTAGCGGCGGTTTGGCCATGCATTGGAATTATTGTGAGCAGCTCTTCTGTCAATTCAAAATTGCAATCAACAGCACAGACATAAATTGTGAGCTGCGCAGTGTCTGTTATATCTGTGCCCTTGTCAAGAGCAACTGAGTATGCATCAAAACATTTGGCTTTCTCACACAGTTGATGAAAAATGTCACTTGACATGTCAGAAATGCGCTCTGCCACAGTGTTGGCAGAAAGGCTGATTTTGCTAAACTGACCTTTCTTTTCCAGACAGATAATACTTGTAGCCTGTCACATGCATTTTTTTAACAAACTCTCCTTCTGTGAATGGTTTCCCTGCCTTAGCAATGATCTCACTAACTGTAACTAGCTTTGACTGATGCAACATTCTCTTTGGTTGCTTTCTTGAAGAAATCTTGTTGCCTCATTAGACATGCTTTAAGACTGGCAACCCACTTGGCTCTCTCATTTCCTTGATATTTTGCACATTCCTCAGCATGTTTAGTTGAATAATGGCGTTTCAAGTTGTATTCCTTGTGCACTGCAACTTTCTCTGAGCAAATAAGATATGTGGGGATACCCCTGTGCTCAACAAAGAAATACTGTGTCTCCTACTTTTCCTGAAATTGTCTCTGTTCGTCATCAATCTTTCTCTTCACTGCATGCTTTGATGAAGTCATGATGAAGGTATGACAAAATCTAATTCTGTAATAAACTTCTCTCCCTTCTCTCCCTTAGGCCTCCGATAATGCAAGGGACTGCGGGCAGGAGCAGTGGAAATGACGTCTGCGCTAGATGCAAAGTATTTGCGATTATTCGCTTACCAAATATTTGCAATAAAAAAATTGCATTAGTAAGAGTTTTGGCTTGGAGCTTGGAGAAAAAAATCGCATTTGTAAGAAAAAAATCGCAAAAAATCGCATTAATCATTTGCATGCCCCGAACGGAACTGCTCGGGGTATGCAAATGTTTAATGCAATTCTTATTGTGATTATTCAGTAAGCAAATAATCGTGAATACTGCGATATTCGAAGGCAGGCCACAGGTCACAAAATGTTATACGGAAGGCTGAAAACGGCCCGCGGGCCGTGAGTTTGAGACCCCTGAATTAAGCACTTCTTGTTGGTTTGTTTTGTTTGGGGCCACATTCGGTGACACTCAGGGGTTACTTCTGGCTATGTACTGAGATATCACTATGGGCTAGAAGGACCAAATGGGACGCAGGGAATAGAACCCAGGTCTGTCCTGGGTTAGCCATGTGCAAGGCAAATGCTCTACCACTAAAGCACTTCTATAATCAGAAAATTCATCAACTTTATTTTCTAAATTATTTAAGATATAATATATCAAAGTTCAATTTATGAGTTAACTTGTTGAAAATATACATTCTATGAATTTCTTAACACCTTAAAATTTTAATAAAACACTAAATCTGAAAATAAAGTGAAATTTTGACCCTGTTTAAATTCTCAATCAATTAATGAAAAACAGTAAATAATAAAGTGAACTATTTTTTAATTTACTTTATTGAGCTACCATAATAAAGGAAATAATTTAATGGACATTTTTGTTTATTAGAACAAAATGAGCCAAATTAAATTCTCGTGAATCTTCATGATAAGAATACTGAATATTTTTCTCTTGGTAATAACAAAACCCTTTATTGTCTTCTATAAATACTTTTAAAGTATTTATAAATACAGTGTGTAAAGGAAAGCTAAGAAAATAGGTAAATTAAAATATTATTATATAGAAAACTGTTTAATATAAAACATCATTAACCAAATTTTAGTTACATGGCCTACAGTTTCTTTCTCAGTGACAATAACATTCTATTAATATGACTATATTTCTCTGGAGATCGAGTTCTGCAGAGAAAAAGAACCAATCCTATGAGGGAACCATTTGTTTTAAAGAATTATGAATGCTACAGGTGAGGGTGGGGTGGGATGGAGGGAGATTTGGGACATTGGTGGTGGGAATGTTGCACTGGTGAAGGGGGTGTTCTTTACATGACTGAAACCTAATCACAATCATATATGTAATCAAGATGTTTAAATAAAGGGGAAAAAAGTATGTGAAAAAAAAAAGAATTGTGGATGCTGGCAAATCTAAAATCTTGCTTATCTGGATCAGCAGAGTTGAGATCCAGGAAGAATCAATATTGAGTACAAGTCAGAAGGCAGTCGGCTGGGGAAATCCCTATTGCTTGGATGTAGTCAATCACTGTTTGATGCAGGTCTTCAAGACACTGGATAATGTCCACAGCTTTATGGAGGATAATCTACTTGACTCTATCTGCTGATTGAAGTTAATCCTTTCCAGATACATCCACATAGAACACACCCAGAATAACATTTAACCAAACCTCTAGGCACCTAGTGACCCAAATAAGTGAACACATAAAATCAGTCATCACAGGGAAACATTTATAATAATATTCAACCACATATCTCAGTGATGTGATCCAACCAAGATGACACAGAACATTAATGTCACTGAACAATCACAACAGGGGTTAAGATACTTTCCTTGAATGTGGGAGATCTCAGTTCAATCTTGTATAATTAGATCCTGAGTACAAAATCAGGAATAAGCTCTGATTTTTGCTGGGTGTGGCTCAAAAACAATCAAGAAAACCTATCACAATGACTTGCATGGACTCTAAGGTCTAGGAGAGAAACAGCATTTTTACTTTTTACAAAATAGTTTCTTTTCTAGTTACATATTTTATTATAAAAAAATTAAAGTTTTGGGGCTGGAGAGGTAGCACAGCGGTAGGGTGCTTGCCTTGCACTCAGCCGATCCAGCACAGATGGTGGTTTGAGTCCCAGCATCCTATATGGTCCCCCATGCCTGCCAGGAGCGATTTCTAAGCACAGAGCCAGGAGTAACCTCTGAGTGCCACCAGATGTGACCCCCCCAAATACCCAAAACCCAAAACACAGAATCCTCCTCAAAAAATTAAAGTTCGATCTATTTTCTGAAAAGAAACATGAAACTTTCATCATATTATCACAGAGAAAATCATCTATTAATGCTTTAGAGACATACCGAAGAGGAGGACATCATTTTGATCCCCAGTATTTCTTTGTTTTTGGCTACACCTCAAAGTTCTGGTGTGGGGACAATGTCCAGTTGCTTAGAAGTTCCCTGTGGTGCAGAGTATCAGAGATTGAACTCAATCTTGAATCAATACGTGAGTCTTCTTCATGTAAAGTATTTGTTCCAACCTTATGAGTCATCTCCCAGACCTATTTTCTTTTTGTTTTGTTTTGATTCTTTTGGAGGTTCGGGGCACAACCAGAAGTGCTCAGATATCATTTCTGATGGTGCTCTGAGGATCATTTGGGATGTCTGGATAGAACCTGGGTCTACTATTTGCAAATCAAGTGCCTTACCTACCTACTGTGCTATCTCTCTGGCCTTTCCCAGGACCTATTTTCATTTGCTCTCCCTTTTTTAAGTCCTTTGTTATTGTTGTAATAACCAGGTTCTGCACCTACTTGTTGCCATGTTTTCCAGGGACTGCACACTTTAGCCATTGTGTTTGCAAGCTCAGATTGTGAAGCAGCAAAGGGGTTCATACACTTGATTGCAGCAATGAGAATTTGGTGCTCTGTTGTCTCAGCTGTAAAAAGGGGAGTGTTGACTCTATCCTGATGTTACAATGGCTGCTGATGTTCATGAGGCCCAAGCTGTGGGGGGTGATGTTAACAGGGACAGTTTTCAGTATCCTCCACAAAGAAATCCTCATTATAACCAGATTCATCACATAAATACATTCATCTGTGGTTCTGTCTTACACTGGTCAATTCCAATCTATCCAAACTCATTCTTCAGGTTTTTCTGAGTTTTGTGATCTACCCATATGTTCCAAATACATTTCTATGCTATGGTAACTAAAATGGACAACCAACAAAGAGAGAAGGTCATAGTGAAATGTGATTGCTAAGATATCAGTTAAATAAAGAATTTTGGGAATATTAGAGAAAGAAGGATAAGGAACATGTTGTATGAATTTGAATGTCATTTGCCTGTTTCTTTAAAGCAATAACTTTTCTTAAGTTTATTAAATGCTATTTATTTAAGCTTAAGAAGATATAAAAATTAAAAAATAAAATAAAAAAGAAGATATAAAAATGTATAAAAACTATAGTCTGTAAAGATAGTACTAGAATAAGGTACTTACCTTGCATGTGGCAGGCCCCAGTATGATCCTCAGCATAGCACCAGCAAAGGACCAACAAGAGTAATCACTCAGCACCTCTAGGTGTGTCTCAAACACTCTCCTGCCCACCAGAAAAGGAAAGCAAACTATAAAGCATCTAATGGGAAAAGAAAATCAAGTCTTAATACCTTAATTTTAAAGCTTTGACTGAAAAATGCTTTCTAAAACTTAATATACCAATAAAGATAAACACTTAACATACCAACAGGTAAAAAAAGACTAGTGTGAAAAGCTACCCAACTTAGTAAAAGAAAACAGCCAATTGTGATATACCAAAAATAAGAATTATGAAGACTGTTATTGGCACAACTGTGACTAGAATCCAATTTAGTACTTTAGAAAATAAGAAAACTTCTGGGGCCAGACTGATAGCATAGTGGTAAGGTGTTTGCCTTGCATGCGGCTGACTGGGGGATGGACTCAGGTTCAATTCCCAGCATCCTATATGATCTCCTAAGCCTGCCAGGAGTGATTTCTGAGCGCAGAGCCAGAAGTAACCCCTGAGCACCATCACCATTGGGAGTGGCCCAAAAACATAAATAAATAATTAAATTTAAAACTAAATAAAATAAGGAAACTTCTAGAGAGCTTGTACAATGGATAAGGCACTACTTGCCTTGCATGTACTTGATCTGGGTTCAGTCAGAATCCCTTAATGTCCTTGCAGCAGCCACAGGAGTGATTTCTGAGTGAAAAGTGAGGAGAAACCTCTGAGTGTCACCGGTAGGGGCAAAAAAATATACGATACTCTTTTGGGGCCCAACAATGATAAATTGAGATGGAAAAAAATAAGGTCATAACTCAAGTATACCTAATAAAGCTAGAAGAAATAAGACAATATCAGTGAGAGAAGAGATAAAGAGAAGTTGAGGTTAGTTACCCTAATCTAACAGCTACTGTGTGAAAACATTTTCTGTTCATGTCCAAATAAAATTATATTGAATCTTCAATTTATAATTTTATTCAAGTGCTTTTAACTAATGCTTCAATAATTAAAAAATTTGTATTTTGAGTCTCCTAAGTGGTGCTCACCCCTCCAAGTGATTCTTGGTCACTATGGCCAGTTGTTCATTGCAGGGACTCTGCAGAGCTGAAGGTTACTGGGCCACACACAGTGACCACAAGGACCACAGCCAACCATCTTTGGGGGGTCTCCAGGGCAGTTACCTGAAGATGCCTAGAGAACTATGTGACAATGGGATTTAACCGATTGATGACATTCAAGACTCACCAGCCTGATCTCTCAACCTTTTTCATTCTTTTTTGTATTTACATTAGCACAACAGAAACCAAACCAATTTTTATCTACTGTCAAGTTGATGGAGTTTTCCAACTAAATCAAGTGAAAGTTAATGTGCAGTTTCATAGATATTTTTACCTTATTCTTTGACTAGGATAAAATATCTAAGATTTACTTTGAGTTACATATAAGATTTCTTGGGAGATTTGTCTGGTAGAAGGCAATTTTTTTCATTGCTAAGCATTTTTGGTATTAAATGGTCAAGAACTGTGATTATTAGAGAACTGTATCCTTTCTTGCAAGCTAATAGGTTAACATGTTACTGCTATTGCCTGATTGATGACAGAAGACAGTAACTACTAATAGGAGGCCTTGGATTTAGTCATACTGCTTCTAGCATAACAAGCAGCATGAACACAAATTTATCTCTTCCTCTTGTGCCTATGTCCAAGCATAAATATGTTATAAACTCAGAGGAGGTCTGCAGAGTGGGTTACCCACAAAAGGGAAGTCAAAGGCTAAGGGCCCAAACTTCTTAAGCAAGCAATGAACAAACTTGTCTCCCTTGAGAAAAAGCTGTTATTTTCCCAATAGTCATAATACATGGCCACATTGACCAACTTAGTTGTTTAAGTGACTAGAGCTAGAAACTACTTAGTCCCAGGTGACTTATAGTCCCTGCATTCAAATCTACTCACCAAGACTATGTATGTAGACTCAGGAACAAGATAGAACTGCCCCCTTTAACTTTCTATCCTTACACATTCTTAGCAGAACCCAAATGGTCACAAGGATACATGACCACTCTGGATGTGTTGTTGTTGTTGTTATTATTGTTGTTTACTGATTTTGTTGGTTTTGGAATTATACCCAGCCATGCTGGGTTACTTCTGCCTCTGCAGTCAGTCTGGAACATATGGGATGTCAAGGACCTAACCTGGTTTGGCCCTGTGCAAAGCAAATGCCCTAATCTCTGTACTATCACTGTCCCTCATCATTCTGTCTTTTTTTTTTTGGGGGGGGGGGGAATGGGCATACCTGGTGATGCTTTGAAGTTACTCCTGGCTTTGCACTCATGAATCACTGCTGGTGGGCTCACGTGACCATATGGGATGTTGGGGTTTGAACCTGGGTCAACTGAGTGCAAGGCAAACACCCTACCCTCTGTGCTATAACTCCGGCCCTCGTCATTCTGTTTTAGTCCAAGCTGATCACTTTAGCTTAGCTGACAAAGGCTTCCTTCATTCAATATGTATGATGTGGCATTTCTGTAAAACATTTGCACCAAGGGCCAAGCAGTAGGATAAAGTTAGTATGTAGTATTGATCTCTTGCATGCTCTCCTCCTCTCCTGAGTTTCTGAAATTCTATGTATCCTCAGAATCTACCCCAGAAAACCAGTGTCTTTATTCTTAAGGCTATGATTTGACCTTTCTACTTAGTCAAGGCATTAGACATGGATGCATTGGGGAATAATTTTTGCATATTGAGCAATTCTATATTGCAAATCAGTTCTGGCTAGGGAGTCAGGTTGAATATGCTTGTCTTCTATGCTCCAGTAGTCAGTTTCATTAACTCAGGAAGAAGTTCTACCATATTTTCTTTTTTTTCTTTATTTTTTTATTTAAACACCTTGATTACATACATGATTGTGTTTGGGTTTCAGTCATGTAAAGAACATCACCCATCACCAGTGCAACATTCCCATCACCAATGTCCCAAGTCTCCCTTCTCCCCACCTGACCCCCGCCTGTACTCTAAACAGGCTCTCCATTTCCCTCATACATTCTCATTATTAGGACAGTTCAAAATGTAGTTATTATTGAGTCACATCGTTGGGATAACTGATCACAGAATAGATCATTATCCTGGAGAGTTCTAAGTAAATAAGATGACCACATAACAGTCTACAGATATCCTAGGACTATTCACCCATTAGTGGTTCCTGAAGCACTTGAAACTTTTATGACCACACCTGCGTACATTACTATAATCTTGGCAGTAAAGAAATTAATGCCCAGTTTCCACACAAGAAGTATAGTTCTTGGGTAAATGGCATATCCACAGAAACTTGATTCAAATGTTGGGGAAACTTGATTCAAATGGTAGGAATCCCCCATAAATCTGAGTGTTCAGAATAATTGTGTATCTTACATGGTGAAAAAAAATCCCTGCCTATAACAGAAAGTTTCAAAATTAGGACACTGTTCATGCAATTGTCTTTAAACCTGATACTTGGTTGGTATTCAGCCTGCAACTCCCTACCCAATTTCTTTTCATCAGGAGGCAACAAAGAGGAAATTATTTAATTCCTAGTGAACTATATAATCTGATCAATATGTTTGTCACAAAATCTCAGATTCTTCATTCATCTATTATAAATTGGCTGACAAGGTCTTCATTGTTCCTTTTCAGAGAATCATGACATCCTATCACCATCCTTTCACCATCCATTCTCATTACCAAAAACTGTCCAAAAATGTGAGATTTTTGACTCATAAAAATATTTGAAAACATAGCTTTAGAGATGCTGGAATAAGATATAGATTGTATATTAAAGTCAGAGGACAATTTCAGTCATAACAACAGCAATCACATGAATGTCAACATTAATTTTTAGCTTTAATTTTTAATATATTTAGTTCTTTGGAGGAGGGGGATGCTGACACACCAAGCAGTGACTGGTGTGATTTCTAGTTTCATGCCCCAGGTTGTTTCCATCATTGCTCAGTGGACTTATGGTAATGGGGATTGAACTCAGGCCTTTTGGATACAAAGCATGCACTTAGCAGCCGAACCCTTTCTTGCTCAACCTCAATATAATTTTTTTGTGCTGTTGCTCTAAATCCCAATTTTAATTTTTCTGGTGAGAACCATTCTCAATGGTGCTCTAGTGCTCTGAGGCTATATCACTTACAAACATGAATGATTTGAAAATCATGGTGGATCCAAATGGTCCTGGAATTCCAACCCAGAACCTCATGTATGCAAAACTAAGCTACATTCCTGGCCCAAAGCCTCACTTTTTACAGGCAAGATAAGTGAGCCACGGATAGAAGAGACAGTAATGAAATTAAGACTTGGCTTGCATGCATTCCCTCCTGCTTCAATCCCCAGCGTCACATACAGTCTCATAAGCACTGCCAGGAGTGATCTACATTAAGATCCAGGAGTACCGGCCGGCAGACTGCTGCAGAAGCTGGATTCCCTGCTTGGGACATCAGCCGGGGAAAAGACACGGATCTAAGCCTGCGCAGAGGGGCCCAACTGTGAGTGTGAACTGTAAATATCTGTCTACTGTCCTCTTGTGTGAAACTCTTGGGAGTGGGGCAAAAGAGCTCCAGAAATCTGCTCTCCCTCTCCCGGAGGCCATTTCCAGGGCGGGACTTCAGAACATAAAAACCGGCCAGCAGACTGCTGCAGAAGCTGGATTCCCTGCTTGGGACATCAGGCGGGGAAAAGACACGAATCTAAGCCTGCGCAGAGGGGCCCAACTGTGAGTGTGAACTGTAAATATCTGTCTACTGTCCTCTTGTGTGAAACTCTTGGGAGTGGGGCAAAAGAGGCTCCATCAGAGCACGGCCGCTTCGCTTCGCTACGCGGCCATGCACTCCTTCTAAGAAAAGAACACCATTGCAACAATAAGAAAAAATCACAATAAGAACTGTGCTATATCAGAGAAGCAAGCATTTCTCTCTGGACTGTCTTCTCTGTTGCATGCTCGGGCCTAAGATTTGACCCAGTGTGAGGCTTCATCCACGGAGGACTCCCCTCCCTTAGAGGCAAGTCAGCCCATCCAGAAAGGGAGGAGCCAGAGGAGTGTGCTGCCTACATCATATAGACAATGAATACCACCACAACACGTAGAAAAACCCACAATACAAGTGTGACAATGGGGAAACAACGCAGGCCAGCATCAGACATAGAGAATGAAGATGACAATTCTGAGGACCAGATAATGACTGAACAACTAATCAACCTCTCAGATAAGGACTTTAGACTAGCAATATGGAAGGTGCTCAACAGACTCCAAGAAACCATGGATCGAGTTGAACAGAACACTAATAAGAACCAAGAAAATATGAAGGCAGAAATGACAAAACTCCAAACTGAAATAACATGTCAACTAACAGGACTGAAAAAGTCAGTAAACGAAGTGAATGACAAAATGGATAAGCTCTGGGACAGGGTATCAGAAGATGAGAATAGACTTGGTGCTGTGGAAGATGAGATACATAACAATTCCATACAGCAGGAGAGATTGGACAAAAAATTTAAAGCAAATGAGCAGACAACGGAAAAATTAGTCAAAGAATGGGAACAGATGAAAATAGAAGTCTATGATAAGATCAACAGAAACAACTTAAGAATCATTGGCGTCCCAGAGACCCAGGAAGAAAATTCCCAGGAAGAATCAATGGTCAAGAACATCATTAAAGAGAAACTTCCAGAGCTAAAAAATATAGGTGATCAAATCCTGCATGCTCGAAGAGTACCAACCAAAAGAGACCCCAGAAAAACCACCCCAAGACACATCCTAGTCACAATGACAAATCCCACAGATAGAGACAGAATTCTGAAAACAGCAAGATCAAAAGGGGAAATTACATTCAAGCAAGCATCCCTGAGATTTACAGCAGACCTGTCACCAGAAACACTCAATGCCAGAAAGCAGTGGTGGGATATTGTGACAAGACTGAATGAAATGAATGCTTCACCCAGAATACTGTACCCAGCAAAACTCACTTTCCGGTTTGACGGAAGAATACATGGTTTCACTGACAAAAAGCAGCTCAGAAACTTTACAGACACAAAACCAGTCTTAAGAGAAAAACTGAAAGACCTAATTTAAGACAAGACTAACCAAAAGACACCAAATTTCGATATAAAGATGGCATTAAATCCCAGGACAATTCTTTTTCTCAACGTCAATGGACTAAATGCACCAGTCAAGAGACACAGAGTGGCTAAATGGATCAAAAAACTCAATCCAACCTTCTGCTGCCTACAAGAAACACACCTGAATAGTCAGAACAAACATAGACTCAAAATAAAAGGCTGGAGAAAAATCATCCAAGCAAACAACACCCATAAAAAAGCTGGAGTGGCCATACTAATATCAGATAATGCAAACTTTATACTCAGGAAGGTTGTAAGGGACAAAGATGGACATTTTATATTAATCAAGGGGTATATAGAGCAGGAAGAATTCACTCTCCTAAACATATATGCACCAAATGAGGGGCCAGCAAAATATTTAATACAACTGTTGACAAATCTGAAAAATAATATCAATAACAACACAATAATTGTGGGGGACCTTAACACGGCTTTGTCAACACTGGATAGGTCAACCAGACTGAAACCCAACAAGAATATACTAGACCTGAGGAGAGAAATGGAAGAAAGAGGCCTAGTGGATATATATAGGACACTCCACCCCCAGAAACCTGGATACACATTCTTCTCCAATGTACATGGGACATTCTCCAGGATAGACTACATGCTGGCACATAAAACATATCTCCATAATATCAAGAGGATAGAAATTTTGCAGACTACCTTTGCTGACCACAAGGCTCTGAAATTATTTGTGAATTCCAAAGGGACTCAGAAGAAAAACATTAACACCTGGAAGTTAAACAGCCTCATACTCAATAACCAGTGGGTCCGAGATGAAATCAAGGAGGAAATCAAAAGGTTCCTGGAAACAAATGATAATAAAGACACAAACTATCAGAACTTATGGGACACAGCAAAAGCAGTACTGAGAGGAAAATTTATAGCTTTGCAAGCACACATCAGGAAGGAAGAAGGAGCTTACCTGAGTAGTTTAATGACACAGCTAATAGAACTAGAAAGTGCTCAACAAAAGGACCCAAAAATAGGAAAACAGAAGGAAATAACAAAGCTGAGAGCAGAAATCAATGAAGTGGAAACCCAAAAAACAATCCGAAAGATCAACGAAAGCAGAAGTTGGTTCTTTGAAAAAATAAACAAGATTGATAGACCACTGGCAAACCTAACAAAGAAAGAGAGAGAGAGAAACTTGATAACTCGTATTAGGAATGAAAAAGGAGAGATCACTACTGATATGACAGAGATTCAAAGGGTAATCAGAAACTACTTTGAGAAACTCTACGCCACTAAAAATGAGAACCTGGAAGAAATGGATAAATTCTTGGACTCTTATAATCTTCCATGGTTGAAGGAAGAGGATGTAGCATATCTAAACACCCCCATCACCATTGATGAAATCAAAACGGTAATCAAAGGTCTGCCGAAAAACAAAAGCCCAGGCCCAGATGGATTCACTAATGAATTCTTTCAAACTTTCCAAGAGGAACTACTACCAATCCTGGCAAGACTCTTTCATGAAATTGAACAAACGGAAACACTTCCAAATAGCTTTTATGAAGCCAACATCACCTTGATACCTAAACCAGACAGAGATGCTACAAAAAAAGAAAATTACAGACCAATATCGCTGATGAATGCCGATGCAAAGATCTTCAACAAAATCCTGGCAAATAGGATTCAATGCCTCATTAAGAAGATCATCCACTACGATCAAGTAGGTTTCATCCCAGGAATGCAAGGCTGGTTTAACATCCGTAAATCCATCAACATCATACACAACATCAATAACAAGAAAAATAAAAACCACATGATCATATCAATAGATGCAGAGAAAGCATTTGATAAGGTCCAACACCCATTCTTGATCAAAACTCTCAGCAAGATGGGAATGGAAGGAACCTTTCTCAATCTAGTTGACGCCATCTACCACAAGCCAATGGCAAATATTATCCTCAACGGAGAAAAACTAAAAGCCTTCCCTCTAAATTCTGGTACAAGACAAGGCTGTCCTCTCTCACCACTCCTATTCAACATAGCACTGGAAGTACTTGCTATAGCGATTAGGCAAGAAAAAGATATCAAGGGAATTCAGATAGGAAAGGAAGAAGTCAAGCTCTCACTGTTTGCAGATGACATGATACTCTACTTAGAAAACCCTAAAGACTCCACCAAAAAGCTTCTAGAAACAATAGACTCATATAGCAAGGTGGCAGGCTACAAAATTAACACACAAAAATCAATGGCCTTTCTATACACCAATAGCAATAAGGAAGAAATGGACATTAAGAAAACAATCCCATTCACAATAGTGCCACACAAACTCAAATATCTTGGAATCAACTTGACTAAAAATGTGAAGGACCTATACAAAGAAAACTATAAAATTCTGCTCCAAGAAATAAGAGAGGACACGCGAAAATGGAAACGCATACCCTGCTCGTGGATTGGCAGGATTAACATCATCAAAATGGCAATACTCCCCAAGGCATTATACAGATTTAATGCTATCCCTCTAAAGATACCCATGACATTCTTCAAAGAAGTGGATCAGGCACTTTTGAAATTCATTTGGAACAATAAACACCCTCGAATAGCTAAAGCAATCATTGGGAAAAAGAATATGGGAGGAATTACTTTCCCCAACTTTAAACTGTACTACAAAGCAATAGTTATCAAAACAGCATGGTATTGCAATAAGGACAGGCCCTCAGACCAGTGGAATAGACTTGAATACTCAGAAAATGTTCCCCAGACATACAACCACCTAATTTTCGATAAAGGAGCAGGAAACCCTAAATGGAGCAGGGAAAGCCTCTTCAACAAGTGGTGTTGGCACAATTGGATAGCCGCTTGCAAAAAATTGAACGTAGACCCCCAGCTATCATCATGCACGAAGGTAAAATCCAAATGGATTAAAGACCTCGATATCAGCCCCAAAACCATAAGATATATAGAACAGCACATAGGCAAGACACTCCAAGACATTACAGGCATCTTCAAGGAGGAAACTGCACTCTCCAAGCAAGTGAAAGCAGAGATTAACAGATGGGAATATATTAAGCTGAGAAGTTTCTGCACCTCAAAGGAAATAGTGCCCAGGATACAAGAGCCACCCACTGAGTGGGAGAAACTATTCACCCAATACCCATCAGATAAGGGGCTAATCTCCAAAATATACAAGGCACTGACAGAAATTTACAAGAAAAAAACATCTAATCCCATCAAAAAATGGGGAGAAGAAATGAACAGACACTTTGACAAAGAAGAAATACAAATGGCCAAAAGACACATGAAAAAGTGCTCCACATCACTAATCATCAGGGAGATGCAAATCAAAACAACGATGAGATACCACCTCACACCACAGAGAATGGCACACATCACAAAGAATGAGAATAAACAGTGTTGGCGGGGATGTGGAGAGAAAGGAACTCTTATCCACTGCTGGTGGGAATGCCGTCTAGTTCAACCTTTATGGAAAGCGATATGGAGATTCCTTCAAAAACTGGAAATCGAGCTCCCATATGATCCAGCTATACCACTCCTAGGAATATACCCTAGGAACACAAAAATACAGTACAAAAACCCCTTTCTTACACCTATATTCATCGCAGCACTATTTACCATAGCAAGACTCTGGAAACAACCAAGATGCCCTTCAACAGATGAATGGCTAAAGAAACTGTGGTACATATACACAATGGAATATTATGCAGCTGTCAGGAGAGATGAAGTCATGAAATTTTCCTATACATGGATGTATACGGAATCTATTATGCTGAGTGAAATAAGTCAGAGAGAGAGAGAAAAACGCAGAATGGTCTCACTCATCTATGGGTTTTAAGAGAAATGAAAGACATTCTTGCAATAATAATTTCCAGACACAAAAGTGAAAAGAGCTGGATGTTCCAGCTCACCATAGGAAGCTCACCACAAAGAGTGATGAGTTTAGTTAGAGAAATAACTACATTTTGAACTTTCCTTATAACGAGAATGTATGAGGGAAATGGAGAGCCTGTTTAGAGTACAGGCGGGGGTTGGGTGGGTAGGAGGGAGACTTGGACATTGGTGATGGGAATGTTGCACTGGGGATGGGTGGTGTTCTTTACATGACTGAAACCCAAAAACAATCATGTATGTAATCAAGGTGTTTAAATAAAAAAAAAAATAAAAAAAGAAAATAAAACTAACTAAAAAAAAAAAAAAAAAGATCCAGGAGTAAACCTACAGCACTGCTGTACATATCCCCCAAACCCCCCCAAAGGGGAAGAAAGTAAGAGGACTTAAACTTGTACTACTGCATTAGAGGGAGATGATCTCTCAATTTAAGATAATTTACATTTCTATAAAGGGTAGAGATTATATTGTTGAGGGAGAACTTTACCTTTTCTTGCAAAGCTGTACACTATGCAAATACTTTTGAACAGGAGTTTGGAATAAAGGGTATTTAGTATCTCTACTCTCAAGACATTGAGGAACCCATACAGCCTCAACAACAATCTGTGTTGTACTCATATACAAGAGCACAATATAAAATCCTGATTGCAGAGCTAAACCGTTAAGTGTTTTACTAAACTTAAAAATGTAAGAGAAGGAATCAGGTTGGAAGGTGGAAAGGAATCTAGGTGGAGGGATGGAGACACCTGAAGTTAAGAATAGTGCATGCCTGAAAGCCCATTGTAATTGACCGCATAAGTGTCTAAATAAAAGGAAAGGAAAGGGCTATTTTATTTATTTCTTCCTGCCATACAGTAAGAAATGGAAAGTCCTGGTCTGTGACAAGTAGAAATGAGATTTTTGAAGTATTTGTTCCTAACCTCCTGCTCCATCATACTCATTTGGCTTCCACCTGAGAGTCCCCACTTATACATACCTCCTGTGGTCTATTTCCTGTGGACAGTAGTGAATAGTGATGATCAGATTTGAAGGAAAGTTGAAAAGGTAAGATAGGAAGAAGAATTAGGATACATGTGGAAGGTGATTAGATGACATTCATATGTAAATTTTCCCAGACATAATGTTGAGTACTAAGTTTTGCTCGAACGTTTATACAAGCACACCAAGTGGATGAAAATAATATGATGTTTTCAAGGTCACTGACAAAGCAATATAATCAATTCAGAGTCTAATATATGCAATTTAAATGGTTAAATGAAACAGTAATTTAGTAGATATGCTATGACTAAAAACATTTTAAATAAAAATGGATAATTTTACATTTTATAACACAGACTGCATAGTTCAAATAGCACTATAATCTTTCACTGCTTGGTATTGCTATTCAGATTTATGAGTTACAATTTGAAAATGGGCAGTATGCTTCCAAGGAGATGCAAATTCAGCTTGAGATTGCTTTAGTTTATGACAACATCCTGATGTTAGACACTATATTTCTCTACCTCTTGCATAACTTTATAGAATTGCCACCTATGCAGTCAGGAGTAATCCCTGAGCCAGGCCAGGTGTGGACCAAATGAGAGAGACAGAGAGAGAAAAAAAGAGATGAGAGAGACAAAGAGAGAGAGATATCAGCAGTTCCTCATTCAACCAAAATAGATAACCAAGTTCTTCTCACAAATTCAAGAATATGTTTGTAAGCATTCAAAATTATTTGACTAGCATTGTGACAACAATTATAATAAAATTTCTTATATATCATAGTTTTTTTCTGTTTGTATTGGGGGCTTCTTCAGTGGTGCTGGCAGCTTCCCAGTCTACCCTTGACAATGTTAAGGAGACCAATCAGTGTCAGGGATCAAACTGAGCCGATTTTGTGCAGCCATGTGCTGCCCTCCCACCCTATGGGTTTTCTCCTTGACCTTTTCATAGTCCTTTATTGTACATAAATGCTAATGCATTGTTTCAATGACTTTTAAATAATTCACTTTAATTAAACATGTTTATTGAAGAAATAGTTGAATAATGTTTGATTCTTAGAATAATTAATTTCTAATTTTTCTTTTTTGAACTACTTGATATTCATATGAGGAGCTACTATGTACTACTGCATCATTTAACAGACAAAGCAATTCAGGCACATAAAAAAGTGACTAAATTAGAGAAATTAATTCCTTTAATTAGATATGTATTTAGAATATATTTATTAGGAATTAATTCCCAAATTAAAGGAAGCAGAGCCATAGTCCAGTCCCTCCCTCTAAGAAACTTTCCTACTAAGGAAAGTAGTCAAGTTGGTGGAGACAGGGACAAAGGAAGTTAAGTTGAGCTACAAGGGTCCAAGTGAGAAAACAGACTTGGTGAAGGAGGAAGGAACAGTACAAAAAGTCTGAAATCTTTCCCAGAGTTTCATTTCAGGTTTCATGACGTTGGCTCAGGGAAGAACATTCACTCTTTGAGAAACAGAACGAAGTTAGTCAGTTCTCAAAAGCCTTAACGTTTAGATATGGGACTTGAAAGAGCAAAATTGTAAAAAGTCAGTATATGTAATTAACTTTGCCTCTGAGCCATTCTTTCTCACAAATTCCAATCAGAATTGCATTGGTAACATGGATGCATGTTAAAAACAAGACAAACAAACAAACAAACAAACAGGGATTGGGGGAGAGGACTCCACTGAAATTACTTTTCCTAAATTTGTGTGTGTGTGTGTGTCTGAGAGAGAGAGAGAGAGAGAGAGAGAGAGAGAGAGAGAGAGAGAGAGAGAGAGAGAGAGAGAGAGAGAGAGAGAGAGAGAGAGAGAGAGAGAATTTATCTGGGACAATTACAAATAATAAAGTTAGGACAAAAGTGCAATTTTGCAGAATGCTAACTTTCCACCCTCAATTTCAAGGCTTTGACGCTGGATGGGTGCTTGTGATCTTGTTGAACACGGGGACACAATATTCATAACTTCCATTAGTTTTCAGTTGTTTCTCTTAGCATTCTACATCTTTTATTCAGAACAGTCTAATGGAGTAGAGGGTGCTGCAGTTTGAAGACTGAATTTAACCCTTAAACCAACATTGAAAAGATGATGAAAGTAAGAGTTCCCAAACGTGCTCTTAATTAAAAAAAAAAAAACAACACTCTTTTTGGAAAGGATATCAATGTGATCTATTATAAATGCAAGGACTCAAAATGGTGCACAGAAATTCCCATTCAGACCCAGGCAGCACATTTCCTAAGTTAAATGTCTATAACATGTCCCCGTGGGAGGTCAGAACCTCGGAGCAAAGGATCTCAATTAAAATTGTGAAAAAGAGAAGAATAAATGAAAGCTCCAGCAACAGTCCGGGCTCTGCAGACCGGCGGGTTCGAGGGAGGCGGCAGGGTGCGAGGGTGTCTCTCTCTCTCTCTCTCTCTCCCCCCCCCGCCCGGGTCGCGGCACGTGGTCGGCCAGGCGGGAGCGTCGCGACCGTGGGGGAGGGGCGCGGCGTGGGACGCCGGGGAGAAGTAGAGGGGTGGGGTGGAGGGGGTCCGGGCGGCCGCGGCTACGGTTAGAGAGCGCCGAGTGCGCATGCCCGGGATGGATTCTACCATTATGCGGAAAAGCGAGGGAGCAACTCCCACACGGCTCCACGCCTTTTCTGCTTAGAAATGTCACTTTCTCCCCTTGAGTTTACTATTATAATTAACATAGTATTTAATACGTCCATATTTTTTATACACCATATCTGATAAGTTTTCTAGAAGTCCCTTCTCCGCGTGGTCTCTCCTCACCCCCCCCCCCGCGAGCGCGGCACAGTGGATACGTCCTAACTCCCCTCCGCCTCCGGAGGTGGTTTGGCCGCCCCCTCCCCCTCCCGAGTGTCGCGAGTTGGCGCCGCCGCCGCCGCCACCCCCGTCGCCGCGCGCTCGCTGTGTCGGCCCCTCCGAGGGCGGCTGTTCCGAGCCCTCCGTCCCTCCCTCCCTCCAGCGGCCCCTCTCCCCCGCGGGACTGGACTGCCCCGTCCAGCTTGGCCCGGTCCCTCGGAGCTTCTCCCCGCCGTACCGCGGCGGCCGCAGCCGGAGGAGGAGCCCATGGCGTACAGTCAGGGAGGCGGCAAGAAGAAAGTGTGCTACTACTACGACGGTGAGAGGCCGCCGGGCGGGCGGGCGGAGTGGCCGGGGCCGGCAGCCGCGGGCTCCGGGCGAGGGGAGTGGACGGAGGAGGGAGCGGCCGGCCGCGGCTTAACCCGTTCCCCGCCCGCTTCGGCGTCGGCCTGGCCCGCCCCACCGCAGCCTCGATCCGGACCCCGACCCCGACCCCGACCCCGACCCAAGGCGCCTCGGCCCCGTGTGCGCACAAAGCGCGGCGGCCCCGGGAGAGCTCCGCCCATCTCCGTCCGCCGCCCGCCCGCCGCCCGCTCGGCCCCTTCTCGCCTTGTCGCCCCTCCCGGCCTTGCGGGTCCCTCGGGGCCCTCCCCGCCTCGGGCCGCGCGGCTTCTGGGCCCTGGGCTCTCGACCCGACGTGGCCCGCAGGGTGGGCGTTTACGGCCTCTGGCCGTGCAGGGCGGGGGCCGCCTGAGCCTGCCCTTTGTTAAGTCGGGGCTGGGAGCGGGGCGAGGCGGCAGGTGAGGCCGAGGAAGGCCCGGCCGGGTCCTTCCTGGGCGGTGCAGCCGGGGGCGGAGACGGGCTTCTCGGGGTGTCGGCGGGCGCTGCTTCGGGAGGTGGGACTCGGCGGGTGTCGGCTTGCCCGGCGGCAGACGTGGGAACCACCCACTTGATTGTGGCGCTTTGTTGGGGCTGCCAGGGCACCCCGCTTTTGAGGGGTGTCGAGGAAGGAAGGGGGCGATGAGCTCCCAGCTGGGTGCAAAGAGCAGTTTCACTGCGGTGGGACTTCAGGAGTGGGAAAACTTGGAGGACACTTGTAGGTGGTCCATCATCAAGGGAGCTTTGCATTTTGTTAGAGGCGGCAGATCTATTTCATTTCTAGGGTTCTCTCTTTCGGGTCCTGGTTCCGTGCCAGGCTTAATAACCGTTAAGGTGACATGGACTAGGAGTAACCTCTTTTCCCAGATTGCTGTCCAATTTCACCAAGATACTACTCTTCAGGACCTACAGATCTCATTTTGTCCAAAGCCATACAAATGTTTGAGGTTGTTTTCCCTAGTCCGTTTAATTTTAAATCACAGTCTTAGAGATGTCCACAAAAAAGATCTTTGAGTCTGAAGTTAGAGGACTTGAATTGAAAGTGGGCATGCATCCTGTCTTTAATGGTGAAGAATGAATGTCATAACAATGATTACCCACTGTCATTCTAGAAAAATGAGTATCTCCAAATTTTTGAGCTGATACTTGGTAGCAATCATTTTAAAACGTTTTTGAGAGGATCACGTTCATGTTTAGTTCTTAGGATTTGAAATTATGCCATCTTTAAAGTGTTGAGAGAAGGGTTAAATGGAGTTTAATTTAGTACATTTAATATTAATTAATTTTTTTTAAGTTCCTTAATTTCAGAATTTAGTCACTGAGTTTTTGGTCACTGGCTAAAAAAGCTTACTCCTTTATTCCCTGGTGAAACTGGAAAGGAGATAGATTTTTTTTTACATGAGTTTATGTAAGTTTACCTGAGTTTTACATACGTTTAGAGTTTAGATATTTGTTGTCAGTGCTTGGGTTGGAGAAAATTTTTTAAAGTTTGGTGAAATGGCACTGAAGCTTCCCCTGCAGTTCCTACTTTTGACATTGTGATAGGATTTTGGTGTGAGTTAAAGTGCTTATAACTTTTGACACCAGGCTTGAATCTACCACCAGGAGATACTGTTGTGGCAGCTGATTTTGGGGCCCACCTTTGTTGACAGGATAGGATCAGACAAACATTAATCCCAAAGGCAAGGTTCAGGCTTGATAGGCACATTGTGTGTGCAAGGCCCAAGTTGAATGCTGGGCTCCAAGCAGTAGTACAGTGAGTGGATAGGGGGTTGGCCTTTTGTAGAGTCAGACCTGAGTTTGATCCCAGGCACCCTAGATGTTCCCTTGAACACAGAGCCAGGAGTAAGCCATGTGTTTTGCTGATGTGGCGGCTCTCATTGCCTTCCTCCTCCCGAAAATGTTGGGCTAGCATTGAATGCTCTGGTCCTGTTGGTTGGCTAGCATTTTAGGGAGTGGTTCCCGACCCTTGGAAACTCACCCCCAAATGAAGAAGGAATTAAGTAGATGTCAGTGGTGGTTTTAATCGGGTGGTTTTAATTTGTTGGTAAATAAGATACAGGTACAGCCTTGGGGCTCTCTTGCCTTGCACAACACGGCCAACGTCCTTAGCATCTCTTATGGTCTTCCAAGCAATGCCAGGAGTGATTCCTGAGTGCCATGCCAGGAATAATCCTTGAGCAACTTCAGGTGTGGTCCCCCACCCCCCGCATACCCCCCCCCCAGGTGTCCCTCAGTAAAGAGTGGAGTAGCAAATTCTGTGATCATGGAAATTCACCTTTAGGTTTACTGACTGGTACACACACTGGCCAATACAGATAGCCACCAAAAGAAAGAAAGGGCTGAAGTATTTTTCTCCTGTTTATATAACTTTTGTGTTATTGCATCCACCCTTTGTTGAGATCACTGGATTCTGGTTCCAAATGAACTTTTGAGCATCAATAAATTGAGTTAACCTTATACTTTATGAAAGTATGAGTTCTTTAACTGTTGATTGACTCGCACTTTCAAGCATTTTCATGCCGCTTATACTGCAGAGTATATATTGTCTATAAAATGCAGTAGCTGGTCACTGACAGCCCTTCTGACTTCCGCATACACTGTGGTTAGCAGTTGCCTTGCAAGTAGCCTTTGACTTTTGAAATGTGCTTCTTTTTCCAAGTAATTAGCAAAGCAAACTCTTGGGCCCTGCTAATACTTTTGAATCCTTCATTAAAAAATAATAGATGTGTCTTTTTTGAATTAAGCTTTAACACCAAATTTTATATTTCTGATTTATAATTAGAAGGGGTTGTGCATACTTTTATATAGTGCTTTATTTATCATTGTGGTAGAGAACAACACAATGGAGACATGTGGTCCAAGAAAAAATATGCATTTTAAAACAAAGATTACTATTGTTCTCTTTTACAGCATAAGCCTAATTTATTCTTAACATCAAAATTCTACATGGCAGGGCCGGAGAGATAGCACAGCGGTAGGACATTTACCTTATATGCAGAAAGACTGGTTTGAATTCCGGCATCCCATTTGGTTCCCGGAGCCTGCCAGGAACGATTTCCGAGCTTAGAGCCAGGAATAACTGCTGCCTGGTGTTCCCCAAACCAAAAAAAAAAAAAAAAATTCTACATGGCAGTCTTTTTACTAGATACTTTCTTAATTGTTGCTCCATAGGTTCTTAGTTGTATTTGAAAAGCAGGGAATCATTTTTTTCTAAACTTTATTTATTTATTGCTTGCTTGCTTGCTTGGTTTCTGGGCCACACCTAGCTGCCACTCAGGGGTTACTCCTTGGCTCTGCTCTCAGAAATTGCCCCTGGCAGGCTGGCGACTATATGGGATGCTGGGAATGGGGAACCAGGTCTCCCTGGTTAGCCGCATGCAAGGCAAACACCCTACCTCTGCGCCCTCTCTCCAACCCCAGAATCATTTCTTTAAGGGTAAATCCCAGTGCTAAATTCGAACGCAGTTCATAAATTAGAGCTGTTTCCTAAATAAGACATTTTTTCCCCTCAGAACCCATTCCCTGAGTGTAACCACTGACTTCCCTACAATTTTACCCACCATATCAATGGTTTTCTCCTGTTACCTTAAATTTTATTTTCTCACTTTCTTTTATGCTACTAAACTTTTGTGTCCCTTTTTATGCTAGAATATATGATGTTCTTTATGAGGATAATGTGTCTGTTAGTCTCTACATATGTTGCCACTTTTTTTTTTTTTTTTTTTTTGGTTTTTCGGGCCACACCCGTTAGATGCTCAGGGGTTACTCCTGGCTACGCGCTCAGAAATTGCCCCTGGCTTGGGGGGACCATATGGGACACCGGGGGATCGAACCGTGGTCCTTTCCTTGGCTAGCGCTTGTAAGGCAGACACCTTACCTCTAGCGCCACCTCGCCGGCCCCATATATATGTTGCCACCTTAAATTCTTAATCTATTGAATCACTGATGAGTAACTAATCTATATAGTACACTATCATATAACATTTTCCCAAATTCTTATAACTACTGAATTGAACAGTTAGGATTGGCAATGTCTGCTTTATGATGGGTAAAAATGGATTCATAGCCCTTTTTGATTAAATACATCACTTTTGACTAGTAGCTTTATGTTCAAAGAAAGCCAAACACCTAATACAAGTTTCATGTTCTCGTTGGTAATTCAAGGGTTGAACTATTTCACACCTTTTGGAAAAATAGGATTTTGGGGAGGCTACAGATAATAGTATTAATAAATACTTCAACAAAAACTTCAAGTGCTTCTGTTGAGAAATCTTTTAGGAAATATTTTAGGGAGTGAGTAACAATTTACTAGGAAATGATAGTATTGCATATTGAAACATGGATGAGATAAGCCTTAAAACTTCAAGTGAAAGTTCATATTAGTTTATAAAGTCTAGTTCACTTTTTTATAGCACCTATCTTATATATTCCTTAGGAATGAACTTTAGGTTCCTAAATGTCACATGAGTTTATTAAAAGTTCTTACTCTATGCTAATTAGACAAAATATTAATAAAAACCCTATAAGGAAATAAATGATTGTAGAGTTCTCAAACCAGAAGAAAATGGACCAATAAACTTTAAAAAAATTCTGGAAAAAACCTTGCAAACTGCAAAGAGTGGATACTTAGAATTAAGTACATTTAATAGGTAGGAAGCCAACAGAAAGTCAGATGGGGTGTGTGAATAAGAGAGAATTGAGGTGGTAGAAGAGATCAAGAATAAAGGGCCAGGCTGGAGTTGGAGAACTCAAGTTTTTAAGTAGAGGGAAGTGTTAGTGAAAAGAAACTGTAGATAGTCCAATGAAAAGCTGAAAGCAATAATCAGATGCTTGCTAGTTTACATGGAATTTAATATTTGTGGGTTCATTGAGTGGGGCACTTGCTTTGCCTGCTGCCAACCTGGGTTTGATCCCCAGCATTGCATATGGTCCCCCAAGCACTACTAGGAGTAATTCCTGAGTGCAGAGCCAGGTCCAAGAAAAAATATTTTTGTAGTTGATAGAAATGGACAGCCAGAAGTATATAGCCTTTGAGCACAACCTGGTTTGGTCCAAACCTTTCCTCAAATATTTTAAAATAATGACATCAAGAAATCAAATGTACAGTTTTTTTTTTTTTTTTTTTTTTTTTTTTGGTTTTTGGGCCACACCCGGTGGTGCTCAGGGGTTACTCCTGGCTGTCTGCTCAGAAATAGCTCCTGGCAGGCACAGGGGACCATATGGGACACCGGGATTCGAACCAACCACCTTAGGTCCTGGATCGGCAGCTTGCAAGGCAAACAACGCTGTGCTCTCTCTCCGGGGCCAGTACAATTTCATTTTAAAAAGAAATGGATACTATTTTAAAGGATATTTTCAGAGTAACAGTATTAATTTTTTTTGTTGGTTTGGAAATCAGTTTGAGGCAAGTATACAGAATAACTGATTATAAAGTTTCTGGTTTAAGCCTTTAGGTTGAGAGAAACTCTTTTGTTAAGGCATGCTTTTGTTCACTGACTTATTCAATACCCAGTTATACATAAGTTCTTGATTTATTACATGAACTTGAGAAGTTTCTGATACTTAGTGGTGCCTATGTATAAAATAGCAATAAAATTGAGTAATGTGATAATATGGAAGTCAGTATATTAAACTGCAAAAGCACTAACTTGATCTGTAGTAGACAAAATACAGTAGCTTATTTTTTTTTTTTTCCTAAATCTTTTTTTTTGGGGGGGATGCTACACCAGTTTTGTGTAGGGTTTACTCCTGGTAGGGCTTGGTATATCAAACCCATGTCATGTGCAAATGCTATCCTTGCTGCACTATTGATATGTGTGACTCATTTCCTGAATTTATTTTTCCTTTATTTCTTGAGATACCAGGGACTAAACCCCAGTTAACTGCATGCAAAGCAAGCACCCTACATGCAGGTACAATTTCTCTGGCTCCCCTGAGCAATTTTAAAATCAGCTTAGAAGGGGTAAAGAAGCATTCAGTTCTGAAATGTCAAAAGAATCCAAGAACTAAGTCTGATTATAGATCATTGATCATGTACTACAATATCATATACGCACATTGACTTTACTACATTTATAACATTTGAAAAACATCTATTCTCAAGGATTTTTGATAGATTAGTTTTGCAGATAATAATTGTAATTTTTTCAAATTAAGTATTTTTATGGAAATTGAATAACATTTAGAATGACCAATTTGCATTACTAGGTAAAGTGAATTAAATACAGATTTTTTTAAAAATTGTGGTAAAACTGAGACATACTTGCTTAAAAGGATATGGCAACAAAACTTTACAGAATTTGACATTGAGGAAAATAAGTATTTTTTTAACTTATTTTGGGAGAATTCTTGATAAACCAGTCAACAGTTTTTTTTTCCTTAGGACAAAAAACCATTTAGATTGCTTGCATAATTTTTGTGGGATGGGGCTCCAAAATTATAAAATATTGAATGCTATTTTACAAAATTGAGGTTTTAAAGAAATGATCCATATCTTTGAAAACAATGAGCTTCTTGTCTTCATTTTCTTTAATAACTGTGCCATAGGGTTGAGTAACAATATAAGGCCATTGATTTTTAAGTGTTAATTTTGTAGCTTGCCACTTTGCTATATAAATTTATGGTTTCTAGAAGCTTTATGGTACTCTTTAGGGTTTTCAGGATCTGTAGTATCATATCATCTGCAAACAGTGAGAATTTGACTTCATCCTATTCTATCTGGATGCAATTGATACTTTTTTCTTGTCTAATTGCTATGGCAAGTACTTCCAGTACTATGTTAATTAGGAGTGGTGAGAGGGGCCAGTCTTGTCTTGTACCAGATTTTAGTTTATCCCCAGTGGGAATAATATTTGCCATTGGCTTATGGAATGGCCTTGACTGTATTGAGAAAAGTTCCTACTTCCCATCTTGTTGAGAGCTTTTAACATGAATAAGTGTTGGACCTTATCTAATGCTTTCTCCACATCTAATGATAAGATCTTATGGGTTTTTTTTTTCCTTTAGTTGATATGGTGTATTATGTTGATTGATTTATGTATGTTAAACCATCCTTGCATTCTTGGAATGAAACCTACTTGATCATGGTGCATGGATCCTATATGCCAGAATTGAATTTTGTTGAGGAGCTTTGCATCTGTATTCATCAGGGATATTGGTCTGTAGTTTTCTTCCTTTCTTTTTTTTTTTTTTTTTTTTTGCAGCATCTCTGTCTCATTTTGGTATTAGGGTGATGTTAACTTCATAAAAACTATTTGGGAGTATTCCTGATTCTTCAATTTCATGAAAGAGCCTTGAAAAGATTGGTAGTAATTCCTCTTGAAAGGGTTGAAAGAATTCATTAGTGTAACCATCTGGGCCTGGACTTTTGTTTTTGGGAAGACTTGATTTCCTCAGTAATGATGGTTCTGTTTAGATATGCTAGATCAGGGCTCTGCAACCTTTAAGATATAAAGAGCCACTTGGACTCATTTCCGAAGGGGGGAAAATATCTGGGAGCTGCAAAACCATTGCAGACATTTAAAACAAATATAGCATTGCATACATTCTTTCTTATCTTAATGCTATAGACAGGACCATGCAGTTAGCTGTTGATCTGAAGAAAAAAGAAATTTTTCACTTAACAATGTAAAATATATGTTTGCAAATTAATAGCCAATTAAAATATCTAATTTACCTCTTTAATGAGATTTATGCTACACAGTGCCTGGAGGCAGTGGTGGTAAGTGACACTGCTCTCTGCACTCCCCGCTATCAGTCCTGCTGTCAGAGCCCTGCAAAACTTCACAAGAGCCACATGTGCAGGTTGCCGACCCTTGTCCTAGATCATCCTGATTTAATCGTGGAAGATTATAAGAGTCCAAGAACTTACCCATTTCTTCCAGGTTCTCATGTTTTGTGGCATAGAGTTTCTCAAAGTAGTTTCTGCAGTATCTGTAGTGATCTCTCCTTTTCTTTGGGAGCTTTGCTAGTGGTCTTATTTATTTTTCCCAACTTTTGATTTTTGTTGATCTTTCAGACTTTTTGATTTGCACTTCATTGATTACTGCTCTAAGCTTTGTTATTTCCTTCTGCTTACCTATTGGTTCCTTTTGTTGATTTTTTTTTTTTTTTGGTAAAAGTTTGCTGTGTGTCTGAGATTTGTCTTACCCTAACATACCCTCCAGTTTTTAAAATTGGTTTTGTGTCTGTAAAGTTCTTTTTTTTTTTTTTTTTTTTTTGGTTTTTGGGTCACACCCTGCGGTGCTCAGGGGTTACTTCTGGCTGTCTGCTCAGAAATAGCTCCTGGCAGGCAAGGGGGACCATATGGTCCACCTTTGGTCCTGGATCGGCTGCTTGCAAGGCAAACACCGCTGTGCTATCTCTCCGGGCCCGTCTGTAAAGTTCTGAGCTGCTGAAGCTGTGTTCCCTTCTTTCAAAATTCCTTCAAGCTAGAATAAAAGTCTGGCTGGGTAAAATATTCTTGGTATGCTCATTTTGTTGAATTTTTTTTTCACATTATACCACCACTACGTTCAGACCTGAGAGTTGCTTATGATAATTCTAACTCTTAAAGATGCTCCTTTGTATATATTCTCTTTTTTGCTGCTTTAGTTTTTTATCTCATAAGTGGCTTTCATAATAACATAATGACAAGGGTGTGCCTTTGGATGCTTTGGTCTCTGAGCTGGTATTCTTGAGCAGTCCAGGATGTCAGTATATGCATTCTTCAGCTCTGAGAAATTTTTAGCATTGTCTTTGATTGTTGCTTCTTCATAGGATTTTTGTTTCTGGCTCTCTGGGGCACCAGTGATTCTTATCTTGGTTCTGTTTAATTCATCTTTAAAATTTCTATAAATTTGTTTATTTTGAGGTTTTTCTTTTTTTTTTTTTAAGACTTCTTTTTCTGCTGTTATTTGGAGGCATTTTGCAGCTCATCTTTGAGCTCACTGATTCTGTCTTCAGCAGCTGTAATGCTCCTATACCCTTCTATAAGTTTTTCATTTCATCTACCAAGTTTTTCTATTTTCTTCTTTTTTCTTTTGGTTTTTGGGTCACATGTGGTGGCTCTCAGGGGTTATTCCTGGCTCTGTGCTCAGAAATTGTTCCTGGTAGGCTCAGGGTACCATATGGGATACCGGGATTTGAACTGGGGTCCATCCTGTGTTGGCTGTGGGCAAATCAAATGCCTTACTGCTGTGCTTATTGCTTCTGTCCCATCTACCAAGTTTTTCAATTCTGTCATTTCTGTTTGTAGTTTTCTCATTTCTACTCATCTCTTGAGTCTTATAAGCTGTCCCATGATTTCTTTGAGTTCTTTTACCTCTTATCAGTCCTTATCAGAGGCTATATTGCAGATACTAGTTGGATCTTCAGAACTATCATCCTCTGTGAACTAATAAGCCAGGTGGGTGATCTGTGTTGCCTGCTGATTGTGACCTTTGCAGTGTGGTGGGATTTTTTTTTTTTTGTGTTGTGGGGCTCATTGAATAGAAGACAGATGAAAGAAAGCTAGCAGTGAAAATGTCTCTTTTGAATCAAAGAGGACCCCATTGCCTCAGTTTCTTGGTACTGTGTACCTGGAAAGCCCCTCCCCTTCTGGTGCTTCTGACCTGGAGTCAAAATGACTTTCCTCTAATTTAATAATAAAATTTAAACCCCTGAGCCTTTCAGGAATGATCTGAACGCAAATCCAGGGGTAGCCCCTGACACTGTCTAGTTTGGCACCAAAACAAACAAAAGTACTACAGGTTTACTAAATACTTAGTTCATTAAAATTGGGTAGGTGAAAATACAATTTTTGTTGGATTTTGGCTTTTGGGTCACACCCAGCGGCACTCAGGGGTTACTCCTGGCTCTGAGCTCAGAAATCTTGGCAGGCACTGGGGGATCATATGGGATACTGAGATTCGAACCACAGGTCTGTCCTGGATCAGCTGCATGCAAGGCAAATGCCCTACTGCTGTGCTATCTCTCTGGCCCTGAAAATACAATTTTGTTGTTTATTTTTAAATCTTATGCATAACTTTCGAGGTCTTGGTATAAGATGCTATTAAAGAGCTAGGAATTACAACACTGTAGTCCTGAATGGTTCAAAAGATTCTAAATCTTTGAAAATGAAGTATTGATGTATAAAAAGTGTCAAATTTTCTAAAGTATTTTCACAATTATGTAGGCTACCTTTATAGCTAATAATTTAAGTTATATTTTGTATGGTAAGTGCCTTTTAATGGTGAGCATCAACAAGTTGTATGTTTTGTGAAGATTCTCATCTTTATTCAGTTTGTTTCCTTTCTATTTTAGGTGACATTGGAAATTATTATTATGGACAGGGTCATCCCATGAAACCACATAGAATTCGCATGACTCATAACTTGCTGCTAAATTATGGCTTATATAGGAAAATGGAAATATATGTGAGTATGCTTTTGGGTAGAAGTATGTTTACCACTGATACCCTTTTTTAACAGCTATGCTGAAACTTCAATTGAAAGGCATTTATTTAGTAGATTAGGAATAAGCCTTAAGCACAGCATAGCTATGAGTTAAAACCAACAAAAGTTTTACTTGCCCCTGATACTTACATTACTGTAGAAAAACTAAGTTTAGCATACTAAGTGTTTTTGTAACAGTAATTAATTTTTGGTAGAGTTGGCCAGGCACTGGTAAAAAAAATTAAAAAGAAATATACAAATTAAGCCTAAAAATAACTATTGGTTCATGTGTGCCGGCAGAATGCATATAAACCACAACTGCCTGTATGTTTCTATAGATAAAGATGAGTGCATATATAGATAAATACAAGGTGTAGCAACCTAGCTGTGGGAAAGAAAGACTTGAACCATAAAGAGTGTCAGATAAAATGTGAGTTGTTTCAGATAGAGACATTTAGAAAACAGTAAGACTTTACTGGGGAAAGCTTCTGTGATTTTTATGTCATAAATGAAACATCTATGGAACGAGTATGGTTATTATAGACAAAGGAAAGGGTATATAGGTGAGCAGAGTGCCAGTTGAAAGCACTGTAGGACAAACTTTATGGTGGGACATGAAAGTAGAATTTGTGTATGGATTTGAGTATTGTTGACCTATTTTTACTTCAAAGAAATAATTCTTGTTGCTGTTGAGCTAACGCTTTACTAAAATCTGTTATTGATGGAATAGTTTATAGTAGTGCATATGCTTTTGATGTATAAAGTTATTGCACTACCAACACCATAACAGAGAAAACTTTTTTAAATAAAGTAATTCAAATTTGCCCTTGGGCAAGACTAAGCTTTTTGCAGAAGACTATTAGGGAATTGTATATTTGTCATTTGATTACTCTGAACAATTCTGATATTTATTTTTCTTTACAGAGGCCCCATAAAGCCACTGCTGAAGAAATGACAAAATACCACAGTGATGAATACATCAAATTTTTACGTTCAATAAGACCAGATAACATGTCTGAGTATAGTAAGCAGATGCAGAGATGTAAGTTTCTACTTATAAGTATTATATTTCTACTTTATAAAAAGCTTATATTAGGGGTCAGCGAGGTGGCGCTAGAGGTAAGGTGGTCTGCCTTGCAAGCCGTGGCCAAGGAAAAATCGAGACCATGGTGTCCCATATGGTCCCTCCAAGCCTGGGGCAATTTCTGAGCGTTTATCCAGGAGTAACCCCTGAGCATCAAACGGGTGTGGCCAAAAAAAAACAAACAAACAAAAAAAAAACCAACTTATATTAGTTGTTAAAGTATTATCACTTTCTATTGATAATTTTATTAAAAATCATGTTAAGGCCGGAGAGATAGCATGGAGGTAAGGCGTTTGCCTTTCATGCAGGAGGTCATCGGTTCAAATCCCGGCACCCCATATGGTCCCCCGTGCCTGCCAGGAGCAATTTCTGAGCCTGGAGCCAGGAATAACCCCTGAGCACTGCTGGGTGTGACCCAAAAACCAAAAAAAAAAAGGGGGGGGGGGCCGAGCGGTGGCGCTAAAGGTAAGGTGCCTGCCTTGCCTGCGCTAGCCTTGGACGGACCGCAGTTCGATCCCCCGGTGTCCCATATGGTCCCCCAAGCCAGGAGCAACTTTGAGCACATAGCCAGGAGTAACCCCTGAGCGTTACCGGGTGTGGCCCAAAAACCAAAAAAAAAAAAAATCATGTTAAAACAGCTCAAACTCGCAGCCCGCGGGCCGTTTGCAGCCCTCTGTACAACATTTCCTGGCCCTGCCCTAGAGGAATCCTTTTTTTTGTTTTTTTTGTTTTAGTTGTTTGGGTCACAACCCCCAATGTTCAAGGCTTACTACTGACTTTGCACTCAAGGATCACCCCAACTTTGCCTCCTGCGGCTCCCAGGTAAATAGATAAGTCATTTTTAACCTTTTTTGGTTTTGTTTTTGGGTCGCATTAGGCGGCACTCGGGTTACACCTGGCTCTGTGCTCAGAAATTCGTTCCTGGCTCGCTCAGGGGACCACATGAGATGCCGGGATTCAAATCACCGTCTGTCCTGTATCGGCTGCTTGCAAAGCAAACGCTCTACCACTATGCTATCTCTCTGACCTCCATTTTCAACCTTTTTATGTTTGTGGACTTGGTAATATTTGTAGATTGGTAGTTGAAAACTAGTAACATTAGAAGAGATATTACCATTTTTCTGGGAAGATTCTACTCTAGATTAGAAATTCACTAATTTCTGTAGTGATTTGAAGCAGGATTGATTTGAAATTTAAATAATTTTGATTCAGATTATGAATATAAATTAGATTCATTACAAAACTAATAAAAACATTGCATGTAAAACTATAAAATGATGACAGTTATTCAGGAGGAAGTTATATTTTGGAAGAAAGGAAGTTATACATGTTTAATCATATTATCTTTTAGTCCTAGGAACTAAATATTTTATGCGACCTGTCATGTATTTATTATTTTCTATACCTTAAGTATCTTTTCACGGGCCAGAGAAATAACATGGAGGTAGGGCGTTTGCCTTGCATGCAGGTCAGTGGTTCAAATCCCGGCACCCCCATATGTTCCCCTGAGCCTGCCAGGAGTGATTTCTGAGCATAGAGCCAGGACTAATCCCTGAGTGCTACGGGATATGACCCAAATACCAAAAGAAAAGTATCTTTTCTGTATCCTTTGACAATATGCATCAAGTTAATTCTAATCTTTTAGAATTAGTTGGCCACAGGGCTAGAAAGCTATTTGAGTTCTATGTTTTTAATTATCAGTGAAATGCATTTTAGTTACGGATGATCTGCATATTTACTCATTAAACAATATAAGCAGGGGTCAGAATGATAGTTCAGCAGGTAAGGTGCTAGCTTAGCATGAAGTCTGTTGACTCTGGTTTAGTACTCAATTTCCCAGAGGATTCCTGGAGCACACTGGTATGACTGAAAAACAAAAAGAGTTAAAAAAAATTTAAAACCATGGAACAGCTAAATAAAAATCTATGTTTTCATATATATGATGAGAAATGCCTTAAAAAGTTAAGTCCTGGGGCCGGCGTGGTGGCACTAGACTTAAGGTGTCTGCCTTACAAGCACTAGCCAAGGAAAAGTCATGACCGCGGTTCTATCCCCCGGCGTCCCATATGGTCCCCCAAGCCAGGAGTGACTTCTGAGGCCTAGCCAGGAGTAACCCCTGAGCGTCACCGGGTGTGGCCCAAAAACCATAAAAAAAAGTTAAGTCCTTTGAGGGGTAAATAAAAATACATTCTTTTACAAGAAAAAGCTGACTTCAGAAAAATAGATACAAGTCCTGACAGTTATTGGTGGTTGATATTTTCACATAGTGTTTGATATTTTACTCTTTAAATTACTTGCATGATGAGGGACCAGAGCGGTGGCACAGCAGTAGGGAGTTTGCCTTGCAAGTGGCAGACCTAGAAAAGACCACGGTTTGATTCCCCAGCCTCCATATGGTCCCCCAAGCCAGGAGCAATTTCTGAGCGCATAGCCAGAAGTAACCCCTGAGCGTCACCAGGTGTGGAAAAAAACAAAAAAAAATTTACTTGGATGAAATGATTGTATATTCAAATTTCAAGCTTGCATGTAGGTTGTATCAGATAGCAAGGTATTACTAAGGAGTTATTTTTGCAAGAAAAACCTTTAATGAATTAACTGAATTGGTTGAAATAACGACCCTCCTTTCTTTTTCTTTTTTTTACAGTTAATGTTGGAGAAGATTGTCCAGTATTTGATGGACTCTTTGAGTTTTGTCAACTCTCAACTGGTGGCTCAGTTGGTAAATAACCTAATTTCATTTATAGCGCTTTTTCAACCTTTGGTCTGTGTTCAGTGGTTAAATTATTAATAAATAACACTTTTTTTATGGAGGTGGATTTTAATAACAAAAAGTAATCACTCTTGGTTTTCTTTTGTTCAGTACTGAAATATAATGGGCTAAACATGCATAACTTCCTTTTATATTATAACATTTCCTGAATAACTCATCATTTTATAGTTTTACATACAATATTTTTATTTTGTAATGAATCTGGTTTATTTATGATCATAATCTATATCAGAATTACATAAATTTCAAATCAGTCCTGTTAACCCATTTTCACTACAGATGTCTTAATCTAAAGTAGAATATCCATAAAAAATGCTATTATCTCTTCTATTATTACTAATTTTCAACTATCTACAAATACAGCTATGTTCAGGGGTTAATCCTGGCTCTGTACTCAGGAATTATTCCTGTCAGTGCTCAGGGAATCATATGGGAAACTCAGGGTGTAATCCGGTTTGTTTTGTGTATGCAGGGTAAATGACCTACCTGCTGCACTGTCTGTGTGTGCGTTCCCCCCCCCCCCCGTATTATGTAATTTATGTAATTGCTTTTAAAATTTATGTGTATGCTCATCATTGCTTTTGAGGGAAGAGTGAAGTATTTTGTTGTGAACCTGGGCTTCATACATGTAAAGCATGTATTCAACCATTAAGATACATTTCCGGGGCCAGAGAGATAGCATGGAGGTAAGGTGTTTGCCTTTCATGCAGGAGGTCATCGGTTCGAATCCCTGCATCCCTTATAGTCCCCCGTGCCTGCCAGGAGCAATTTCTGAGCCTGGAGCCAGGAATAAACCCTGAGCACTGCCGGGTGTGACCCAAAAACCACAAAAAAAAGAAAAAAAGAGATACATTTCCATGATTATGCTATTTGATAAAGAAATATGTAGAATATTTTCTTGTTGGTGGTTTTTGAATTTATTTTCTCTCACCCAGTGATGCTCGGGCATAACTCCTGGTTCTACACTTAGGGATCACTCCTGGCTATTCTTAGGTTACTATGAAATGCTATTCTTAGGTTACTATGAAATGCTAAGATTGAACCAACGTTGGCTGAATGCCCTTTTAGCTGAACTGTTTCTGGGCCTAATTCATAGAACATTTTCTCTCTTTTTAGTTTCTTTTTTTTTTTTTTTTTTTTTTTTGGTTTTTGGGTCACACCCGGCGGTGCACAGGGGTTACTCCTGGCTGTCTGCTCAGAAATAGCTCCTGGCAGGCACGGGGGACCATATGGGACACCGGGATTCGAACCAACCACCTTTGGTCCTGGATCGGCTGCTTGCAAGGCAAACGCCGCTGTGCTATCTCTCCGGGCCCTCTTTTTAGTTTCTTATTTTATATTTACTATTCATTAGATTGCAGGTAGAGGAGAATCATTTTCTCAAGGCAAAATGCTAATACCTAGACTGATTCTCAATTTTTGTAAATGCAGTATTTTTCCTGTATTATGGTATACTCTTTCCTTTAGGACTCTTGTCCAATTATAACATTTTTTTACTTAGTATTTTCATTTTGGGTCTACATATGGCAGTGCTTGGGCTACACTCAGATTTGGCTTAAAGGGGTTTCTACTGGCAAGGCTGGGGACCAAATGCAGGTTTCCAGTATATGAAACGTGTTCAACCTATTGAGCTATCTCTGGCCCACTGTTTAATTTTTAAGTCTTCCCTGTCTTGTTTCTTAGCTGGGGCTGTAAAGTTAAACCGACAACAAACTGATATGGCTGTTAATTGGGCTGGAGGATTACATCATGCTAAGAAGTCAGAAGCATCAGGATTCTGTTATGTTAATGATATTGTGCTTGCCATCCTTGAATTATTAAAGTAAGTTCATTCGTATTTATATTTTCTCATGTAAAAGTTTTTTGATCAAAGTAATAAGGATTTATGACTTAAAGAGGTCTCACTACTGGTTTACAGTGTTGTGACTAGAAACTTGGGTTCTTTTTTGTTTTGTTTTGTTTTTGTTTGGGGGGGGTCATACCCAGCAGCGCTCAGGGGTTACTTCTGGCTCTGTGCTCAGAAATCACTTCTGGCAGGCTCAGGGGATCAAATGGGATGCCTGGAATCCAACCACTGACCTTCTGCATGCAAGGTAAATGCCTTACTTCCATGCTATCTCTCTGGCCCCAGGGTTCTTTTTTTTTTTATGCCAAAAAAATAATGGGTTGAAAATAATCATTGTAATGTTATAGGAAATATGCTGGATTCTTATTAACTTAAGAGTGAGAAGTATGGGGCTGGAGCAATAGCACAGTGGTAGGGCATTTGCCTTTGAACACAGCTGATCCAGTACAGAGCTGGGCTCCATCCCCTGCATCCCATAGGATCCTTCAAGCCTGAAGTGATTTCTGAGTGTGTAGTAACCCCTGAGGGGCACTGGGTGTGGCCCAACAAAAAAAGAGAGAGAAGTGTATATAACTACCTAAAATTGCCATTATCTGAAAGAGATGAACCCTGCCCAAGGGCATGAGGAAGATTATATAGGGAAGGGATAAAGGGAGTTTCCAGCTTTCTAATCTCCTTTAGAATGATTGGCTGTTCCAAAAACCAAAAAAAAAAAAAAAAAAAAAAAAAAGAATGCAAGGTCCCGGAGGCGTTTGCCTTGCAAGCAGCCGATCTAGGACCAAAGGTGATTGGTTCGAATCCCGGTGTCCCATATGGCATATGGTCCCCGTGCCTGCCAGGAGTAACCCCTGAGCAACGGCGGGTGTGGCCCAAAAACCAAAAAAAAAAGAATGATTGGCTGTTGTCTAGGCATATTTTCCTACTGCTCCCTTGTCCTTCACTAATAGGGATAGGCTGCCTGGTATGCGCAGATAGTTGTGGCTGTGAAGATCTATACCATTTGGTTCTTAGAAAATGGCATCTCTCCTGCTTAGAACTTGAGAAGAAGCCTGCCATTACAAAATGGTGTCCCTCCTTGTTCAGAACCCAGATCCCAGCATTCTCTCCTCTTCTTAAGGGCCTGAGTCAAATATTTGACTTCAACTCCTTGAGGTTTCACATCCTTTCCCTACTTGTGGGCAGTTATTGGGGACCTTAGCACAAGGAATCTTAATCAGGGAAGTTTTCCTGGGTGATTGAACCACTGTTCATACTAGTGGCAGAATCTTTGCATCTCCTTTTCTGCTCCTGCAAATTAGCCTTCATCTGCTGCAGTTGGCATAGAAACATTGTTGCCCCAGAGCCTAGGTCTAGTCCCCACCTGTTCTGGAGAGCAACTTCAGCTAACATCTTGATCAGCATCTACTTGTTGGGACAGTTCAACTTGTTATCACCCATTCCTCTTTTGCCAGGTATGAGCCTGACTGAGCCTGAGGTGGGAGATGACCTTGATGTAAAACTCATCTGGGTTTGCAGAAACAGTGGCAAACACTTAGATGATCAGTCCCTTGGATACACAAAGCCATATCCCATTAAGTCCTCAATGGGGATTAAGTCCCCATGCAACTATATTGGCCCCTACAATCTCCTTGCAGTAGTCCAGATAAGGGGAGGGGACCCTGGTGGCCCCTCCAGTGGTGGGTAAGAGGCTCATGCCTGTGCACCTTGTATTCCTGTAGGATGGTCCTCCTCAGTCCAGGGGCAGCTAGAATCTGATGTCTGGACCACTGCCCCATTATGGTTCTGAGTGCCTTTCCAAGAAGAAGAGATGGTTTGGGGGCTTACACTGGCAACTTAAGGCAGTGTTGAAGTGTTGACTCTCTCCTTACTTGCTTTAAGACTTATATTTTAACACTGGGAGGGGGGGCTGGCTGGTGATGATGCTTAAGGGTTACTTCTGGCTCTTCACTTATGAATCACTCCTGGCCATTCTCAGCCAGACCCTTTGGGATGCAGGAGATTAAGCTCATTTGTTTGTGCACTGGGTGAGCACCCTGCCCTCTATGCCATCTTTCTAGCTTTTAGCTTCTGGAGTTTTAAAAACTGCTGAAAAGAAGTTCACCGTATTGAATGGATCTGGCTTGGTGTCTTGAATGGGGCTGTGTTCTTTAATGGGGATATAATTGTCCCTAAAATACTGAGGGTTTTTGTTGTTGTTGTTGTTATTTTGTTTTCTTATGTCTCATGTGGTGGCATTTGAGTCTAATCCCTGGCTCTGCTCAGGTATCACTTTTTGTAGGACTCAAGGAACTATTTTTGGTCCCAGAGATTGATCCTGGGTAAGCCATATATAAGTTAAATGTCTTACTTGGTATATTATCTCTCCAGCCCTAATAGTTTTGAAGTTATCTTTGACTGCAGTTCTTAACTCAGACATTAGACATATTAACAATAACTTATGATTTCTCTAAAATTTTGTGAAGAAATTCTGTGATGTTGAGGCATTTTTTTGTCTTTGATTTTCTAAAGTTTTTTTTTTCAATAGTGCATTCCTCTGAGTTTGTAATTTTATGTGCTTTTGTTTACTAATGTCATCTTGTATTTTCTTGCAGTGGGGAGGGGGGCATACTTGGGCTGTGTGTAGAATTTACTCCTGACTACTCAGATATCACTCATGTTGAGATCAGGGACCATAGGTGGTGCTTGTCTAGGGAGCAAACCCATGTGCAAAGCAAGGACCCTCCCCAATATCACTCTGGCCGTAGCATACGTTATTTATGTCTATGATATCTTTTTATACCATATATATATCCCTGGCCTTGTCGTGTATCCCAATTTCTTTTGCCTTATATAACTACTGTTAGAAGAATGAAAAGCTGTCATCAGCTGGGGGGGAATATCCTCAGTCCTGAAGTATCAGATGGGATAGGGGAGAAAGGAGGATGAAAGGAGAAAGTTGACTCTCGGCTGGCTGACTGGGTCAACACCAAGCAACTTTTAAGTAATGGGTATCATATATGGCTTCTCTCACTTCAAGCTTCTGCATTTGAGGCACAAAATATACCATAAACAGATACATAAATGGAGTTTTAATAGCACTATGCACATTTACATTTGAATTTCATGCTAATTTTTACATAAAATTTTTTATTTTTGATCATTTAAAAATACTGCTGCCAGGAAACTATTATAGTGGTGGACAGGGTGCTTGCCATGTACCACTGACCCAGGTTCCATTCTCAGCGCTACGATTTCCCCTGAGCAACACCTAGAGTGATTCCTTAGCACATAGCCAGGAGTATGCACAGGGTACTGTGGGATCTAGCTCAAAAATAGAATAAGATTAAATAAGATTAAAATGATTCTAATTTCAAAGCTTGTACAAACAGGACATTAATTATATTTTAGTTATGGGCTCAGATTTTCAATACTCCTAAAATTTTGAAGATTTGCTAGAAAGGTTTTAAAGAGTCCTAAAGCAGGAGAGGGGAACAGTGAGCCATATAAGGCCAATGAAATAATGTGATTTGGCTCTGGTACATGACAGGTTAGCTTCTCATTGACTGCCCGAGACTTTAGTTTTACACGTTAGTTGTATGTAAGACACAGACACAAGTATGATGCATTTGTACATATATTCATATGTACTAATACCACTTAGGTATTAAAAAATACCTAAATGGCCTTTAGCAGGAAAAATGTTTCCCCATTGCTGGTCTAAAGCAGTAATTTAATGGTTAATGTGTAGAATAATAATTAGTAGTTAATATGTAGAAACATGTTTCAGACATATACATTTTCTCATCTAAATTAAGAAATAAGTTTGGGGACACCAGTAATGATTTCCTTTCAGTTACAGACTCACTGGTATAAAAGTTGAATGGTAACTTCAGATATTTGTTATCTTAGTTATAATGCAAGATAGGGATAAATATTCAGGTATACAAGAGCTCATAAGTAATTTCATAGAATCAATGGTATTTCTTCATTTTTTTTGGTAGTATTTCTTTATTTTTTAACTTTTAAAAAAATATAACTTTATTTTCAGGTATCATCAGAGAGTCTTATATATTGATATTGATATACATCATGGTGATGGTGTTGAAGAAGCTTTTTATACAACAGATCGTGTAATGACAGTATCTTTCCATAAATATGGGGAGTACTTTCCTGGTACTGGAGATTTGAGGGTAAGACTGATTCTGTCCTACTGTGAAGATTAAATTTAGGTTGATAGTAATCTTATGAACTTAAAATAAATTTCAATCGTGGTTTGGCGAGATTTGGCTCAGTTGACAAAAAAGGTTGCCGACCACTGGTTAGTGTAATAGTATGCCCAGCTGTATTTTTTATTCAATGGTATGAAGATACATGCAGTACTTTAGTTTATTCACATTTATATGCTATATAAAAATTTATGAAGTTATATTTAAGAACAATGGGAGGGTAGGTTGGGTTGGAACAGTGGATAGGGTGCTTGTCTTGCATGTGGCCATGAAGATTTAATCCTGACAATTCCATATGTTCTTCTGTGCCCTGCCAGGAGTGAGCATTGAACTCAGTGAGGTGGTGACTTCAAAACCAAAAAAGAAAAATGGGGCATTAATTACAGTTTTTGTTTGCTTGTTTTGCTTTGTTTGTTTGTTTTGGGAGCACACCCGGCAGTGCTCAGGCGCTCTCCTGGCTCTGCACTCAGAGATTGCTCTTAGTAGGCTCGGGAATTGAACCCAGGTCTGTCCCAGTTAGCCGTGTGCAATTCATATGCCCTATTACTGTGTTATCCTATAGCCCCAGCTTGTTTGTTTTTTAAGCCACTAAACTATCTTCCTTCCTCTTTTCTCCTCACAGTGATCACAACAATAAAAGTAGTTAGGACAGTCCTGCCGTTTCAGCTCATAACCTTATTCTTGAAGAACTCTAGAGAGTGGACTGACTCAAAAGCTAGAAATACTTGTTTCAGGTTCAATTAAAAACTAGATTTTATAGCTCTCGTCTGTAGCTGTTAAAACTTCAGAAGTCTAGGCTTTTCCTTCATACACGAAGCTCCCCAATAGTGAATTGCACATGTGCCACTGAAACGATTTGAAACCGGATTTATTGAATTTAAAGTATATCTTTTCTATAGTATTTTCTCATAGCAGTTGTTTTGAATTAATGCAGTATGGAACTTTATACTGCCTTTAACTAGTTAAATTTTTTTCTTCACCCAAATAATTATTACACAGTATTTAGAACTGGTTCTCAATAGCTCTATAAGCAGTCCATAAAAATTGGAACTGAGGGGGCCGGAGAGATAGCACAGCGGTAGGGTGTTTGCCTTAGATGCAGAAGGACGGTAGTTCGAATCCTGGCATCCCACATGGTCCCTGGTGCCTGCCAGGAGCGATTTCTGAGTGTAGAACCAGGAGTAACCCCTAAGTGCTGCCCTTTGTGACCCAAAATAAAAAAAAAATTGGAACTGATACTGTATATTATTTTCATTCTCAGCTTGGAGTTAGAGTCATAAATAGATCTTGTTACCTAGTCTCCCTTTTTTCTTTTGGTTTATGGGCCACATATGGCATTATCGGGTTTGCTCCTGTCTCCGCACTCAGGAATCACTTATGGTGGTACTTGGGGAACTATATGGGTTGTCAGGGATTAAGGTTTTGAACTAGGTTGGCTACATGCAAGGCAAGCACTCTCCTGATATACTATCTTTTCAGCTGTTTCCTAGTCGTCTAATCCTTAAAGGTATTTGAACGAATATGTCAGCTTTTATTGTGAAATACTAACAGTTAAAACTGTATTTTAGGATATTGGTGCAGGAAAAGGCAAATACTATGCCGTCAATTTTCCAATGAGAGATGGTATAGATGATGAGTCATATGGACAGATATTTAAGCCAGTAAGTATTAATTTTTAAGTCAAAATAAAATTAAAAAGTCTTTGTAGAATACTAACATTTATTATATTGAACGTAGATCATCTCAAAGGTTATGGAGATGTATCAACCTAGTGCTGTGGTGCTACAATGTGGTGCAGACTCACTATCTGGTGATAGACTTGGTTGCTTCAATTTGACTGTCAAAGGTAAGTCATGTAAAAGGTAATATCAGAAAAATTTCATTCCTTAAGAACTTTTGATAAAAGTTGTACATTTTTTTTGTCTGTCTGAACACAGAATCATTGTATTTTGTGTATGGTTTGTATAATTGGAACTGATTTTTTAAATAGTTTTAGTAAATTATTTTGTCTAATTTATGTGTATATAGGAATACTTTTATAAAGCTTCTTAGAGTTCCAGTCATGGTATTTTCACTTTATTCATAAATATTTTGGTGTTTACTGTTCTCTAAGTAGTATGCAAACTTGCTACTATTAAGTGTTTATTTTTAATCTTTGCATATATTCACTTCTCATTATGAAACAAGAATGATTGAGTTTTATTAAGGCAATTCATCCACATTGCCTGCCTTTCTAAGTGCAGAGCCAGGAGTAACCCCTGAGCACTGCTGGGTGTGGCCCAAAAACCAATCAATCAAATAAAATAATTTATATTGAGAAGATAGAAGTTAAGGTAGTTAAATAACTGACCCTGGGAGTTCAATCTCACAGCACTAGTGGCATGTAGTCTTTTACTTGAGTATCCGTTGTGTGACCCCAAAACTAATTATATATGGTTTTTTATGTATGACTTTTTTTCCTCTGTACTTTTTTGGGGCTAGGATGTTTATTTATTGTTCCAATCCCCAACCCCTATCACACCCTAGCTCAGGGCTTAGTGCTCAAGAATCACTCTTGGTGGTGCTCAATGGCTATGCAGTGCCAGAAATTGAATCCAGGTTAACTATAGGCAAGGCAAACACTTTTTCTTTGGACTGTCTCTTCATCCTTTCTTTAAAGTTTAATTTGTGTTCCTGAAGAGGAGCTGTTAATTCTTTACAAGTTGATAACTTGTAATTGCTTATTGAATTGTGATATTTTAAGTACAGATTTGTATTTTTTATACTCAAATTTTGACACAAAAATTTGTTGAAGCTTTTAGTATTTAATACTTTTTTGGTATAATCTTAAACAAGGAACAGTTTTTATAATACCATTACTTTAAAAATAATCTGTAGTTAAAGCATCTATCTTTTTGTAATTTGTTTGGGGTCAGGGCTTTCTCCTGGCGTGGTTCAAGGTGAAACCTGTGGGATGCTGGGGAATGAAGCTCGTCAACTTCCATCAAGGTGAAAGGCCTTACCTACTGTATAATTTATCCAGTCCGTTTGAATTTTTAAAATCTTTAAAAAATAGTGTTACAATTTCCTCTGTATGATAATTCTAGGGAAAAGAGATAAGGCAAATAAATTGTAGGTATTTGTAATGTTTCATTGAAACCTCCCTCCCACTCACCCTGTGTAACCTCACATAAATATCTCAAGGTTTAAGTAATAAAAGGTCCACCTAAGTTTTAGATTTGGATTCAAACTTAAAAATTATTTAGAAAATCCATTTTGTTGAGTATTATGTATTCTTTATGATATACAAATTCTTTTATAAACTTTTAAAGTAAGGAAAAAAAAATCTTTTTTTTTTTTTGCTTTAGGACATGCTAAGTGTGTTGAGGTTGTAAAAACTTTCAACTTACCGTTACTGATGCTTGGAGGAGGTGGATATACAATCCGTAACGTTGCTCGATGTTGGACATATGAGACGGCAGTTGCCCTTGATTGTGAAATTCCCAATGGTGAGTATTCTTAGCATATCTTTTTTTTTTTTTTTTTTTTTTTTTTTTTTGGTTTTTGGCTTTTGGGTTACACCCAGCAGCACTTAGGGGTTACTCCTGGCTCTATGCTCATAAGTCGTTCTGGCAGGCTCAGGGGACCATATGGGATGCCTGGATTCGAACCACCAATCTTCTGCATGCAAGGCAAATCTTTACCTCCATGCTATCTCTCCAGCCCCAGCATATCTTTATTGGATACATTATCAGTGTGTAGAAATAGATGTTTAATAATATGTTTACTGTAGATTCTAAAACATGTAACAAGAACAACTGTTTAATTTCAAACTTTTTTTTAATAGAGTTGCCATATAATGATTATTTTGAATATTTTGGACCAGACTTCAAACTTCATATTAGTCCCTCAAATATGACAAACCAGAACACTCCAGAATATATGGAAAAGATAAAGTAAGCCATCATTTTTTTGATAAACATTAATTATCTTGGTATAATTTTAGAAGCTTTCATAGTTTAAAATTGTTTTCTGTTAAAATGGGTTTCTAAGCTGCAAAAATACTATAAAATTTTGCTATAAAATTTATATAAGTCTTAGAGACTTTTAGATACATAAACCTGGATTTGAGTCCTTTCTCCACTGTACTCTGTCACACCTAGCCATTGTATTTTAGCTCTTATACTTGTACTTTCTGATCATTGATAAATGCTCAGTACATGTTAACCTTAAATCATAAGTTGCTAGAGCAGAGGTTCCCAAACGTAATTCAGTATACCACCCCCTTATCAAGGTGAAAGATCACCTAACATCTTATAAGTTGCAAAATGAGTGACTTTTCAGAGGCTGCTATTACCCACTTTGGGAAATAGTGATCTAGATACAAGGAGTATATTAATTTTTTCTAGGGTCAGAGAGATTATACAGGATTCTAGTTTAACCCCCAGTACTATATGTGATCTCCTAAGCAGCATAGAGCAAAGAATAGGTCTTGAACACCATAGGGGCTGACCCAAAGCCAAAGAATAATGCACATCTATTCCCCTAAGTGTTTTTACATTTCAGAGGAATTTGAAAAAAATTAATTTTGCCTGATAGCTTGCATTTGTAATTTAGGCAGCGTTTATTTGAAAATTTACGCATGTTACCTCATGCACCTGGTGTTCAAATGCAAGCAATACCAGAAGATGCTGTTCATGAAGACAGTGGAGATGAAGATGGAGAAGATCCAGATAAGAGAATTTCTAGTAAGATAATGTTTGATATGAATATTTTGTTCTATTATTTGGCTTATCATCTAAAATGACATTGGAGATTTTAGCTCTTTAGGAACTTTGTAATTACTTGATTTATAGTGTAATAGTATGCATGGAATCATAGATGTTCTCATATTTGGTGCTACTAATTATTTTTTTCTTCACTTCTCAACTCAGAAAGTGCCCATTTTTTATGAAGTGATATCTTTATTTAAGCACCATGATTACAAACATGATTGTAGTTGGGTTTCAGTCAAAAAAAAAGAATACCCCCACTTCACCAGTGCAACATTCCCACCGCCAATGTACCTTCCTTCCCCACCCCCTGCAAAAAATGCATTTTAGATGCTGACAGTTCTCATTCAACCTTTGGAGCAAGTGGGTCAATGTGTGGGTCCAAGGTTATGGTTCTCTGACCTCAGACTTCGTAAGTTTTAAATGAGATCCAAAAGCGTCTTTCATGCTTATTTGAGTTACTTCTCCCTAAATCAAATCTAATTTTTTTTGTATAGTTAGTACTTTTGTGCATGAGTATACTGTAACTTAGAAAACCTGTGACTGCTTTTTCAATGTTTTTATTAAAATACTAGTTCGCGCATCAGACAAACGGATAGCTTGCGATGAAGAATTCTCAGACTCTGAGGATGAAGGAGAAGGGGGTCGAAGAAATGTGGCAGATCATAAGAAGGGAGCAAAGAAAGCCAGAATTGAAGAGGACAAGAAAGAAACAGAGGACAAAAAAGCAGGTCAGATGTGATATTTGGTAAATGTAAGTTTTTTTTAAAAGCTGCATTTTTTTCCTTGGGATTACTTTTGTTTTGATCCACATCCTTTAGCACCCTCTAGGGCACTACTTTTCAGGGATCATTACTGATGGAACTTGGAGGGCATGTGGTACTGGGTTTGAAATAAGACAAACTCTTTACCCTCTGTACAGTCTCTCTCACCCTTTTATGGACTCTTTAAAGTCTACTGTTAGAAAGGCTAGATGAGTCTGGTAGATGGCATGAAGGAGTGGAGTGCATATTTCAGTGCAAGAGCTTTAAATTTCCAGAGATCCTGAACCCTGTTTGGTTGGCACACTTCAATATTTCCTCCCTAAATTGGAGAGTTTATGGTAGATAATACAGAATAAATTGTATTTATTTTAGAGCTCTACCTAGTACAATATTTGTTCATAAAGTATAGGAAACCATTTTACCTTCTTGTGTGGGCTTAAAGTAGTGTGATAGTGCACTGTGGTATTGATTAGGAATATATGTCTTATTGGTCCATTTGCAATCCTCAAGTAGTACTGCATTATAAGGCAGTATTAACTGCCTAAAGTTTATTTGCTATAAAGCTCAATGGGGTCAGTGTGATAGAGCATGGAGGGTCTGGCATTTGCCTTGCTTGTGGCTGAGTTCAATCCTTGGCATCTCTTGTGGTCCCTTGAGCCTTCCAGGAATAATTTCTGGGTGTCACTGGTTATGGCCCAAAAAAACAAAAATAAATAATTAAACTCTAAAAGTTATTAAGTTATACCAGTTTGACCATTTTGAAAGGCTCAAACTATTGAAACATGCACCAGAAAGGGGTTTGGGAACTGGGTTTGAGAAGAGATACTTTAAAATTTATTATCAGATTGTGTATTTAAAACAGATCTTTTGGGCTATATTATATTTACTACCATTATCTTTTATATGTATGCATGCTTAGTGCTTCTGTAATATATTGGTTATTTTACTTAACACATCATAGCATTTCAATTTTACGTCTTACTGCTTGCTAGGCTAAACTTAAGCTCATGACTAGGGGCATATCTTTTTTTAGTTTTAAGATCTATAGTCTTTAATGGGACATAATATCTTAAAGATCCACTGTAGTATCTGTCAACCCTTCTTTTCCAGCTAATCTTTACAAGTTTGATGGTAGATCTCTTCATTATAAAGAGCCCTTGAAATAGTTAAAATTTCATAGCATAAAGATAGAAAACAATACTGTAGATATGTGAGTGGAGGGGCACACATGGTGATGCTGAGATTATTCCTGGCTCGATTCTCAGGAGACTGAATGGGATTGAATATGGTTGGTGATGAGCAGCCCAAACACCCTGCCTACCATACCCCTGTAGATTTTAAACTTCAAGTATTCAACTTAAAATTATAGCTACCTAATCTCTTCCTTCCTGATCCCATCTTAAAACTTCGAATTGTCTGTCCAAAATAAAATTAAAAATTGGAACAAATGTCTTTTTTTTTTTTTTTAAGTTTCTTTTGGGCCACACCCAGCAGCACTAAGTAGTTACTTCTGGCTCTGTGCTCAGAAGTCACTCCTGGCAGGCTCAGGCACCATATGAGATGCTGGGATTCAAATGAGGATCTGTCCTGTGTTGGCCACGTGTAAGGCAAACGCCCTACCTCCATGCTATCTCTCCAGCCCACAAATGTCATTCTTAATATGTAATTTATTAGACCAGTTCCTTGAAATGCTTACCTAGAGTGCTTTATACTATACCAAATTATTGCCTCATAGTTTTCATTTGCTTAGAGGAATTGTTCACTTTTTGGTTAGCATATTTAAGCAGCTAGAGTTCTATTTCTGTTTTAACTATTTTCATTAAAATATAAAAGTTTGGGGAAACTATTTTGTACAGGGGTTAGGATAGATACAGGATGTGCATGTGACTGAAAGCTCTGAGCCAGCCACTGGTGTGGGCACCTCAGGATAAGAGCAGTCTTGGGCCTAGTATTGAACCACCAGTACAGTGGACCAGATATTGCCCAGAATTGAGCAATGACTTGGAAGGTTCTCCTCCACCCTGCCTCCTCACAAAATAAAATGATTAAAGTTTTAGTACTTTCATAAGTTCCGCTTTATCTCTGAGCTTTTTTTCTTCAAAACTAAAGCCACTTTGAACTTTGATATGTGTACTACAAATTTTGCCTGTAAAGTAATGACAGCCTTTTTATGTAAAAAGGACTTGTTAACTATTGACACTGATGTTCACTGTTGGTGAACTTGTATGTAGCTTAATCAATTTGTATGTAGTTTAATTCACATAAATTACAGTTTAGGCATCAACATCTTATTTCTAAAGGCAAACTTTCAAATGTGTGACAGTCTTCCCACACCTCCTGCAGTGCTTTGTTCATGTCTGTTTTTCACAGAAGAAATCTCAACTATAATACTTGCTCTCTTTTGTGTTAACACCTAACACAAAATGGCTTTAGTTACAGAATTTGAGGGTAGTATATTGGTATACAGCAGCTTTTAATATTCTAAGTAAATACACTTAAAATATATATTAATACATTTAAAATATATAACTCCAAGTGGTTCTGACCTTTGTAATAATATTTGCTTTTAGATGTTAAGGAAGAAGATAAATCCAAGGACAATAGTGGTGAAAAAACAGATACCAAAGGGTAGGTCACATTTCTTATTTCAGAATTTTTTAATATTAACAAACATACTGATACTTATATCTGACTTTCATAATGTAAGATTTAAGAAATTAGTGGGCAATAGAGCAATTATAAATAAAATTATTAATACTTTTATTGTCAAAATATTTGTTAATGTTTAATTTTTTTATGTTACAGTTTTATTTTTACTTCATTTAAATACCATGGTTACAAGATTGTACATAATACATTTACGTTTTTCCACAGATAAAAAAGTTACTCATGATTGATTTTCAGTCATGCAGTTTACAACATCCTTCATCAGTGCTCATTTTATTTCCCACTCAGTTTCCCTCCTGACCTTCCCACTGCCTAAATCAGAGGAAGGCATTTTTTACTTATCTCTTCCTCTCTCCCCTTCTTTTTAACACTGGTTTGCAGTATTGTTGTTTTTTTTGTTGTTGTTTTTTGTTTTGTTTTGTTTTTTTTTGTGGTTTTTGGGTCACACCCGGCAGTGCTCAGGGGTTATTCCTGGCTCTAGGCTCAGAAATTGCTCCTGGCAGGCACGGGGGGCCATATGGGGTGCCGGGATTCGAACCAATGACCTCCTGCATGAAAGGCAAATGCCTTACCTGCATGCTATCTCTCCGGCCCCCGGTTTGCAGTATTGTTACTGAGGGGTATCATTTGGCTACTGTTATGGTAGCATTTATATTGGATACCTTGGAGTGAATTACAAAATCACTAGACTAAAGGTAAATGCATTTACTAGTTCAAAAACATAAATGACATTTTTAATTGGTATCCACCTGTGGAACCTGATTGATAGTTCATTGCATTTAAGTTAAAATGTATGTCATTTAAAATACTTAATTTTTCTTTTAACAGAGCCAAATCAGAACAGCTCAACAACCCTTGAATTTGAATCTCACTAATTTCAAGACACCATAAAAAGAAGTGAAGAAATATTGGGAAGAAAATGTTTTCTTTTTTTGAAGACTTCTGGTTTCATTTTATACTACTTTGGCATGGACTGTATTTATTTTCAAAATGGCTTTTTTGTTTTGTTTTTCTTGGCAAGTTTTATTGTGAGTTTTCTAATTATGAAGCAAAATTTCCTTTCTTCACCATGCTTTATGTGATAGTATTTAAAATTGATGTGAGGTATTATGTCAAAAAACTGATCTATTAAAGAAGTAATTGGCCTTTCTGAGCTGATGTTTCCATCTTTTGTAATTATCTTTATTAAAAAATTGTACTTGGCTTTGTCTTTTGTGTATTTATTATAACAAATACTTTTGGTTGAGTCATAATGTGATAAGTTCCTGTAAAAATAGAATACACTAGAGGTGATGATACTTGTTTCAAAGATAGCCATTTACAGTGATTATTGTTGGCATAGTGCAAGTGGATTTTACTATCCTCTAGGTTTGCTATTCAGAATAGATAGGTAAGATTGACATTGCATTATTACTGTTTAAGGTTTTGACTCTAAGTAAACTTCATGGGAAAATGCTTTTCATTGACATAAGGAGAAAATCATGTTAGGTTACTTTGTCAGACCTAAATTTCTATATATATATATATAAGCTATTTAAGCACCGTGATTACAAATATGATTGTAGTTTGTTTTTGGTCATAAACAGAACACCCCCCTTCACCAGTGCAACATTCCCACCACCAATATCCCCCCTCCTTCCTTCCCATCCCTTGAGAGGCATTTTACTACGGTTACTTTTTTTTTTTACGTTTAGTAAACTCTTCTTTTGTGGCAATTGTTGTTTGCAAGAGGTACAACAAAATAAGGGGAAAATGGGGGGGGGGAGAGAAGGCCTTGGCCTAAACACAAGGAGACCTTACCCCTGAAGTTTTCTGGCATAAGACCAACTCTGGGCTCCAGGCATACTATGTCCAGCCCCTGAGTCATTCTCTGTGGTTCGGTGAAATTTTTTTCGCACATTAGCTGTTGTTGGTGTCAGTCATGTTTCTGTAGTTAGAATCTGGTCTGTGCATTTCCTTCAGGATGATGAGGAGCGTCTCCAGTTTCACCTCACCATATGGAGAGCCCTGCCCTGCAAGCAGGTTGTTAAGTTGTCTGGGTGTTAAGAGAATGTTCTTTGGAGTAAGTTAATGCTAGGGTATAGGTAGGGTCTTCCCTGGTAGAGGTTTGCTTCCTGGTGATGTTAGACAATTGTGGTTGTTTCCATAGATGGTATCCATGGTTCAGGGGTTTATGGGCAATGCCCATTCTTCTAAGGTAAACCTAGATTAAACCCTATTATATCCTATTAAACTACGTGCAGGGATACTAGCACCCCCATGGGATGAGAATGGACACTGGTGGGAAGGAAAGTTGCTGGCAACTTCCCCAAGCCAGCCCCTCTTGTGCCAGTGTCTCCTTTAAACTCCTCTCTGGCACCCACCTCGCTGGCCCCCTGTATGGACACCCAGGGATAGCCCCAGAGTCCAGGAGAATGGAGAGGGAAGGCTGTTGGGGTCAGCCCAAGCCCCGCAACCCCCTAAGCTTGGTAAAAAGGCCTTCATCATGGAGCCTTGCTATTCCTCATGCTGGCGAAAGCTACTGCTCCCAGAAGAGGAAATAGTTCCTTCAGACCTAAAATTTTAATTTACATATTTATTGAAGTAACTTTGGTTTTTGTTTGGGGTCATAACTGGCAGTGCTCAGGGCTTTCTCTTGGCTCTTCACTCAAATTATTCCTAGCAGGCTTATAAAACTGGGATGCTGGGGACCAAACCTGGCCAAATGCTTCAGGTCCAAGGTTTTATAATGATGTGAACCATATTCAATACCAGTGTGCCGGGTACCTCTAATGCAGGGGTCTCAAACTCAATTTACCTGGGGGTCGCAGGAGGCAAAGTCGGGGTTAGGCAGGGCCGCATAAGGGATTTCACAAAAAAAAAAGTCCTCAAACGTCATTATTAACAATTTTAATTATTTCTTCTGAACATGAATAGAACATTGAGTGAAGATCATGAACAATTCTGAACATGGCATCTTTTGCCTATTCCTTGCTGCCAGAGATTTGGCAGCGCTTCTCACAAATCTGAACCACATTTGGCTTTAGAGAGGAAGCAGTTGAGTCCCTCAGTATGGCTTGACGATGATAATTAAGTCTAGACCTGTACTTTGACTTATTGAAGTTCAATGTAAAGAATAACTTCACACGAATATGTGCTTCCAAAAAGGCACATGGTGCGCATGAACATTCCGGAAAGCTCAGGGAAGCTGGGGGGCAATTCTCTCAAAAATTGCCCATGCATGTCTGCTTTTCCACTAATCTCCCTGAACTTGGCTTTGAGATCAGAGTTGCATTGCAAGTCAATGAGCTCCATTTGAAGCACAGGAGGGGCATTTTGCACATCAAAGGAAAAGGGGTCCACAAAAATTTGAAAAGTGGGTCTGTGCTTTTTGAAGTCTGCAAATCTGTGATCAAATTCCTTCTCTAGCTTGAAAATAGATAGCATGAACATATTTCTCACCACTGAATGGTATGCCTGCATCCACAAGTTCCTTGCATGCTGGGAAATGGCAAAGATTTGTCTGAGAGAGCTGGGATTTCCATAACACAAGTTTTGTGGAGAATGTTATCACATTGTCATAGGCAGCACTAATAAGCTGCCTCCGGGCCTTGTAACATCTTGTTTAGTACATTCAGCTTATGTGTGATGTCAACAAGAAAAGCTAAGTCCATGAGCCATTTGTGATCACTCAACTCAGAAACAGCATTCTCAGCCTTCTCTATGAAGGCTTTCACTTCTCTCAACTCAAAAAATCTTTTCAGGACATTTCCCCTGCTGAGCCAATGTACCTCGGTGAAATAGAGCACATCTCCATCTTCTGACTCCATTTCCTCTTAAAAAAGCACGGAACCTCCTGTGCTTTAAGCCCCTGGATCTGATTTGGTTGATGCATTTCACAACAGACATCACATTGTCACACGGCAGGCATTTACTGCAAAGGGCCTACTAATGGATAATGCAGTGAAGAGCAATGGCCTTCTCTACAACCTCCTCTTCAAGATTTTTTTGAACAAGTACCACCATCCATTTTTCCTCCTTGTCATCCGCTGGCGCTCCATCGGTTATTATTCCATCAAACCTCTTCCATGGCAAACCTGCATTCTCAATGGCATCACAGAGATGCCGAAATATCTCATTAGCGGTGGTCTGGCCATGCATTGGAATTATTGTGAGCAGCTCCTCTGTCAATTTAAAATTGCAATCACCACAGACATAAATTGTGAGCTGCACAGTGTCTGTTATATCTGTGCCCTTGTCAAGAGCATTTGAGTATGCATCAAAACATTTGGCTTTCTCACACAGTTGATGATAAATGTTACTTGACATGTCAGAAATGCACTCTGCCACAGTGTTGGCAGAAAGACTGATTTTGCTAAACTGACATTTCTTTTCCGGACAGATAATACTTGCAGCCTGTAACATTCATTTTTTTAAACAAACTCCTGTGAATGGTTTCCCTGCCTTAGCAATGATCTCACTAACCATGTAACTAGCTTTGACTGATGCAACATTCTCTTTGGTTGCTTTCTTGAAGAAATCTTGTTGCCTCATTAGAAATACTTTAAGACTGGCAACCTGCGTGGCTCTGTGATTTCCTTGATATTTTGCACATTCCTCAGCATGTTTAGTTGAATAATGGCGTTTTAAGTTGTATTCCTTGAGCACTGCAACTTTCTTTGAGCAAATAAGACATGTGGGGATGCCCCTGTGCTCAACAAAGAAATACTGCATCTCCCACTTTTCCTGAAATTGTGCTCGTCATCAATCTTTCTCTTCACTGCATGCTTTGATGAAATCATGATGAAGGTATGACAAAATCTAATTCTGTAATAAACTCTCCCTACTCTCCCTTAGGCCTCCGATAATGCAAGGGACAGTGGGCAGGAGCAGCGGAAATGACGTCTGCGCTAGACGCAAAGTATTCGCGATTATTCGCTTACCGAATATTCGCAATAAAAAATCGCATTAGTAAGAAAAAAAATCGCATTAAACATATGCATACCCCGAGCAGTGAATGTTTAATGCAGTTTTTTCTTACTAATGCGATTTTTTTTTTTTTTTTTTTTTTTTTTGGTTTTTGGTTTCTGGGTCACACCGGCGGTGCTCAGGGATTAAGCCTGGCTGCTCAGAAGTAGCTCCTGGCAGGCACGGGAGACCATATGGGACACCGGGATTCGAACCAACCACCTTTGGTCCTGATCGGCTGCTTGCAAGGCAAACGCCGCTGTGCTATCTCTCCAGGCTCACTAATGCGATTTTTATTGCGATTATTCAGTAAGCGAATAATCTCGAATACTGCGATATTTGAAGGCTGGCTGCGGGCCACCAAATACTGTACTGAGGGCCACAAACGGCCCATGGGCTGCAAGTTTGAGACCCCTGCTCTAGTGCATAGGTGCCTCCTCTTGCTTAAGTGGCTGTTCATCTCTTTGTTTTGTAATTTAGGGGACACATTTGTGATTCCACACCTGGGGTCAAACCCAGGTCGTAGGCATGCAAAGCAAGCACCCTTCCTGCTGTACTATTTAATCTCTCTAGCCCTATTCCCTTTTTTGTTGTTGTTGTTGTTTTGGTAGTTTTTGTTACTCTTGGTTTTGTAAATACTTTGATATTAACTCTTTTTATATGTTTGGTGGAGGAAAGCAAATATTTACTCAGGATTTCTTTTGGTTATATTTTTAAAATGTTTATTGAATCAGATCACCATGAATTACAAAATTATTCCTGAGTTCCAGGCATACAATGTTCCAGCACTAATCTCTTAAACAATGTCTCCAATTTGCTTCCTGCCCACCCCACACTAACAGCTTTGGCAAGAGGACAAAAATTAGTAATTGTATAACCAATGTAATACCAATGCTCATTGAGACCAAATATCCAACTAGTGAAAAGAATTAGTACTTTATCTTGATCTCAGGGATAGTTACTAGTTCTCATCCTTGTTTTAGGATGTGCAGAATTCTTGCAAAAGAATTTTTTTGAACATTATACTTAATCAGTTATTTAAAACTTGCATACTAATCATTTTAATAGTGATGTACATCAAACATGAAATATTTTAGAATAAAATTTTGGATAAAATTTGCAATTTTGATAAAGACTGAACATCAAGCCAAGGTGTCAGGAGTCTGATGTCCACCACCATCTACAATGACAATTTCACCAATTTTTTTTCCAATGTTAAAGAAAACTTTAAGAAAAGTTCTAATAGACATTGACATTTATTTGCATTTTGGGAGTGGAGGCCACACCTTAAGGTATATTCCTGCCTCTATGCTCAGGGATTACTTCTCAGTTCCTGGAGTGCCAGATGACCAGACCTGGTCAACTCTGTGTAAGCCAAATAAATATGCCCTACCTGCTGTAGTATCCCCAATTTACACTTTTTTACAGGAAATAGATCTTTTCATGCTTAACCATGTACTTCTTTCCTAGTTAGCTGTTTATATACTTGATGTTTAAAAAGCTATTATGTTAGCTTTAAAATTTTTTGTTTGGGATCCTATTGAGCAGTTCTCAGGAGTTAATCCTGGCTCTGCATTTAGGGATTACCTCTGGCAGGTTCCGGGAACCCCAAGTGGTGCTGGGATCAAATTCAGGAGGCTATATGGAAGGCAGGCAAATATACTCCCCCACCCCCTCTATTATCTTCAGCTTTCCCTGCCTTTTTTTTTTTTCTTTTCTTTTGGCTTTAGGCTTGTCCAGCTATATTCTGCCTACTTCTGGCTCTGCTCATAAATCAGTCCTGGTGGGCTCAGGAGGGGATCCAACAGGGATTGAATGTAGTCAGACGTGCTGGCTCTAACCACTCCAGCCCCATATTTTAAATATTTTAAGTGGGACATTGTCATTTCCTACTCCCTCACTTCCCACTATCTGTTACTTTCCTCAACTTTCTGTTGTTAGCCAACAGAAATTTTTGTTCAAATATAGCAGTGTTCCTATGTAGTTAATTTTTTTTCACTAGTTAATTAATTTCCAATTTTTCTCTTGTGATCTAAATGATTCTGTTGTGGAAGGCATTAAACTTTAATAACCCATTATCCTAAAGCCACTTAAATCATTACTCTGCCCAAACCAATTTGAAATTATTTTAATCGAATGATACTTTACAAATATATTAATCTTGACATTTTAATCTTACAATGGTTTTGTACCATTGTACATAGCTTCTTTAATTTCTAGGACTTTTTGTCATTTCTACTGTAAACAGGTCTTCGTTCTTCAGACAGATCTAAATGTTTGGATGGTAATAGATTGTGTAAACTAATGAATCAACTCATCTGTATTTACTTTTTGCAAATATATAATTTGCATGGGGCCTTGGTTTTATATAGATTCTTTTACTTGTAACAGTTAAAGAAAACTGTGTCCTAAAATACTGAAAATAAGTTTCTAGTAGTTCTTATGAGACTTTCTAAATAGTAGTTAAAATGAACCAGTCAATGGTTGATAATAGTGTCTGGAAAGAACAAGTCATGCGTAAGTGGTACCTCATGTGCTTCGCAAACACTAGACACATTTTACTATTCCTTCAATAAAGGACTGAGTTTAAAATCTTTCCCCAAGTTCTTTACAACTCTGCCTGGGGAACAATACTGGTACAGCAGGCAATGGCACTCCAACCCAGGGCCTCTAATTTAAGGGAGGTTACTTTCCTAGTACCAGGACTGAGTTTAATTTCTTTTGTATAACATGCATCATATACATGATAAATAGAGTGGAGGGGCCAGAGTGATAGCACAGTGGTAGGGCGTTTGCCTTGCATACGGACCTGGTATGGTCCCCCAAGCCAGGAGGGATTTTGGAGCACATAGCCAGAAGTAACAACATACTCTGGAAAGGAGGGAGATTAAATGTCAAAGTGCATACAAAGTATCAGCTTTTGCTATATTTGAAGGAAAAAAACCACAGACAACAATAAAGAAATCTAGTAAATCCAAGTAAGTTAATTTTTCTACAATTCCTGGGTATGCTTTTGTGAATTTTTGAAACAACTCCCATAGTTAATAGACATTTCAGTCAATCTCTTAGCACCTTTTTACCTGAAATGAGGAGTCGGAGTTAACGGGGTGGGGGGTGGGGGCTCAGGGCCCATATCAAATGATGCTCAAAGGACTGGAACGAACAGCTTACAAGGTGTGTGTCTTAAACCTGTATTATCTCTCCCACCCTAGACATTACATTATTTTTCCTCTCAAACCTGCAAATAAATCCCCAGTCAGAAAGGTTTGCTCATTGAACAGCTGCTATTGGAAACAAAAATCTAGGCCTGGAAAGTTCCAGCACAGGAGTTGAAGGGAGCCAGCTGAGAATTAAACTTCAGTTGCAAGCATCTAATGTACTGTGAAATGAGCAACAATCTGCACAGTTCCCCATATATACAGCTACTTTTGCAACAGTTGAATGGAAGGCAGAGACTGAATTGGAGACATATCAACTGCCATTGGCAAGCATGATCAAAAAGAATACATCCCTGGGAACTAGATGGATTAGAACTATATACTATCCCTGAGATCAAGATAAAATACTAGTAAGTTCTCACGAATTGAATGTTTGCTCTAAATTGCCATTGGTACTATTAGGTACCAATTATATTACTATTATCATTATTAATCTTTGCCCTTTAGCCAAAGCTGCTTAAGTTCAGTCCATAGAAAAATTTACACTTAAGTAATTCACCTGTATCTTCTTAACTCAATGGCTTCAATAGAAATAAAACAAAATTCTCTTAAGTTTGGGATCCTTGACATTCTTTAATTATGATTTAAAAGATAGATTTCTTAATTGATCTAATAGACAGGTTTTGGAACTACATTAAACTGAGAAGCTTCTGCACCTCAAAGGAAACAGTGACTAGGACAAGGGCCACTCACATAAAGGAAGAAACTATTCACCCAATACCCATCAGATAAGGGGAAAACATCTAAGATCTAAAAGGTACTGACAGAATTTAATAAGAAATAATGATCTAGGGGTCAGAGAGACAGCACAGTGGTAGGGCGTTTGCCTTGCAAGTAGCCTGTTCAGAATGGTCGGTGGTTCGAATCCTGGACAGTAAGGAACTTTCATTCACTGCTGCTGGGAATGCCTTCTAATCCAACCTTTCTGGAAAACAAATATGGAGATTCCTCATAAAAACAGAAATTGAGCTCCCATACGATTCAGCTATACCAGTCCTAGGGATATAACCCATTAACACAACAACACAATACAAAAAAGCTCTATCACGACTATGTTCATTGCTGCTCTATTTACAATAGCCAGAATCTGGAAAGAACTTAGATGCCCAATAACAGATGAGTGGCTAAAGAAATGGTACATCTACACAATGGAATACTATGTCAGGAAAAATGAAGTCATGAAATTTTCCTGTATATGGATAGACATGGAGACTATTATGTTGAGTGAAATGAGTCAGAGGGAGAGAGATAGACTTGAGATAGTTTCACTAATCTGTGATATTTAAGAAAAATAAATGATAATATGTTAATAATATCCAGAGACCATAGAGGTAAGGATTAAAAGAATCAGCCATAATATGAAGCTTACCCCCCCCCACACACACACACTAACTACAAAAATAATTAAAAATAACTGAAGAATAACTAAAAAAAAATACAAAAGAAATTACACCAACAACTACCACGATAATGGTAGTGATTGAGAGAAATAGAATGCCTGTCTCAAAGACGGGCAGGGAGTGGGAGAGGAGGAAGATGGGGAAGGGGGGAACATTGGTGGTGGGAAGGTTGCACCGGTGAAGGGGAGTGTACTCATTTATGACTGGAACCCAACTACAAACATGTTTGTAATCATGGTCTTAAATAAAGATAATATTAAAAATAAAAGTAATATCTAATATAAAAAATAAAAGCAGAATAGAAATGACAAAAAAGGAAGGAAGGGAGGAGGAAAGGGAGAAAGGAAGGAAGGAAAAATAAAATAAAAAAGGTTTTAATTTTTCTCATTGTTTTGTTGCTCTGTAGTTTTTTTGTTTGTTTAGTTTGGGTCTTGAGCCACACTCAGCAATGCTCAAGAGTTTCTCCTGCCTGGCTGTACTCCTGGTGATGCTTGGGGGACCATATAGGGTCAAACCTGGCATGCTGCATGAAAAGGCATGCTCCCTATTCATTGTACTATCGCTCCAGCCCCATGGACTTTACATTGAAAATAAAAAATTCAACTCTGCTACCACAAATGGCAAATCCTCAGTAGTTTATCATTCTTTTTTGTTTATCACAATTTTTGCAAAACATTAGCATTTTCTTTTTTTTTTTTCTTTCTTTTTTTTTTTTTTTTTTTTTTTTTTTTTTTTGGTTTTTGGTTCACACCCGGCAGTGCTCAGGGGTTACTCCTGGCTGTCTGCTCAGAAATAGTTCCTGGCAGGCACGGGGGACCATATGGACACTGGGATTTGAACCAACCACCTTTGGTCCTAGATCGGCTGCTTGCAAGGCAAACACCGCTGTGCTAGCTCTCTGGGCCACATTAGCATTTTCATACTTTTATTGATTCTTGTAATAAAGTGAAGATGATAATAGTTTTCACCACAGCTTTATATGGATAATACATAATTAATTATAAATGATTAATGCTATTGTTATTATCAAAAAATTTTTTGATTGTGTCCAGTATAAAATCCATATGCAAAGAATATAGTTGCTTACCATTGAACTAGGATCCTATTTGGTTTAAGAAGCTGATAGATGACACCAAAATGATACAGGAATTTTAGACTTTTAATTCTTTGTACATACATTCTTTGTATTTGAGCTTTCTATTTCAGCACAGCCAATTATCATATAGTGGATTGAGTAATCTTATGATGATTGATTTTAGCCCCAACATTAATATTATTTGGTATATTTATAGGAATATCAATGCTTCTGTAATTTAATTGAGGATAATATTTCCAGAAGCATTATAAATATAATACAGAAAAATAAATTTATTGTGTTTCCATTGGCTAATAAAAGGGAAAGCATTAATAATGTGAAAATATGTTCAGGAGGAGGGTTTTATTTATTCAAAATTATTGAAATTTCCAAACTCACCACACGATGGCACTCACAACATGATGGTACCACACGACGGCAATGTTTATATTCATTTTTATTTGTGACTTCTATTTCATTCATTTAAAAAGCAGAGTAATGCAGGTTCTTTTAAATGCAGTTGAATGATACTGGATTCAGTGATATTTGAATTAACCTAAAATTTGGTATACTGTCCTTTGGGTTTTACTTTAAATACTATTCTGACACTGATTCCTTAGCATTATATTCATAAAACAGTATCGTATATCTAGTAGTAAATTACTGTTTGATTTCCGTCTGTAGTCAAAATTTAAAACGATGGCTGACCCAGGATGGACCCGGGTTCGATCCCTGGCATCCCATATGGTCTGTTGAGCCAGGAGCAATTTTTGAGAAGAGTCAGGAGTAACACCTAAGCACCCCTGGGAGTGACCCCCCCCAAAACAAACAAAACAAAAACAAAAGTTAAACAGAAATAAACATTAAAAGATATTTTTGGTTTGTTTATTTTGTTTTTGGGTCACACCCGGCTGCCCTCAGGTTACTCTAAGCTCAGAAATCACTCCTGACAGACTCAGGGAATCATATGGGATGCCAGGGATCAAATTTAGGTCCACATACAAAGCAAATTCCCTACTCTCTGTGATATCGCTTCAGCCCCTGTAAAACATACATTTTTCTATGTTGTCTTTGTCTGAAATCATTTGAACTACATAATAGAAAAAGAAGAATTCAAATTTATTTCCAGGGAATGTAGCTGGTTTCTTTCTTTAGATTTTTTGTCACTAACCTAAATATATAACCATAGATCTTTAAACTTATGATACTTTAAAATTGTCATTGAAATTATTAATACATTTATCTGGTATAATAATAATAATAAAGAGCAGGTTCCTTGATTATATTCTGTTATTTTCTTTTTTAATTAATAATGACTATTGGATTAAAGAGATGGAGTGGACTGGAGCACATGCTTTACATACAGGAGGCTGGGGTTTCATCCTTGGTACCTCATGGTCTCCTAAGTACCATCAAGACTGATCTTTGATCCCAAAATACAAGCAGATAAGGTTATCTGCTTTTCTATGCTCATTGCAGAAACTATTCACAATAGGCAGAATTTGGAAACAACTCAAGTGCCTCAGAACAGATGAATAGATAAAGAAACTGTGGTACATCTACACAATGGATTACTACTCAGAGGTTATGATAAATGAAATTTGCTTTTACTTGGATGGATGATGAATAATGAGAATATTATGCTGGATAATATGAGTCAGAGGGAGAGGGATATACATAGAATGATGGCACTCATTTGTGGAATATAAAAAAAAAGGATAATATGGTAATAATATCTAAGGACAATAAAGACGAGGGTCCCATGGTAGGAAGCTTGCCACAAAGAGCAGTGGAGTGTAGTTAGGGCAGAGAAGGGACCACTATGACAATAATAGTTGGAAATATCACTCTGGACAATAACTGCATGCTGAAAGGAGGGAAAGTGATATGCATAATATTCTTCAGTAACAATATTGCAGACCACAGTGCCTAAAAGGAAAAAAAAGGATAGAGATAGAGAAAGACAGACACAGAGAGAAGAGAGAGAGAATGAGAGGAGAGAGAGAAGAGAGGGAGATATGAGGATGAGAGAGAGAGGGAGAGAGATACCTGCCATACAGACAGGCTAAGAGTGGGATGTCTAAATGGAAACTGGAGACATTGGTTGTTGGAAATGAGCACTGGTCAAGGAATGGGTGTTGGAACATTGTGTGACTGAAACTGAACAACTTTGGAACTATCTCAAGGTGATTCAATTACAAAAATTATGAATTAAAATTATAATTTTTTTTTTTTTTTTTTGGTTTTTGGGCCACACCCGGTAACGCTCAGGGGTTACTCCTGGCTATGCGCTCAGAAGTCGCTCCTGGCTTGGGGGACCATATGGGACGCCGGGGGATCGAACCGCGGTCCGTCTCCTAGGCTATTTATGAATTAAAATTATTAATTAGAATTTTTATGCCAGTTTATGCCAGTAAACTCCCTGGCATATCCAGGTGTGACCTAAAAGCTTTGAAATGAAAAATTGCATAAAAACATGAACATTACCTTAAGTGTATAAAATAGTCCTTTCTAAAATTAGATCATTATTTTGAATAAGTAAATATTGAACAACTTAACTATTTTTGCAAAGCCCAAAAGTTTTCTTTTACAATGTTTTTCTGTGATGGGTATTCCATATTCTATAAAAACTGATAATGGGCCAGCCTATGTTAGCAAAACTTTTGATTTTTTTTGTAAGGAATGGCAGATAAGACATCTCAGAGGAATTCCTTACAATTGTAGGGGACAGGCCATTGTAGAAAGGACTCACAGAACCTTAAAAACTCAATTGCAAAAAATAGAAAAAGAGGTTTACCACCAACGGATTTGCTATCTTTGACTCTTATCACACTAAATTACTTAAACTTACCCCAAGGGGAAAGTTACACTGCAGCGGAAAGACATTTTAATGAAGATATTCAGAGACAAGAAACAACCCATAAACCTATTTGGATCAATGAGAATTAAAAATAGATAGCTGGTTATCTTCTCCTAAGAGGAAGGGGTTATGCCTATGTTTCTATAAATGAAAACCCTCCTAAGAAATTTTGGGTTCCATTACGTCTTGTTAGAAATCGGGCTAGCACAAATGATCAGGTTCAGACTACAAACTCCCCTTCAGAGCAAAAACAGAATACTTCAGACACTAACAGCAGTAATATTGCTGAGGTCTCTGGGGCAGGGAACAATGATTTAGCAATGATTTAACAATGATATACTCATGATGTATATTTAGGAGTGATAAGAGTAAAGTTATGGTTGAAATATATGACTGGTATCTATTGGTGTGTGAAAATATTTTTCTTGATAAATCACATTTTTCTATGACAGGAATTTTTCCTTCTATTTTTTAATTGCACTTTTTTAAATGCACCTAGGAAATCCCTTTGTTCTGCATCTTGGTAAGAAATTTAGAATTTGTGTATCTCTAACTAGAGTCTAAGTAAAGATGAGGTATCTGAGGACACTATGTGTGCTCGAACTGTGTACAATGGTCTTCCCTTTGTATGAATTGGGACTCTGGACCTCATCAGTATTCAGATGCTCAATATCTTTTAATGGACTAGATTTTTTATTTTCTCAGGGAGTATATCTCAGGGAAGTTCTTTTTCCACAGTCCAGAATCTAAACTATTGTTGTCATCCTCCTTATCAATCTGATGAGCAGTGAATTCATATTTCATAATAAAATTATAAATATATTAATATACATTTATGTTATGACGTTTATATGTAATAAGCCTAGCTACAACAATTTTTGCTATTCCTTTTTGAAATGATGAATAATCTTTGAAAGTTGTTCCAAAACCAAATTCATATGTAGCTTTAAGTGTCTTATTTCCACTTTTTATTCAATGTTTAGAATAGTGACCAAAAAATAAAGTCTTGATTGTGGAATTATATGTTATAAAATAAGGTGAAGTAAAGTGAGACAGAATAAAATGAAATGAAATAGAAGTTTTGGAATCAGAATATCTGAGTCTCATCATTTCTCTGCCACTAATAAATCCAATAATCTAGTAAAGTCATTTATCTCCCTGGCCTTAGTTTTATCATAAGTCAAATATAGATGCCACAAATTCTAATATTCTTTTGCTTCAGAAAATAATAGAACATGTGAGTTACTGTCTTAGGCTTGGGGGATAAAGAGATCCAAATAATTAAAATCACTGTTAGAAAAAAGTTCAGATTTATAGAGGTTTCCAGAGAAATGCTTTAGTACTTCTATTCCTAAACAGCTGTCATTTTGATGCCCTATCAGCCTTAACTCCTTTAATGTAAATTATCTAGAAATAATATCCTTCCATTAGCAATGACAATCTAACCTGGAAGTTGACACTGGAACATTTAACCTGCTTTAGATAAAATACTTGATTGAGTTTATTCAACTTTCCCCTGAAGTTGCAATAATGGCCAAGAATCAAGGTTAGAAGTGCTTGTGATCTTCAGTTGTGAGAAGGATGATGACTCCTTCCCTCTGAAACTTTCTTTGACTTTCAACACTTTGACACTTTTGAAGAGTTAAGTACTGACCACGGGTTTGCTTGTTTGTTTTTTGTTCTTCTGTTGTTTTGTTTGTTTCCTTGTTGTTTTGTGGCCACACAGAGATGTTCAGTGCTTACTTCTGGCTCTGCACTCAGGGATCTCTCTTGGAGAGGATCAGGAGTACTCAATGGGTACTGGAGAAAGATTATGGGTAAGCTGTGTGCAAGACAAGTCCCCTACCCACTGTAATATCACTTCGGCCACTGTAGACTGTCTCTTGATAAGAACTTTCCTGATACCTCCTCGCAGAGAGTATTAGGCTGTGCAACTCAGGATTATGATTATCTCAAGAATGATTGTCCTTAGGGTATCCAAACTCTGATCCATAACTTTGTTGTCTCACTGCTGACATCATTCATATTCATCACTTGATTATGGCTTCTGTCAATTTTTTCACCCCAAAGCTTGTTCTCATTCTGATGATCCTATTGAAGCTTCTCTAGGCGAAGAAACCACCCTGGTTTATGACCTACCTCACCAGATTTTTGGACCAAATATTTTTTTCAAACGTAGAACAAGAGGAAGAGAAAAATAAGCAAGAAATAGAAACTGGCCTCTTGTCAGCCATTAACTGCCTGGTTTAAAACAAATTATTTAGCCTGATTATTGCTTAGTGAGAATGACATAAAATACAAGTTGCTTATAAGAATCTGTTCAATGGACCCAGAATATGCTTTTCATGAGACCCAGGTTTGATCCCTGACACCACTGTGTGACCCCTGAGCATTGCTGATTGTGCCTCAAAGCCCCTCAAATAAATTTTAATAAGTAATTTGTAATAATTTTTAAATGTCTTATGTTACTTATTAACATATAACTTATATTGACCAGAATAAAATATAGCATTTGAGATTGATATGTAGTTTCTGGGTTGCTTCTACTTCTAAAAATAATGCATCAATGAAAAACATTAACTGTAACTAGAATACATTTAAAAATAAAAATTAAAGATGTCAGGTATAAAGAGTTGCAGGAAGTATTAAAGCTCTTAACCCTCTTTATTCCAGTTTTCTTAGTGAAAAGGGAGTGATATTTGTATGTCTGAACAATGTGTGGAACTGTACATTTATAAATGTTTCTAAGCTTTAAAGTACTAGCAAACTTAAAGAAATCAGTTGGTTTTTTTTTTTTAATACTATTTAAATAGTCATCTGAATGTTATTTACTCTTTGGAATTTCTTTAAGGAATTACTGTTTATTAATTCAATAAAACACTAATTATTTTATTAAATAATTTTAATTTATATCAGTATTTAAAATAAATGTAAATATATTAATTATATAAAACCTGGTTATATCATGTGATTACAGTGTTTTTAGATAATAAGTCTATATAAATTATGGAAGAATAAGTGCAAATAATTGAATCTTTGAATCACATGATTAAAGAAGTTTTTCATTTTATTGGTTTGCCTATTTTGTTTGGTTTTGTTTGGTTTTGGGCCACACCTGGTGACCTGGGTTACACCTGGCTATGCGCTTAGAAATCACTCCTGGCGGCAGATCCTGGCTGCCGGCTCTCTCTCGATTGTCTCTTGAGCTGGAGGCTAGCTCTAGCCGGCATGGGGTTGGGGGAGATCCCATGTGGAAGGCCTTCTCCCTAACTTGGGTGTGCTGGGAGCCTTGATAGGCTCCCAGCCTTCCCCTCTTCTGCCCCCGGCCTCCAGGCCTTCTGGGGTGGTAGCCCAGGTGGCCAGACAAGGTGGGTGTGGGAGGTCCCTCCTGGATGGGATACCAAACTTTCCCTGCCCTTCCCTCAGCTCTAGGGAGGGAAGGGCACAGGGTGTAGGGCGGGCAGATCCTGGCTTCTGGCTCTCTCTCTCGATCGTCTCTTGAGCTGGAGGCTAGCTCTAGCCGGCATGGGGTTGGGGGAGACCCCTTGTGGAAGGCCTTCTCCCTAACTTGGGTGTGCTGGGAGCCTTGATAGGCTCCCAGCCTGCCCCTCTTCTGCCCCCGGCCTCCAGGCCTTCTGGGGTGGCAGCCCAGGCGGCCAGACAAGGTGGGGGGGGTCCTAACTTGGGGTTGGTCCTAACTTGGGGTGTGCTGAGATTTGCTCAGTTGCGCTAAGTTTGTCACTGGCAATTCCTGACCACTCTGCATATGGAAAACCCCCGTCGTGCACTGCTTGTATTGAGTATTCCTTATCTTTATGTTATGCTTTGCGTATCCAGAATGTCCGTTTTGTATTCTGCCCTTTCCCACACCCCTTCAAAGCTCATTTTTACTCCTTAACTCTCACCCCCCCAAACATCACTAACCCACATTACTCTTTTTAACTTCAGTATTGCACAATTCTAATCACAGACCAAAGCCATGCATTGTGTGTAAACAACCCCGAACTGTTTCAAAAGACATAAAATGGACACGTATGTCTTTATAATATTTTGTGTTTTTCCCTGACAACTATAAGTCTTACTAAATATTCTCTTATACAGTGACGATTCTAACCACTTTTTATCTTCTCTTTATGAGCTGTTCAACAAGGAATTTTGGTGAAACTGTCCCCCAGTTTAATGCTTATGATTGAACCATGTCATGGGATTATTGGACTTGTTCTTATGTCCCCCATATACACCAATAATGCCACGTGGCATTGCTTCGTTTTTGCATAGGCACATTAAAATGAGAAATACTATACATATAAATAAGATCCTATCTAATAGAGATTGGAATACACAAATCTTGTAGTGCAAAGGGACCTTACACCCTGAACATTGACATAATGACCTGGCACAGGTCTCAGAAGAAAGGGCATTTTCCATTCACCCCTGAACCAGGGAAGCCATCCATGAAACATCCAGGTTTGTCTATAACATCACCTGGAAGCAATCCTCTACCACGGAAGACCCTACCACTGCTCAGACATCGACCTGCTCAAAAGAGACTTCCCTTAACACTGAGAAGACTTAACAACAACGACCTGCTTACAGGACAGGACTTCCTGCATTGACCTTTAATGGTGAGGTGAAACGAGAAGACGCTCCACATCATGACTTCAATGTAGGATATGCAGATTCCAGGATCTTTAATACAGAAACATGATACCAACAACAGAGACTGTGTGAAAAGTGTGTTGGCACTATGGGCAATGTCTTGGATTGGATGATAACTTGCCTGGAGCCTAGAGTTGGTCTTATGCCAGGAAACTTCAGGGGTAGGATCTCTTTGTATTTAGGCCAAGGTTATTCCTTTCCATGCCTCTCATACTTTGGTGGGCCTATGCAAACAACAATTGCCACTCTAACACCATTTTTACTGTGCTCCTTTGACTCTAATCCTTAAAAAAAAAAAAACACTTAAAATTTGAGGTTAACTTAAGCTAATGTGCATGTACATGGAAATGTAAAAAATACTATGCCTCTAATGTTTAAGGAGTTATGTAAGTTTTATGGCTTTAGATTGCCTTGTGTGCTGTTAAGAAATATTATAATGAGTTACAATCTTGGGGCCTGAGGGACAAAGTAATTGTACATGGATTCTATTTTATTTATCTTAATGTTCTTTGGCTGAAAGTTCAAAGTTAAGATATCAGCAAGGGGACTTCTTCTGAGAATTATGTTATGGGTGATTGTCCTTTCACTGTAACTTTACCTTGTCCTCTTTCTTTGCATCTTTGTTCTCATAATTAAAAATAAAAAAAATAAAAATAAAATTAAAAAATTAAAAAAAAGAAATCACTCCTGGCTTGGGGGACCATATGGGATGCCAGGGAATCGAACCGAGGTCTGTCCTAGGCTAGTGTGCACAAAGCAGAAGCCTTACCACTCGCACCACCGCTCTGGCCCCTAATTTGTCTATTTTATTTGCCCTTTTTTGGTACCACACTCAGTATTGCTCAGGGCTTACTCCTGGGTCTGTGCTCAGGGATCATTCTTGATGGTGTTGGGCACTATATCTGATGCAGGGGGTCAAACCCAGTTCAATGTGTGCTAGGAAAGCTCCTGACACTGTGATTTTCTAGCTCCTATCTATTTTTATTTGCTCGCTTTTTGCTTTTATTTTATTTATTTATTTTTTGAGCCACACCTGGTAGTGCTCAGGGTTTACTCTTCGTTCTGCAATCAGGGATTATTCTTGGTGGGCCATGTGAGATCAAACCCTGGTTGACTGTGTGCAAGGCCAATGTACTTTTGCTCTCACCTCTTCCTATCTCTAAATAGTGAAATAATTGGATGAAATAATTTCTTAAAACAGCTCACTTTTACAAAAAATGCGGTTAACTTTGTTATTAAAACAGTAACATTTTCTAGTTCCAAATAACCAAGACAAAAACTGGAGGTGAAATATTCCTTCACCCCCCCCCAAATATTCCTCCCCACCAAGAAAAGCTAACTTTGAGAAGAACCCTCCTTCTTGAGTAGCCAAAAGAAACAGACCTAATGGAGACCCACAATAAAAACAAAATAGATGACCTGGATGAACACATTCTCATCTGGAAGAGGATCCAGTGATCATCCTCAGATCCCAGTTAGTCAATATGAGTTTAATTTAGGAAAAGCTGAAAATCCAGAAAAAAAATCATAGTGAAACATTTAAACTCTTGTTTTCTTTAGTCTGCTCCACATAAGCTGGTCCCACAACATATTACAATAAAATAAGAAAATCTACATTATAAAACAGTTTGGGAAATATTTTTATATAATATAAAATTTTAAGCTATTTTATTTAAACACTGTGGCTACAATGTTGTAGTTTGGGAAATATTCATTTAGTATCGACAAATTCATTTTTTAGGAGAAACTTTGCAAAACCTTGAGGTCTCAGTGGCTCATCTTTTCAAAAGGGGCACCATACCCACATTTTGCTAGTGGCCGTCTACGTACCTTTATGGCATCACACGACAGAAAAAATATCCCATGGTCAGTACATTAGAGAAATGTGTCAGTGAATTAAGACAATCTGCTTGCCTTTTAATTCCTTTTGACATCATTTCCTGTTTTAACTCATTGGAATGTTTTTCTTCCTGCATAATAACTTTTAGAAGTCCTGAAAGATAGTACAGTGTTAAGGCCCTTACATTGGAGGCAACCTCCACTCTGCCAGTACAGAGCCAGGAGTTAGCCCCAAGCACAGCTGATTGTAAATCACTCCCCCCCAAAAAAACCCATATTTTTTTCAGATGTTTCAAATTCATAATTATCTGTTACATAGAGTTTATTACATCCTAAGCATTAAACAAACTGTAATTGGGGAGACTGGAGTGATAGCATAGTGGGTAGGACATTTGCCTTACATGTAGCTGACCAGGGTTTGATTCTCAATCCCAGCATCCCATATGTCCTCTAATCCTGCCAGAAGTAACTTTTGAGCACTGCCTTGAGTGGCCCAAAAATAACAACAACAACAAAAAGCTGTATTTTTTGTTAACAAAATACAAAAAGCTATTTTGTATTGTGATCACAAAAACAAAAAAACATCTTTTCTGTATTTTGTATACAAAACAAATATCTATTTTCCAAGCAGGGACTTGAAATTGGGTAACTTGCTCTGGGTCAAGAAGCTTAAAAGTAATTGGTTTTGATTTAAACTCTGTGAACTACATGCTTTTCCCAGTTGCGCATACACTTAAATTTTAATTCTTCTGTAATAAAGAATGGTTTCATAAAGACCAGCAAGTTAGTCATGCTTCCTTCATTCCTTGCTCTAGTCTATCCAGCTGCTACTTTAATTTCCAGTTACATAATTTGCAATAACTCTACCCCCAAACTTCAGATTGAGTTTGGTAGGGCAGAGACCAATAGATTTCAAGGGACTTCACAAAACTGCAGCCATTACATGTTTAAAAGAAAAATAAAAGATTAGTTTATTTGAAGGTGTGACGGTGAAAACTTTTAAGAGTCCTTAAAGAATCCACCCTCGTTGAGTGGGCTGTGGAGAGGAGAGAGTCATGCTGGGGTGACCTGGATATTCATCTCCTTGTGTTCTATTGCCCCAATTCACCAAGGGGAGGTGGCTTTCTCTACTGCCTGGGTGACTCGACTGGGAAAACTACCAAAGATTCACAATGGATACTGGAAAAGGAAACTAATGTTTTGATTAAGTGAATATTTGAAATGATTTTATTCCAAAGAAAAATATCCCAATTAAAGAGCCAAGCATTCAGTATTCACAAACAGAAAACAGATGCAACATGTGTTTAGTTTGAAAATGACGTGGGAATAACTCTCCCTAAACAAGTATGAATTTATTTAAACAATTCATAACAGAATTCCAAAGGGATTTCTAAGAAGATAAAGGAATACTATACACACATTTTGCTAGCCCTAGAGTTTGGACATGTACCAACTGTAATAAACACATGTCCATTCTTTGTTATGCAATGACTACATGCTTATAAAGTGGTTACTTTACCGATTACACAAGACACTAAAATCTCTTTTTTAAAATATATCTTAGTAGTAATGGTTTTAGAATCAAATTATTATAAAAGTGATTAACCAGAGGAAACTTTTTTTTCCACTTCTCAAATTCAATGCTTTCCTTAAAAATTTTTTTCTGCTTCCTGATTTGGAAAATGAATGTGGGAGCCAAGATTTACTTTCTCTTAGAAAGGAAATGTCAACAAAATTTTTCCCTTTGATTGTTTTAGACAAATGAGGTTTATCAATCTTCAGTAAAACTGAATTCTCTGGTGATTTCTTGCATTTCTTTGCAAACACGTAAAGGTATTTTCCAGTACAAAAGTAGGATAGTAGTGTTTTTTGTTTTTTGTTGTTGTTGCTGTTAGGATGATAAAAATTCAGTTCATTTTTCATGCAAGCAGAGTAAAAGTTTTAGCAGGCCCATAGAATATTTCTAACTGGAAAACATGAAGGTGGATACCAAACTTTTTACAGTGAATACAGTCATCTGAAATTCATGCATATTTGTTATTTTTCTTTGTTTGAACAAATAAAAATTCTTACATGTTAATGTGATTTATTTAGTATTTATTTGCTATAAGATTTCCATCTATGTCAACTTTACATTTTTTGCAAAGTATGGAGATATTTATATGTGGTTAGTTGAAAAAGATGATGATTATAGCAGAAATGGTTATTTCCCTTTATTAGACATTAATTCAATTAACATTTATTAAGCTACCAACAAAGTGAGTGACACTGGACTGTGAGCTGCAGAAATAACAAATTATTAATGTGGTTTTCAGTGACTAACAAGGGGTTCCAGAGACTGCATAGGGAATCCTAAGGATTTTTAAATAAACTTTAGAAAGTTGCATTTGGGTTGATAAAACTGAGTTGATGTAAAATGTTGGAAACATGTATGTCTGCTATTATTGTCATTTGGGAAGGGAGGCGTGGTTGTTTTTGGACCACAACTAGCAATGCATAGGGGTTACTTCTGGCTCTGCTCTCAGGACTCACTCCTGGTAGTGCTCATGGGACTATATGGAATGCCACAGATCAAATCCAGTTTGACCAAGTGCAAAGAAAGAACCTTACCCACTGTACTATCCTCCAGTCCTCAGCATACCTTGTATTATCCTCCAGTCCTCAGCATTACCTTTTCTTAAGCAAATTTCTCCATTATTTTCCTTTCTGAATTGAAGAAAAAGAAAATTATTGACTTTTTTTTAGCATTAGGATATATTTAGCAACTTTTCATATCTTACTAAGAAAAAACCTCAGAGGCAAATATTTCTGTGAAATATTTAATGCTGTTGGGCAGCCATTTGTTAATTGTCTGTTTTCTTTCCTGCCTTCTGTCACCCCATTTTAGTTGGTCTGGCCATAATTCAACACTGAGTATGAGAGGCACCCCTTGAGCAAGATCTTTTTTTTTGGGGGGGGGTGTCACACCCGTTTGATGCTCAGGGGTTACTTCTGCCTAAGCGCTCAGAAATTGCCCCTGGCTTGGGGGGATCATATGGGACGCCGTGGTCCTTTCTTGGCTAGCGCTTGCAAGGCAGACACCTTACCTCTAGCGCCACCTCTCTGGCCCCTTGAGCAAGATCTTTTAAGGTAGGCAGGTTGCACTGCTGATTGGTTGATTCACTTGCCATGGATTCAGTGGACTCCACCTTGGATGTGATTTAGTTCTTTGAAAACTGTGGTGGTGACATTATTACATAGTTTCTTCTCCAGAACGCAACACATTCAGTGTGCCAAGTGATGTACTACATAGAGGTATGCTTCTCTGAAAATCTGGGAACCTTGTGGGAGGAAGCAATATTTTTATCTGAGCATACTGTTTGAATTTAGGTTAGTGTGATTCAGAAATTATACAAAATCCATGCCAACCTAGTTCCTCCAGTTCCATAGTAAGGTTTCTGTGTGTGAATATGGAGCACCAAGTGATGTTCAGAGATTACTCCTAGCTCTACACTCAGAAACTACTCCTGGCATTGATCAAGTGATCATATGGGATGCGGGGATGAAAACCAGGTTGGCTTCATGAAAGGCAAATGCTCTACCTGCAAGATCCACCTTCATTTTTTCCCCAGCTCTTTCAATGTTAAGTTTATTTTTGCTTGTTTTTTTTTTTTTTCCCACACCTGGCAGTGCTCAGTGGTTACTCCTGGTTCTGAATTCAGAAATCACTCCTGGGAGGCTCGAGGAATCAGATAGGATGCCAGGGACGGAACCTAGGTAGGCTACATGTAAATGCCCTACCCACTGTGCTATTGCTCTGGCTCTCTCCGTAGTAAGTTTAGAAAGCACAGATGAACAGACTTATAGAAAATCTTTATTGAAATGCTGTGTATGCCTAAAATCAAATTTCTAGGAAACAGATAATCATCCTGTTGGATGATGTAAATAAAAAGTGTCTCTGCAACATACTTACCTTAAGATCTATATATACGGGATTAAAGATTTGAAAAGAATGAGGTACATGAAATTTTTTTTATGGAAAATGGAAGAATCTAAATAGGAATGATAATAACAATAATCACAGGAACTACTGAAGCTTTTTGATTGTTTTGGCTTTTGTTTTCGTTTTTTATTTAGGGGCACATCTAGTGATCTCAATGCTCACTCAGGTATCACATTTAAAAACTGTTAAATTAAAAGGGAGAACACATTTAAGATACATGTTTTTTTAAATAATTTGGCATTTAGAATATTATATACCATTGGTATATAGCTTATAATATAAGTTAATCAACAAAATGACCAGAAGAACTAAATAGACACTTTACAATAACAAAAATCAAATGCATGAGAAATAATAAAAAGTTTCTGAAATATTACTAGTGACAAGAGGACTGTAAATTGCAATATTCTTATACACATATCTTAACAATTTTATTGATGAATATTGATTTAAAAAAATTAACATTGATTTATAGCATAGTTTTCAATATGCAACCACTCAAAGATACATCTCTGTATACTGCTATATTTCATTCACCATCAGAATTCTGATTTCTATTTATCACTCTACTGTTGCCCTCCTTTACCCAATGTTCTTATTCTGTCTCCTCTCCTTGTGGTATCCATTATTTTGTTTTAAAAGTTTTCATTTTGTTTAGTTTGAAACATATATCTTATTGGAAAAGTTGCAAATACATGTTTTATTTTTTGTTTTGAATGTAGAGAAAAATTCTTCTCAATGTTTTCCATTCATTATTTTCCTCACTGATGTGATGTTAACAATGTATTAAGATGATTGATGTGCTTATATAATAGTACCAATAAAATAATTTACTTATTAGTGAGTTGTCTTGGTTTTAATTAGAACAAAAAATTAGAATATTGGATAAAATGTGATTGTATTATTTTTTATTGATAATAACAGAATATTGTTCAAGAAGCTAGAACAATAAATAATAAATAAATAATCTGGTCACTAAGTAATTCAAAAGAATTATTACAACAATGCTTTTTTAATTAACTGATTTAATAAAAGAGAGAAGACTGATTTATGGTGTGAGTGCATATTACCAAAAAACTTATGTTTGAAAGAAAAAAGAAAAAATATTCTTCTTTACAAGAATCACATCTATTTGCATTATCTATTGTTTTTCAGGGAAAGCTTGGGACAGAGGAAGTCGTTCACACACGTTTGTTAAGTAGGAATTTGATGCAGCATGATATTTTTAGTTGCCTTTGCAAAGAAAGAACTGGGACTCTGGCTCAGCTGCAGAGCACATGCCTTGCATGCAATGGATCTGGGTTTGATTCCTGGTACCACAAGAAAAAAAAGGGCTGCACTAAAGCTCTCTTAAAGGGCTTTATTTCTTACTCTACCCCTGTATAGCCATTGGAATTATCTACCAACATTTAATCAAGCTGTATAACAAAATGTCCACAAAAGTTTAAAAAAAATGGGGCTATAATTTAAATGAGCAGCACATACTTAAGTTAAGATGGCTTTTATTTATATATTTTTTATTTATTTATTTGGTTTTTGGGTCACATCCGGCAATGCTCAGGGGTTACTCCTGGCTCTATCCTCAGAAGTTGCTTCTGGCAGGCCTGGTGGATTATATGGGGTACCGGGATTCGAACCACCATCCTTCTGCATGCAAGGCAAAAGCCCTACCTCCACGCTATCTCTCTGCCCTTCCCCCCCAAAAGATGGCTTTTAGAAGCCCGGAGACGGCCTAGCTCTATAAAGAACAACCAGTGCTTTTGGCTATAAGTAAAGTAGCTTTACAGGGAAACTCCAAGAAATGTCAGCTAAGAAGAAAAAAGAAGTGGCCACATTTTTTATTTATTTCTTTATTTCTTTATTTATTGTATTATTTTATTTTTCTTTACATTCTTTGTTTTCTAAAACAAAATTTCAAAGAATCTTTGAAAATTAATCTAGTGAATTAAGAATCAGGATGAAATCCAGCAAATATTTAGCAAGCTATTTCTCTGTAACTAAGTTACTATAGAAGTGATATAATATTGAGCTTGATCCTTAAAACAGCAACAGTGAATCTATCCTGAATTAGAAGTATTAACTTAGACTTAAGACCTCAAGTTTTTAAGACATGATTTCTATGTTCTCAATAATGTTCAGTTTGTGACTTTTTAAAGTTTGTATATAGAGAGGGATAAATTGGAGATATAAAAATTGATTACTAAGGGCCTTTTTTACTTACTGTATTTAAAAATGCATGGATGTGAAATTATGTAAATTTAAAATGCTTTGTATTTGTATTTGTTCATTATTGAACAAGAGATTTGTTGCTCTTTATTACTGTCCTGTATGCATATGAGAGACATAAACATACCCATACTTATGAAGAAATAAAAGTATTGAATAAGAGCTCTGAATAAAAGAATATGCAAAGTTAAAAAGGGAGCATGTTAATTCAGAATGGAATAAACTATGCAGACAAGTAGAAATACTTAGAATACCTCACTGATTACCACTTTAATTGTTAAAAAACTTGACAGCTAGCTGAAAGACTGAATAGATTAAGTCAGAGGATCTGCATATAAACTCTAATTTTGTACTTCTGGTGATTCTCAACGTCTCAGGGTTTTAAGATTCATGGTATCAGGTAGTATATACAAAACCTTGTTTTTCTGGCTGATGAATAATTCAAAGATTTTCAAAGTAATTTTGACGACAGATATTTCTAGCTTTTCTCTTGCTTAGTTGGCCATAGAGGATATTCCTGAGCAGTAATGGTAGCCCAAGATGGCTGGGTTGAATGTCAGTCAGATCAGGCTCTGAGTCTAGATCACCTTTGAGAAAGACAGTGGCACAGTTGGCCACTCCCACGGGTGAATTCTTTTCATCATAACTGGTCACCAGCCCACTTCTAGTTTTCACACTTTTACTTAAAACAAATGCTTCTGACTACTGATAGCATTTTCAGACCTGGATTCATCATTACTCATGATGACGTCAACTATTCTTGGCATCAGCCCCGAGCAGAGCCCCAGAGCTGTCAGCTCCCCCTAGTAAAAAAAGGCAGTCAGACCGACAGCAGGCAACCATGTGATCCTTGACAGGATTAATTAACTTCTCTAGTGTCAATTAGGTCATTTGAAAAATGGGGATATGAATCATTCACTTCTCTGCCCAACAGGGAGACAGCCCTAGAGCATGCTCACTTAGGATTCTAGGCCTTGACTCTTGCATGGTCAAGTTGGACAGTAAAGATTATGTTACTTTACTTCTGTGGCTTTATTAAGATTTTTAAGGGTTGAACCGGAGAGATAACAAAGCAGTATGGCATTTGCCTTGTACACAGCCAATCCAGGATAGATGGTGGTGGTTCGAATCTGGACATCTCATATGGTCCCCTATCTCTACCAGGAACAATTTCCGAGCGCATAGACAGAAATAACCCCGATCCAGGAGTAACCCCTGAGGGACACCGGGTGTGACCCCAAAACAAAACAAAACAAAAAAGATTTTAAAGGGTTAAGACGTTTTGGTTGACTAGAAGAGGAAAATAAGGACATTTCCTATGTCTCAAATGAGACAGAAATATGATCCATAAAAACCTAATTTGGCCACCTTCGATATTAGTCATTTTTTTCACTCCTTCCCTACTAGCCCCTACTAGTGTCCTCTTATCAGGACCTTACATTATTAATTAATTAACTTTTGGGGGGTCACGTCCTCTTGTCCTCAGGGTTTTCTCCTGATTCTACACTCATTGGATAGATCATTCCTGGCAGAGTTCAGGGGACATTATGGGGTATTGGTTATCGAACCCTGGACTGCTGCATGCAAGGCGAGCACCTTATTCTCTGTGCTTCCCTTCTGATCCTCAGGGCCTTTGCTTGACTGTTTCTCCTAGTATGAGAGGTTTCTCCTAGAATTGAGTGAATCCAATGAGATGACCTCATCCTAAGGAATGGTGGCATTTAGAAGGGAAATGCACATTTGGAGAACACTTAGTTGTTTTGTTTGTTTTTGTTTTTAGTTTTTGGGTACACAGGGGTTACTCCTTGCTCTGCACTCAAAAACTACTCCTGACAGGCTTGGGGGACCATATGGGTTTCTGGTGATTGAATCCGGGTCGGCCACGTGCAAGGCTAACACCCTACCCGCTGTGGTATTTCTTTGGCTCCAACATAGCAAGTTTTAATAGGATATAGATTCATCAACCAGGAGATTTTATAGGGTGACAAATAATGACCTAATTTCCTTGGAACATTTATAGAAAATTAGCTTATACATTAATTAAGTGATAATTGCATCTTGGTATGGTCTGAAATGCAATAAACACCCTATTGAAAACTGATAATTAACAAATTATAGAAATCGTTGTAAATGTTACTATTTGCTGTGAACATCATTTAGGTAAGGATAAAGAAAGAAAAAAATTAAAGGTGAAAATTCAGTTTTAGACAAAGGTAAACTTTTCTCATTAAAATCGCAAAGAGAACGAAAGAAATTGAGTGGAAGAGGATGAAAATAAATATGAAAAGATGTGGCAAGGCCAAATGGTAGCAGGTGCACTGGTGGTGTTTAAAAGGGACAGAGCTAAATATCCAAGCCAAAAGCAACAACAATGGGATCAAAAGACCCAAACTTTAACCATCTAAACTTGAAATAGGTCTGTTATACTGCAGGCTAAGGGGTATGGGGTTGGTATGGGATGTACTTGGCGGGATTGGCTGACTCATTGTATGTGTGAAACCCAACTAGGAAGGACTTCATAAATTACAATGATTTCAATAATATATATTATATATATTGGTTTTGAGTCACATCCGACAGCGCTCAGAAGTCGCTCCTGGCAGGCTCAGGGGAATATATGGGATATCGGGAATTGAACCGGAGTCCGTCCGGATTGGCCGCGTCCAAGGCAAACAACTTACCGCTGTGCTATCGCTCCAGCCCCAATAATAATAATAATAATAATAATAATAATAATAATAATATAAAAATAATATTTAAAAAATTGCTTAAATAGAAATCCATGGAGATTTATCAAGCCTTAACGACAACTTTGGCCACTAGAGGGAGCTCATACCTTTAAAAATGTTTGGAGCAAAACAACTGCTATCGGGTTTTAAAATAATGAAGCTCTGGCTACTTGGCTCTCCCCATCCCCCTCCTTTCCCCTTCCTCTTCTTCCCTTCCTCCCTCCCTCCCTCCCTTCCTCCCTCCCTCCCTTCCTCCCTTCCTCCCTCCCTCCCTCCCTCCCTCCCTCCCTCCCTCCCTCCCTCCCTCCCTCCCTCCCTCCCTTCCTCCCTTCCTCCCTTCCTTCCTTCCTTCCTTCCTTCCTTCCTTCCTTCCTTCCTTCCTTCCTTCCTTCCTTCCTTCCTTCCCTCCTTCCATATGAGATGTCAGGAATCAAATCAGGGTCCATTCTGGGTTGGTCCTGTGCAAGGCAAATGCTATATCTCCATATTTTTTTTTAATTTTTATCTCAAAGATCAACTTTCTTTCTTTCTTTTTTTGTTTAGAATACAGTGAGACAGCCTTGTCTCAGTAAATAAATTATTTGAAAGGCCTACCTACGAGAACTTGATTTAATAAACATTCTTTGTGTTTGCTTTGGGACCACACCCATCAATAGTTAGGGTTTATTCCTGGCTCTGCACTCAAGGATCATTCCTGGCCACCCTCTGGGGACGGAATTAGATGCCAGGGATCAAATTCCAGTTAGTTTCTTACAAGGTTTTACTATCTCTCTAGACCCTGGAGACTTTCTGAAGTAGAATCAATAGAATGTGATATTCTGATTGTCTATTGCTACATAACAAGCTTAAGATAACAGCTGATTATCTTTGAGATTCTGCAGATTGTCTAAACTTAATTGGGTGGTGATTGCTCCAGGGTCCAAAATGACAGTAGTTGGATAGGATAGTGGCATCTGTCACTGATGCTGGTGATTCCTTTTGCTCTCCTTATTGTGTGTGATTCCTATACTTGAAGCTTGATTGGCCTTGGCCTTCAAATATATTATTCTTGGGGGGGGGGGGACTTCCAACCTCTAGAGCAAGCATTTCAAAAGACCCAAGTGGAAACTCAGGGCTTCTTAAGAGTTCACTGGGGATCACACAAGATCATTTTCTCCACAGTGAAGCTGGGATTCAGTGGAAGAGCCCTGCATGGGAGCACAGCTGTGGATGGTAAGGTTCCAGATAGGAGTGGTATTTTTTAAAACCCAGATATCTCACTTTGTTGTGTTTTAATTGGTGAAGGATCCCCAGCAGTATTGTACTACATGTAGTGGAGCTTCAGTTCCAAGGGGATCAAAGCTGGGACCTTGTGTTTACCAGGTGTGCACGCTGGTATTTTGAGCGAACTCCTGCCCTCTCCTGATACCAATTTAAATATGGGAAAAAGCATTTAGTTTAGATGAGGATGGCACTAGTCGAAGATAGATCAGTTGGAGAAAAATCAAGATGACATACGACTTAATAGCAAAACACTGTCCTGAGAGACAGGACAGTGAGCGCGAAAGAGTAATGGCCAGTCAACACTATTGAATAATGTCCGCATATCCTTTTATATTTTAAAATCAAGAGGTGATTATGCTCCTCTCCTGAATCTGGGTAGGCTTTTTTTGTCTGTCTGGTTTTGGGTCACACCCATTAGGAGAAGGAATCACTGCAGGAAGGGAAGAATCACTTGCAACGGTGCTTGCGGATTAAATTCTGGCCTCCTATATGTAAAGAATGCACTCAGGGCAGGAGGTTTAGTATTGCTTGGCACGAAGTCAACCCAGGTTGGATCCGTAGCATCCCGTATGGACCCCTGAACCCGGCAAAGGTAATTCCTTATTACAGAGCTAGGAGTAACCCCTGAATATTTCCATGTGAGGCCCCAAAACAAAACAAGCCAAAAGAATGCACTTAGCCCAGGGGCCTGATTGATTTAATAGCATAAAGCAGAAGAGATAATATGAACATTCCCCAGCAAAAAGAAGCTATGATGCTACTTCCAACTTGCAAGGTACAATCCTTACTCTTGAAACCGTCAGTTTCTGAACCAGCAGTAGGGCTTGGAGAGGCAACCCAGCTGTGAGGAAGCCTAAACCAGCTCATCCCACCACACTGGCAACTAATCGCTGCCATCATTAAGCTTCCTAGTCTAGAAATTGGGACTTCCTGGTCTATTTGCTTTGGGGAAATCTCCATTCTTGGATGCTTCAAAGAAGATCAGGGGAAAAAGGGGTTTTGCCAGAAGATGATACTTTGAATATGAGAGTGAAGGCTGGTATAAGCACAAATTTATGCTTCTAACTCAGAGTTCTCTGAACCCCGTTCTTCTGTTCTAGCCTTTGAGATTTTATAGATATATAAAATACACATATATACACATCGTGTATATATATACTATATATGCTATATATAGTATATACACACACACACACACACACACACACACACACACACACACACACAGGTTCTTCCCTTGCTGGTTGTGGAACTACCTCCTTGGCCCTACACTTCACTCCATATAGTCCCATGAATACCACCAGGCGAATAAGCTCTGATTACCAACCGTCCCGTGCACCCCAACCAAAATAATTATAAAAGAAAAGAAAAGGGTAAAGCAAAGCAAAGCGAAGCTGAGCTCACTTAAAGCTGAAAGACTTGAGAAGCTGAGATGGACCATCTAAGTGTGAGAAGCCTGGAGGAAACAGGTTGGCAGTTTGTTCATTCAATAAAGCCCAAGCTGGAGGCACACAAGTGCCAGGAAAGGAGCATAGATTCCTTTTGTTCTTCTGCCCTTTTCAGTGTGTCTTTGGAGCACAGTGGAAAGAACTGCTTTTAGGAAAAAACAGCATCCACTGACCTCCTTCAGAGAAAACCAATCATAACATCCAAGGATCTTTGAAAAGGGAAGAAGTGACATTGAGAGACAGGACAGTGAGCGCGAAGAGATCACAGGTCCTGCTTTCCAACTTCCCAGTGGGAACTTGGCGCCTTGGGTGCACAAAGGAGTTGGCAGGAAGGAGAGCTCTAAACCAGGGGGCTCAGGCTGGCAGGAGAAAGACTGGTGGGGTTCCCTGGTTCTCTTCCCCAACAACCTTGGAGTCCCTCTCTTTGGAAGCAAGACCGGAGAGGACGCCCGGGGGCTTCTGACCCCAGAAGGAAAGAGCGGTGGGGTTAGAAGACTCCTGGACTGGACAGTCAAGTGGGTTTTGAGTTGGAGGTCAGCAACTGTGGGAGCCGTCGAGGTGGAGGGCAGGCACAAAGCCCTTCTTTGCTAAATCCATTCCCAGGCTCTTGGGCTCTCTAGGAACAAGAGCGAGCGAGAGAGATTGCTTGGGTCAGTTTCCGGCAATTCAGGCCTCGGAGCCAGGGCTTATTCGGAGCAAACAAATGCGCAGAGCAAAGGACCAGGAGGAGGAAAGGCCGGCAGGGAGACTCCAAAGGGATACGCGGCGAAGCGCACGGGCAAAGCGCTTGCACTCAGGAAACGAGCAAAGCACAAACAGGATCTGAGCGAGGTCATTTGTTTTTGGAGAGGAGAGAAGGAGGAGAAGGGAGGGAGCAGGGGGGTCGCGCTGAAGTCGGCCCGGGACGGCCCAGATCCGGAGCCCGGGAAAGCTGCAAGCATCGGAACCCGAGCTCCTGGGCGCGCCCCTTGGAGGATGACGTCCGTGTCGCTGGGTTGCCAGATGTACCCGGGTGCGGGCATCCAGGGAGTATCCCGGGAGGAGGGCGGGGACCTTTGTGATCTGCTCAAGATAACTTTGGATAACTTTGCTCAGGATGACTTTTTTTCACTTGTAGTGAGAAAATTTTAATGCAAATGCACCTCTCTGAAACGATGATACCGATTTGGGGGTTTGGGTTTGCAGTTGCTCTTGCAGTACATTTATTTATTAACATGACTACACCACTTTCTCTAAGATGCTGTTGGCAATAGACAAGGAATAATCTTGTCTTGGACTGTTGGATTCCATATCTGACTATTGGACAATCCACTTTAGGAGCTTTGGGTTGTAAGAGATCGTCATGGCCTTATTACATGATATTTGGTACTAAAAGATGAATGAATTAAGGTATTAGGGAAAAAAAGAGTAAAAATAGTATCCAGCAAGAATCTTTTTTAAATTTTTTTATTATATATAATTTTCATTTTGACCATATTGACTTAACATATCTTTCACAATAGTTTTTTTTTTTTTTTTTTTTTTTTTTGGTGTTTGGGCCACACCCGGCGGTGCTCAGGGGTTACTCCTGGCTGTCTGCTCAGAAATAGCTCCTGGCAGGCACGGGGGACCATTTGGGACACCGGGATTCAAACCAACCACCTTAGGTCCTGGATTGGCTGCTTGCAGGGCAAACACCGCTGTGCTATCTCTCCGGGCCCTCACAATAGTATTTTAGGTACATATTAACATTGAATCAGGGGAATTCCCATCACCAAATTTGTCCTCCCTTCACCCCCTTCCCATCTTCCAGCAAAAATCTTAAAAGATCGTAACCTTTGAAGAAATGGGGACTCTGGATTTGGTATTTCCCACCGTTTCCTGGTGGAAAACAAACAACAACAACAACAATAAACCCAGCCTTTTTCACATATTACATAGGCAGCATTCATTATAAGAGTAAGGAGTAAAGAGTGAAGGAGAAAAAAAAATTAAGTACAATATTATAAAAGAATCTTTTCAGTGGACTCAATTGCTTTGACCCTACTACTCTGTTCTTGGTCACGTTCTTCTGTGGGGCCAGAACAAACCGCCCAACTCATTTCAGCTCCTGTCTCTGTGGCCCTAGAAGGGACTGTGGGGAACCCCCCCCCTTTTTTTTTTTTACAACAATAGGCCTGAGATGGGAGAGCAAAAGGAATGGGCAGCTAGCCAAGTTAAACAGGCAATTCTGTGTCCCAGGGAATTTACAGGCTGTTCAGGATCCAAAGAAGATGCAATACAATGATTTTTCTGCAGGCTCCCTCCACATTCCACAGAGGCCACCCCCCCATTTGGGTTAGCCTGTCTTGACATTTTCTTTTACACTTATTCCTCCCCCCACACTTGATACACTAACTTGAATTTCTTTTCTGGAAACAATCACCTGGCAAGGATTAAGCCAGGATATCACTGGGGAGTCACTAGACACAGCTGGATTCTTACCTTGGTGGAAATGTGTCTTTTAAATGGAGTGTCCTGAAATGATTCATGAAGAATTCAGTAAACTATTTCTGGGAGAAGCCTTTGTTGCATAGGGATCGGCCAAGGTAGTGGGCTTTATTATTTTTTTTAAAGTAGTAGAAGTTTTCATTGAAACGTAAGACAATTTAAATCTTTTTAAAAATGGAAATACATAATCTTCTTAAGACAATTGAAGAAGAGATGCCATTTCAATGCGTCAAATGTGACTGCATAAAACTTACTTTTAAATACCTAGATTTGACTTCATTGGAATCCTATGTTCATGTAAGATGCCCAAGTTCACTGGAAGAACTAGAATTGTGCCAGTTAGTCCACTAAGTAAATGATGTGTACATGATATTAATAATGACCACTCAGAAAAATGTTGTTTAAATCTGCCACAGGAGATCAGCTCTTCATCTGGGATTTATTATTATTTATTTATTAATGGTACTTAGACGCTGACTTCTGCATAGGGGACCATGCAGTTTCTGGTCAGTGTCATAATACTTATAATCTCACAGGTTCTTTACCTGATATTCAGCCAAAAATAGCTTCATTTGGATAATTTAGAGATTGTATGCTGCTCCTTACTGTAATGCTTTATGAAAAAATTTTAATTGAATCACCATGAGATACAGAGTAAAAAAAATTGTTGATAGTTGAGTTTCAGTCATACCATATTTCAACACCCATCCCTTCACTAATGTTCATTTCCAACCACCAATTTCCCCAAATATCAATTCTGATCTTAGATGAATTTTAGTAAACCTATGTAAGTGTATTTCTGCATGGATAAGTGGTGATACTCCAGTCTTTTCTGAGTCCCAATAATAGTGTATAGTATCAAGAAGATATGTTTGCATGTATTTACCTGCATGTGGGAAGATTGAACAAAGAGAACGGAAGGTCCTTTCTGGTCAGGTGTACTTGCAGCATATCATGTCTGCATATGTGACTTATGTAATTAGGGGGAACTTAACCAGGGGGAAGCACAGGAGTTGAGCACCTTTGCAACATGACAGATGCTTACTCTAATAGGCACTCATTTCTCTCTCCCCCAGCTGGAGTGGGGCTGCCTCTTCCTACAGGTTGCCTCCTTTCAGGTACTGAATATGTTTTAATCAGTGGGCGTAAGAGTCTGCCCTGTTAGAATGGCAAGCTCAAAAGGGTCCAAGCCTGTCTCTGAAGGGTCCTGTCTACATAGTGGAATAATATACAACTATTGAAAAGATGGATAATATTTCTATATGCTCCTAAGAGAAGATATCTAAGATTCATTGTGAATGGATAAAATATTGACATCATCACTAGGGCTGGAGGAATAGTACTTATAAAGTTGTCTTTGATGTAGCCAACTCCAGTTTAAGTCCTTGGGATAGCATATAATTCCCTGAGAATCATGAGCATTCAGTTCTGAGCACAGAGCCAAGAAGAGTTTTATAGCACTGCTGGGTGTTCGCTTCTCAACAAAGTGACATCATTACTAATACAAAATTGAATGAAGAATTGAACTTATGAAGTTCATGGCATAGCACCTCAGAGAGTAAAATATTTCAAGTGACTTTAGAAAACTAGAATTGACTGTAGGTCCCAAATAGGACATACCCTTAGAACAAAAGGAATTGTAGTCATCGCTGAGGAAAATATTTACAAACCACACATCTAATATGATGTTTATATCCAATTTTTACAACCTCATAACAAAAATTCAGCTTCAGCTTAAAACTGGTCAGTAATATGTATATATAGGCCTGGTATATAGCTCAAAGGACTGGACTGCAAACTTGGCATGCAGAGTCTCTAAGTTCATTTCCTAATACTCCACAGTACCCCAAGCTTCACTAGGATGGCCCAGTAGCCCACAACACTTCCAATCCATGCTAGTAACTAGGATGAGGTGCTCAGTTTCTCTGAGCACTCAAATAAGTAAATAATGAAAATAGGTAAAGGGCTTGCACAGACATTTCTCCAAGGAAGATATATAAAAGATAATTAAGTATATAGGAGATGACCAATGTCACTCATCATTAGGGCAAAACATTAGTAAGACTACAATGAGGGGGCCGGAGAGATAGCATGGAGGTAAGGCGTTTGCCTTTCATGCAGGGGGTCATCGGTTCAAATCCCGGAGCCCCATATGGTCCCCTGTGCCTGCCAGGAGCAATTTCTGAGCCTGGAGCCAGAAATAACCCCTGAGCACTGCCGGGTGTGACCCAAAAATCAAAAAAAAAAAAAAAAAAAAAAAAAAAAAAAAAAAGACTACAATGAGGTATCATTTTATGTCTTTAAGATAAATGCTGGTATGGTGTGGTGTGGTGTGGAGAAAAGGGAATCTTTGCGCACTTTTGATAAGATTGTAAATTGTTACCACTTCTATGGAAATCGCAATGGAGGATGATCAACAAATAAAAATAGAACTATTATATGAATCTGGAGTTTATCATGCTGAGTAAAGTAGAAGTACAGATTCAGAATTGTCTCTTTCAATACTGAAAGGTAGAAAGAAAAAAAGAAAGTATAAAATATAGTAAGGGAACAAAAATGATGAAAAGCCACAGAAAATGAGAACTGAATTATAGAAGTGAGCTTACCTCTGTGGTGGGGTGGGGTGAGGGAAACACTGAAATAATGTGGAGGAAAGCAGGTACTCTGCTGGAGGGTGTGGTGTTGAAACTTATGCATGAGAACCTATCATTAACTATATTAAAATCATGGTACCTAAACAAATAAAAGTAAAAAACCCTACCGTATTACTAAGCAATTCTAATTCTGGGCATATAGCCAAGGGAAATAAAAACACTAGCTTGAAAAGATATCCGCTCCTTCAAGTTCATAGCAGTGTTATTTATAATAGCCACTACATAGAAATAACCTGTTACCAGAGGATAAGTACGAAATTGGAAATCATTTGTACATACTATTTTTATATACAGAAATTATGTATTTATGCATGTTGTCATAATTGAGCACTATTAGTAAAATTAACAAAGAAGTCTTACCATATGTAACAGTTTGGATGGCTCTTAAAGACATTATGCTAAGTGAAATAAGTCACAAGAAGAAAAATGTATGTCCTCACATATATGTAAAATCAAAAGCAAAATTTAAAAAATATAGAAAAATATAAAATTTGTGGTTATCAGAGGAAAGGATAGGGAAAGGAAGAATTTGAGGAAGCCTATTCATCAAAAGGTACAGACAGTGGTTATAAAATTAATTACTGCTAGAGGTCTAATGGTAAGACATGATTACAATAGTTAACAGAAACATATGATCCATAGAATTTTGAGAGAAAATCCTAGGTTTTTCGTGATAACATGTTTTCTCTTTTTCTTTTATCTCTATGTAAGAAGATGATGTTAGCTGAAATCATTTCACGATCAATGTAAAAAGCTATTATACTATGCTTATACAATATATTATATATAAATTGTTTTAATTATAAAAATATAATATTATAATTATATTATATATTAGCTTATACAGTGATGTCCACTAATTAGTTATCAATAAAATTGGACCCCCAAATCTTCAAATGTTTTAAATGATTGTTGCTATTTTTATTGTATATTTGTTGTAAAGAAAAACTAATGAGAGTTTACATGGCATAGAGCTAACATGGGGGGAGGTTTACTGGCACAATGGATAAGGGAAGTAGACAATTTGGTGGAGGGTGTGGTACTAGGATGTTTTATATGTGAAACAAGTATTGTAAGTATTTTAAGTCAAGGTGCTTAAAATAAAATAAAATAAATAAAAACTAATGATTATGTAGGTGTTAATAAACAGGATTTTCCCTTTTATGTTTTATCTATAGGCTTTCTCAACCTAATCATGCATCCTCCAGCACTCATCCCTTATCTGTTGAAACAATGAGTAACCCTCAAAAATGAACATTCCTAACAACAAATTATAATCTCCTTAGAACTAGAACTCCTTAGATCTGGCTCCAGATTTATATTAGCAAATACTGAGTGACATCTAGTCGTATATGAAAACAAGGAAGCTATTGACAATTACTAGTATTGTGTTAAAATAAATGAGTCTAAAAACACTTTTCAAGGATTCCCATTTGAATATAAATAATAATTGAAGCAAATAAGCTATTTGTAAACTCTTAGATTCACAATGAGTTTACCAAAAACACAAGTTCTCTGGTAACTGATGTCTGATCTATATGTTTAAACTCCATGGACTTCATAAAGGGCAGTCCAAGTGGGATAGGATAATCTTGTGATCCTATCCAAGAAAGCAATAGTCAGAAAAACATGGATCAGGGTTGACACTGGCACAGCTGAAGTAGGAAACAGGCTTCATAAAATAAAAGGGGGTACATTATGCTTGGTGGGGACTGGAGGCCAAGAAGAGCAGTCTGGACCTAGGTTCAGAGAAGCCAGATGGAGAAGGGAAGGTACATTCTATTTTCTGTTCTGTTGTCTTGTTCCCAGATGCTATGTCCATGAAAATTTGTTTAACAACAGCATTGAGACAAATCTCAATGCAGTTTTTAAAAAAATCAAAACACTTGGCTAAAATATTTCTTTCTACTTTGTATTTCAAGTAGAGAATTTGTCTCCATTGAGACTGCTGTAAGTGTTATGCTGGGATCTCCATCTAAGAAAGGTTTTCACTCCTAATCAGAAATCTCCACAATCTACCACTAATTCCTCTTCACTTCTGCACTCTGAGAGCTAAATGAGTGACTCAGTGCAGTCTGGCTTTGAGTTGTAGATACTATCAGTCCTTTAGTTGGGGGGTATGTTTGAGCTGGGACTGGGCCTAAACTTCCTTGGCTGACAGTATCTGATATTTTTCCTGACCGAGGTGCCATGACTGAATTTATGTGTTTTTATGACTGCAGGCTTATTTCCTGGTTTCTTTAGATTTTAAGAAACTATTTGAAAGAACAAACTTCCTTCTCCTCTTGTGATTAAATCTATGGGGGTAGTACAAAACAAATAATAAAGAACAGCTGTGTAGAGATGTAACCATGACTCTGTAACTTCTTGCCAACTTTGGATAACTATGACCTGAATTACAAAAATATTAAAGTCTTCCTTGGAGAAAATATTCTGGTCAACCCAACATAATCCTTGCCGTATTCATGATGCCCTATTATTATTTTCAGCCACCCCCACAATGCTCAGAAGTTAACTCCTGGTTCTGCACTCAGGGACAACTCCCATCAGGGTTTAGGGTATTATATATGGTGCTGAGGATCAACCCAGGATTAGTCATCTGCAAGGCACCTTAACTTCTAGGCTATGTCTCCAGATCCCTATTCTGAAATTTGAAAGAAGAGTTATCTACAGAATTTCTTCTAAAAGAAGCAACAACTTGATAAAATGTTTTATCAGTAATTTAATCTCATATGCAGATAATTGGAAGTCTATCAACTCTTCCTCTCTTCTTTTCTCCAAGATTGTACTTCTGACATCCTAACAAAAGCAATTTCTTCAATAACTTCCTCACTAGACCAAAAGCAAAAGGGAATTGAATATTGGCCTAAAAAAAGTTTATAGATCCGAGGCTGGAATGATAGCACAGTGGTAGAGCATTTGCCTTGCATGCAGCCTATCCAGGATGGACCTGGTTTGAACCCTGGTTTCCCATATGGTCCCCTCAGCCAGGAACAATTTCTGAGTGTATAGCTAGGAGTAACTTCTGAGTATCACCAGAGTGCCCCTCCCAAAAAAAGAAAAGTCCATATATATAATGTATAGTTATCAAGAATAAACATATTTATAATATGACATGAACATTCAAGCTTTACCAATATTGTAGCTTATTTTATACTGGTATCTCCCCTCTGTGATGTCTGGTTTATTTCCTTACTAGATTCACTCTGGTTATTCTTGATTTTCTGAAAATTAGCAACTTCAATTTCTCATGAAAGCATTATAGGATTTTAGTTTGTGCCTCAGAAAATTAAGTACCTCAGAATCATCTGAAAGATCTATACAAAGAAAACTGAAAACACATCCTCTACTCATGCATTGAGAGGATTAATGTAATCAAATATTTCCTGGCAATATTTCCTGAAGCACTGTACAGATTCAATACAGACCCTATAAAGGTTTTTTGTTTGTTTGTTTGTTTTTGGGCCACACCCATTTGACACTCAGGGGTTACTCCTGGCTATGCGCTCAGAAATCGCCCCTGGCTTGGGGGGACCATATGGGATGCTGGGGGATAGAACCGCGGTCTGATCCGTCCTATGCTAGCGCTTGCAAGGCAGATACCTTACCTCTAGCGCCACCTTCCTGGACCCAGATTTTTCTTTTTTGTTCTTGTTTTTATACCACACCCTCTGGTTCTCAGGGTTATTCTGGTTCTGTGCTCAAGAATTGCTCCTGGCAGGCTTGGGAGACCATATTGGATGCTGGGAATCAAATTCAGGTTGGCTGCATGCAAGGCAAACACCCTATCCACTGTGCTTTAGCAAGATATTTTTCAAAGAAAGAGATAAGCATTCCTGAAATTCATATGGAACAATAAACTACCGCAAATAACTAACATAATCCTCAGGAAAAAGAAGGGAGGCATCACTTTTGAAGTACAACTTCAAACTGTTCTTCAAAGCAGTAGTAAATAAAATAGTACTGTATTGGAATAAAGACAGACACTCAGATCAATGAAGTGAGATGAATATCTTCAGTTAGACACTTGGGTATATGAATAGTTAATATTTGATAAAGAGCAAAAAATATGAAGTACAGTAAGGAAAGCCTCTTTAACAAGTGGTGTTAGGAAAATTGTTCAGCTACATTAAAAAATTAAACTTGGACTTTTTTCTAACTCAGGTACAGTAGTCAAATAAAAATAAATTAAAGACCTTGATATCAGACCTGAATTCCTGAGACACATAGAGGAAAATGTAATCAGAACTTTCCATGACATTGAAACTAAAGACGTCTTCAAAGATGAAATTCCAGTGAGAAAGAAAGTGGAAGTAAAGATAAATAAATAGGACTTCATTAAATTAAGACACTTCTGTACTTTAAAGGAAATGGTAACCAATATACAAAGGCAACCCACAGAATGAGTTTACCCATTAATTGTTTACCCACCATTCATATAAAGAGTTGATATCAAATATATATGACACTAGTAGAACCTTACATAAAAAAGAAAAGGCCAAATTCATAAAAAATGTGTAGAAGAGATAAATAGAAACTTCCTCAACACAATATAAATGTCCAAAAGGCATATGAAAAAATGATCTGTATCACTAATCATCTGAAAAATGCATATAAAAACAATAATGTGATATCATTTTACACTGGAGACTGACACATCAAAAACAACAAGAAAAATCAGTACTGGCCTGGATGTAGGGAGAAAGAGACTCATATACTGCTAGTGGAAATGTTGAACAGTCCAGCTTTTCTGGAAAACAATATGAACATTTCTAAACATATCTAGGAATTAAGCTTCCATTTGATCAATCAAATATATTCCACTTCTTGAAATATACCCCAAGGGTCCAAAAAATCAAAATAGAAAGAAGCCATCTATCTGTACCTCTGTGTTCCTTACAGCACTATCCACAATGGCCAAGATTCTAAAAACATCACAAAGATATAACTGGATAAAGAAACTATGATATATGGGACTGGAGCGGGGTGCAAGCTGTAGGGCATTTGCCTTATGCGCGCTAACCTAGGATGGACCGCGGTTTGATTCCTCGGCGTCCCATATGGTCCCCCAAGCCAGGAGCGATTTCTCAGCACATAGCCAGGAGTAACTCCTGAGCGTCACTGGGTGTGGCCCCAACCACCCCCCCCCAAAAAAAAAGAAAAAGAAACTGTGATATGTATACACAGTAGGAATATTACTCGTTCATAAGAAAATATTTAGTTATTCAATTTGCTGCTTCATGGAGGTACTTGTAGAGTATCATACTGAGTGAAGTTAGTCAGAGGTAGAGGGACCAAAGCAGAATGATCTGTCTCATATGTGGGATAAAAACACATAATGCTGACGTGACAAATATTCAAAGGCAATGGAAACAAAGAACATGAGAATGGTTATTCAGTAGGAAACAAGCTCCTTGATGGGGCTTTAGGATCAGAAAGGGGGAGGGGAACAAATATGATGGAGAGAAGCATTCTGGGAAGAGGAGGTAGTGCTGAAAGGTGTTAACTTGTTATGTATGAAGCCCTATTAGGAACAGTACTGTAAACCACATATTAAAATATGTATGCATGTATGTATGTATGTATCTATGTATATAGTATCTGTATGTTCACTTGTCTACTTTCTGGAGAAGTAGGCTGGTGGGTGAGAGGCAAATGGGAGTGAGGGTCATTAGTGGAGGGAAGTGGACATTTGTGAAGGAATGGATGTTGAAACATTGTATGCCTGAAATGCAGTCTGAATAACTTTGTAAATAAGTATTAAAATTTTAAAATGATGAAGAAGAAATACTTTTGTTGGAAAGAAATACAAGGTAATAAGTCAGAAAAATGGAAACAAATGAATATCACTGATGACAATAGAGGCAAAGGGAAGTGGTGGCTGTAGTAAAAAGAATTCTCATTGGGTATAGAAAGCAACAACATTTTTAGATGTAAAAGTTAGCAGAAAACTGGTGCCAAAAACATTTTGTTGATGCCTGAGACTACAGTTAATTTTTATGTAGAATATATAAAAAAAACCTTTCAGAAAAATGTTTACTTTGGTGTTTACCATATTGATGATTGTATGGCTCACACATATGTCTTTTAGCAGATGGTGGTTTCTTGTTGAAAATTCCAAGACCCTGAAAAAGAACACTTGGGGAATTGCAAGTGCTGCAATATGAGAGCATGAAGGTCCAAAATAAATGAGACTGAATAGCAGGGAGATTAAAACAGTGAGTTTGTATATGCCATGTCAGAAGATTTAGAGTTTATTCTGAGTAGCGGAGAACTATTGATGCCTTTCGTAGTCAGGCAATGACAGAGTCATATGTTAGAGAAACCCAACTGGCAGCAGAAAGGAAAGATGAAGAGCAGATGCTATAAGTGAGAATTTCAGAAATCCCAAGGAACAGAAAATACCAGTTAGAAAGAAGCCAAGTTTAGGAAAACTATGCTTCATGGACTAAAGTTCCATGTTTAGATTTAACAATGCCATGCTATCTATTTTAGAGTATTAAAATCTGTAAGAGAGCTAGGGGTTAATTTATTTCTGTAGCTTTTAAGAAGAAAGCAAAAGTGTGTTTTTGTGAACTGAACATTAAAGGGAAAGGGGATAAATTGTATTCTGATTGAGACATAAACTATGGAAATCACACATGCACTTTAGGTTTGAGCCAGAAAAAAACCAATATGCATGCATATTTTATTCTTTGAATGTACATACACAGAGAAATAGCTAGTTACTATAATTGTGGGTATTGGCTAAGCAAGCCCCAAACTCACAGAGTGGGTGGTCAGAAATGGAAGAGGTCAGGTAGACATTCTTGAACTTTAATGTGAATCGAAGCTTAGAGTCTTTGAGTTTTATGTAGAACAAAATAATTCTCAAAAGGATTTCCATCTTAGGACAAGGAGTGGCTCTTTGGTGGATCACATCCCTTATATGATTTAAAATGCAAGTTTTACCTGCTACTACAATGACAAAACATTGTGGGTTTTGTATCACACTAGGTGGTGCTCAGGACTTACTCCTGGCTCTGTGTTCCTGGGTCATTCCTGGAACGGTTGGGGAGGGAACCCAAATCAGCAACATGTAATATAAGTGCCCTATGATCACTCTGTACTTTCACCCTGCCCCTACAAAATTATTTTGATTAAAATTAAGTTAAAGCTCAAAGATAGTGTACCTTTTAGATTAACTCAAAATCAATGGGCCTAGGACTTTAAGTGCACAATCTCTTTTGTATTAGAACCTAGATTGGTGTTTGAATAAATGGATTTTGGTGTGTATCTGCTATAAAATGGTCTTCATCTTCTAGCTTTGATCTTTTACATCAGTCCACTCTACCCATTTCACCCTATCCAGAGACATAATAAAAATCTTTTAAAATTATGCTATAAGATATTTCAAGTAAAGAATACATTTTTAAGACTCCAAAAGCTAGAAATATAATTATATTCCAACCATGGATGCTTAAATATTTTCCATGTAATATTTCAAAATTTAATGTTATTAAATATGAGTAACTTACTAAAACACTTTTTTAAAAACTTTATTTATTTATTTGCCTTTGGGGCACACCCAGTGATGCTCAGGGGTTACTCCTGGCTCTGCACTCAGAATTTCCCCAGGTAGTCTGGGGGAACATACAGGATGCCTGGAATCAAACCAGGTCTCTCCTGGGTTGGTTGCATGCAAGGCAATGTCCCACCACTGTGTTATTTCTTTGGCCCCTTAAAAACACTTCTGTCCTTATATTGTATACGCTTTCAATTTAATAGAGTATACTTACAATAGTAGTAGGCTAGTAATAGAATTGAACTTAAATTTTGATCTCCCAATTTAAAGGAAAAATTAAAAGATCTCTTTTCTTCCATTGCTTAGCTTCTAATTAGATTAGTTACCTTTTTAAAACACTTTATCCCAAATCTCTTAATTCATGGATAATACAAAGTAGGGCAAGCCAGACATACTTTAAGACCTTTCAAAAGCTATATGTCCATTGGTAATACTAATAAAATTTGTTGTAAATAAGCCCTTAAGAAAAATTCATCAAAGCTCAACTAAATTATTTAAAAGAAAATTCACTCAAGTAATCCAGTATCTCCTACAAAATTTATAATGCTATTTGTAAGTTTTGATGTCCAGACTTTTCTAGTATTCTGTATTTTCCCATATCTTCATCAACTTTCCACAGTTAATAATCAATTTAGAACAGTTCCAGATTGCTTCCAAATTCTCAGGGCAACATGTTTCAGCTGTGGTGGGTTCTTTTGTTCAAGATTGAGCTAACTGTCATAGTTACTTCTATCACAGTATGACTAACACACTCTAGCACACTGAGATGCTCCTAAGTTGTAAACTGCTTTGTATCATAGACCATACCATTGCTCAGAAGTAAAAATGTTTAGTTTATTGAAAAATTTCTGGGCTGATCATTTGCCAATTTATTCCAGGGTCTCAGAAATAAAAATCAGTCATGATTTCCCTGGAGAAAATTATCTGGAAGGAACTTCAAAGCTGATATTTAGATTCACAGAAGTCCTGGGGTATGTCTTTCACCTTATTCTTAGGACAAATCTCCCAATAAGTCTTTGGAAAGAAAAATGCAAAAATCTGAGTATTCTGAAGAGAAATTAAATCAAATGATTGCCTATATGTTTGATGGAAGGAACACTCATGAGAACAAAATAGTGGTAATTTCTCATTCTTTTCTACTATAGTTTGATATTTTACTTTTTTTTTTTAGTTTATTTATTTGGGAAGTACTCCCAAGTAGTACTCAAGAAGTCTAGGGAAATCTCTGGTAAATCTTTACCAGTCTAAAAAAAAAAACTTTACCAATCTAGTTGGCAATTCAAAGTAGGATCAAAGGGTCAGTCTGTTTTTGGTTTTGCTTTAAATAAAGGAAGTTAATGTAAAATATCATTAGGCAACATATTAAAAAATTCAAAGTCTAAAAATAAATTCAAAGTCTAAGAAAATGTTAATGAATTTTTAGAAAAAGTTAAATTACTGAAAGAAAAAAGAAGAGCAAGTTGGGAAGATCAGTAGACAACTTGTCTTACATGTGTCCATCCCTGGCACCGTGAACTAAATAAGTGAAATAAAAGAAGACTTGACTGGTGAAAGAAGAGGCATTAGCAATACATGTGGAGCACTAGTCAGATCCAATAAAATCAGATTCAGTCAGATCCTCTTCTCTCAGGACAAGGCCCGAGAGAGATAGTGCAGTGGTAGAACATTTGTCTTGCATGTTGTAAATTGGGATTCAATACAACACTACCAGGAATGATTTTTAAGTACAGAGCCAGGAGTAAGCCATTGAGAAGAGCTGGGTGTAACCCCCATGAAATAAAGGAGTTGAAAGAAAGATCAAACAGTCCTTAACTTCTTTTTCTAAAATTATTGCTCAAACAGATGTGTATGGATCCTCTTCTAGAGATCAGGGCCGTGATTTATGTGGGAAACAGCAGGGTACCAAAGAGAACTTTAGTAGCTGATTATCTTAAGGTATCTTTTTTCGGACATATAGACAAACTAAGTAGAATTGGATATTTAAAATATGATATATTTTGACTTTATGTGTAACTCAAAAGAGTAACTAACACTAAATACAAAATCCTATTTCTTTGATAACATATTTTTTTAAATATTTTTATTTAAACACTGTGGTTACAAGGTTATTCATAATACAGTTGTATTATTTCCACAGATAAAGTTGTTGATGATTGAGTTAAAGTCATACATTATACAACAACCTTCACAAGTGTATACTTCCCACCACCAATGTCCCCAGTGCCTCTCTCACCCTCCCTGATGCCCTCTTCCCTCCCACTCACCCTCCCTGCCTGCTTCTGGGGCAGGTATTTTATTCCCCACTTTCCCCCTATCTTCTCCCCCTTTCTGTCTTCTTCTTCTTCTTCTTCTTCTTCTTCTTCTTCTTCTTCTTCTTCTTCTTCTTCTTCTTCTTCTTCTTCTTCTTCTTCTTCTTCTTCTTCTTCTTCTTCTTCTTCTTCTTCTTCTTCTTCTTCTTCTTATTCTTTTCTTCTTCTCGTCCTCCTCCTCCTCCTCTCTCCCTTTTTTGACACTATGGTTTGTACTACTGTTACTGAAGGGATGTCATTCATGTCACTTTATCCTCTTTCAAAACACAGTCTTGTCCAAAATAATCAGTTACAGCTATTACTTTCATAGTAGACCCATTTCTATTCTACACTTGATCTTATCCAAAAGGCCGAGAAGCGATAGACCCATCTCTATTCTAAATGAACTCTACTCTTTGTGACAAGCTTCCCACCAGGAACTGGTCCTCCTGTCCCTAATCTCTATTGTCTCTGGATATCAATCACACACTGTCATTTATTTTCCTTATATCCACAGATGAGTGAGATTATTCTATGTTTATACCTCTCCCTCTGACTAATTTCACTCAGCATAAAATTCTCCTGTCCATTCATGTATAAGAAAATTTTATGGCTTCAATTTTCCTAACATCTGCATAGTATTCCATTGTGTAGATGTAGCACAGTTTCCTTAGCCACTCATTTGTTTTTGGGTACCCGTGTTGTTTCCAGAATCTGATTATTGTAAATAGTGCTATGATGAACATATGAATGCAAAGGGCATTTTTGTATTGTACTTTTGTGTTCCTAGGGTATATCCCTAGGAATGTGCTAAATCATAAGAAAGCTCAATTTTCATTTTTTTTTGAGAATTATCAACATTGTTTTCCAAAAAAGACTGAACTAGACAACATTCAGCAGTGAATAAGAGTTCCTTTCTCCCCTCATCAGAGCCAGAATTGGTTCTTCTTCTTCTTCTTTTTTTAAATATAAATCTTTATTTAAGCACCATGATTACAAGCATGTTTGTAGTTGGGTTTCAGTCAGAAACAAAATACCCCACAAAATACTGCAACATTCCCACCACCAATGCCCCCCAACCCCCCACTGCTGACTGTATTTGCAAGAGGTATTTTACTTCTCTCATTCTTAAACATTGTCATGCTAGTTGTTAGTATAGTTATTTCCATAACTGTTCATCACTCTTTGTGGTGAGCTTCAAATTGTGAGCCGGTCCTTCTGGCCCTTCCAGTTCTTAACTCTATTGTCTCTGGGCTGTATTATAGTAATGTTTTTAAGTTTTCTTAAAACCCATAGATGAGTGAGACTAATCTGTGTCTATCTATCTTTCTCTGACTTATTTCACTCAGCATAATAGATTCCATGTACATCCATGTATAGGAAAATTTTGTGACTTCATCTATCTTGATGGCTGCATAATATTCCATTGTGCATTTGTACCACAGTTTCTTTAGCCATATATATGTTGAAGGGCATTTTGGTTATTTCCAGAGTCTGTCTATTGTAAATAGCACTGAAGTAAACATAGGTGTGAGGAAAGGCTTTTTGAATTGTATTTTTGTGTTTCTGGGGTATATAACTAGGAGTGGAATAGCTAGATCAGATGGGAGTTCAATTTCCAGTTTTTTGAGGAATCACCATATTGTTTTTCATAAAGGCTGGACCAGACGGCATTTCCAACCATAGTGAATAAGAGTTCCTTTCTCTCCACATCCCTGCCAGCACCTATTGTTCTTGTTCTTTGTGATGTGTGCCAGTCTGTGTAGTGTGAGATGGTACCTCATTGTAGGTTTGATTTGCAATTTCCTGATGGTTAGTGATGCGGAGCATTTTTTCATGTCTCTTTTGGCTATTTGTATTTCTTCTTTGAGGAAGTGTCTGTTCATTTCTTCTCTTCATTTTTTGATGAGGTTATGTTTTTTTCTTATTAAGTTCTGTTAGTATCTTGTATATTTTGGAGATTAGCCCCTTATCTGATGGGTATTGGGTGAATAGTTTGTCCTATTCTGTGGGTGGCTTTTGTATCTTAGAAACTATTTCTTTTGAGTTGCAGAAACTTCTCAGCTTAATATAGTCCCATCTGTTTATCTTTGCTTCCATTTGTTTGGAGAGTGCTGTTTCCTCTTTGAAGATGCCTTTAGTCTCAATGTCATAGTGTTTTACCACGTGTTGCTCTGTATAATTTATGGTTTCAGACCTGGTGTCAAAGGTCTTTAATCCATTTGGATTTGATCCTTGTACATGGTGTTAGCTGGGGATCTGAGTTCACTTGTTTGCAATTGGTAACTAGTTTGCCAACACCATTTGTTGAAGAGGCTTTCCTTGCTCCATTTTGGAATTCTTGCCCCTTTATCAAAGATTAGTTGATTGTGTGTCTGGGGATCATTCTTTGAATACTCAAGTCTATTCTACTGTTCTAAGGATGTCTTTATTCCAACACCATGCTGTTTTGATAACTATTGCTTTGTAATACAGTTTAAAATTGGGGGGAAAGTAATGCCTTCTATATTCCTTTTCCAGGTGTTTAGCTATTCGCGGGTGTTTATTGTTCCAAATAAATTTCAGGAGTGTTGGATCCACTTCTTTGAATAATGTCATGGGTATCTTTAGAGGGATTGCATTAAATCTGTACAATACTTTGGGATATTGCTATTTTAATTATATTAATCCTGCCAATCCATGAGCAGGGTATGTGCCTTCATTTCCTTGTGTCCTCTCTTATTTCTTGAAGTAGAGTTTTGTAGTTTTCTTTGTATAGGTCCTTCACCTCTTTAGTTAAGTTGACCCCAAGATATTTGAGTTGTGGGGTACTAATGTGAATGGAATTGTTTTGTTAATGTCTATTTCTTCTCTATCATTATTGGTGTATAAAAAGGCTTTTGCATGTTAATTTTGTAGCCTGCCACATTGCTATATAAATATATGGTTTATAGGAGCTTTTTGGCGGTCTTTAGCATTTTCTAAATATATTATCATGTTATCTGCAAACAGTGAGAGCTTGACTTCTTCCTTACCTATCTGGATGCCCTTGATATCTTTTTCTTGCCTAATCGCTGTGGCAAGTACTTTCAGTACTATGTTGAATAGGAGTGTTGAGAGAGGTCAGCTTTGTATTGTACCAGATTTTAGAGGAAAGGCTTTTAGTTTATCTTCATTAATAATAATATTTGCCATTGGCTTGTGATTGATGGCCTTAACTATATTGAGAAAAGTTCCTTTCATTCCTATCTTGATGAGGGTTTTTATCAAGAATGGGTGTTGGACCTTATCAAATGCTTTTTCTGCATCCATTGATATGATAATATGATTTTTGTTTTTATTTTTGTTGATATGTTGTATTATGTTGATTGATTTACGGGTGTTCAAAAATCCTTGCATTTCTGGGATGAAACCTACTTGGTTGTGGTGAATGACCTTCTTAATGATGCATTGAATTCTATTTGCCAGAATTTTGTTGAGGATCTTTGCATCTGTGTTCATCAGGAATATTGGTCTGTAATTTTCTTTTTTGGCAGTATTTCTGTCTGGTTTTGGTATCAATGTGATGTTAGCTTCATAGAAACTATTTGGAAGTGTTCCTGTTTCTTCAATTTTATGAAAGAGCCTGAAAAGGATTGGTAAAAGTTCCTCTTGAAAGTTTTGAAAGAATTCATTAGTGAATCTATCTGGGCCTGAGCTTTTGGTTTGGGGAAGATTTTTTTGATCACCATGGCTTTTAGTTTTTCTCTATTGTGCATAATATTACCATGGGCTTGTGGCAACTGGCCTTGACTATACTGAGAAAAGTTTCTTTTTTTCCCATCATGTTGAGAGTTTTTATCCTTAATCTGTGTTGGGCCTTGTCAAATACTTTCTCTGTAACTATTGATATAATCATATTATTTTTATTTTTCCTTTTGTTGATATAGTTTATTATGTTGATTGACTTGTATATGTTTAACCATACTTGCATCTCTGGAAAGAATCCTACTTGGTCATGGCATAGGTTTTTCTTGATGACCCATGAATATTGTTTGCTAAAATTTTGTTGAGGATATTTGCATCTGTGTTGATAAAATATATTGGCATGTAGTTCTTCTTTTTTATGTCATCTCTCTCTTCTTTTATTAGTAGGGTGAAATTAGCTTCATAGAAACTATTTGGGAGCATTTCTGTTTCTTCAATGTCCCCCAAGAAGCCTGAAAAAATGTTGGCAGTATGCCTTCTTGAAAGGTCAGAAAGAATTCACTAGTGAATGCATCTGGGTGTGGGCTTTTGTTTTTGTGAAGCCTATTTATTACCATTTTAATTTCCCCAAAGTGATAGATATATTCAGATATACCAAATAATCTTTTTTGTTTTGTTTTGTTTTGGGCCACACCCGGTGACACTCAGGGGTTACTCCTGGCTATGTGCTCAGAAATCACTCCTGGCTTGGAGGACCACAAGGGACACTTGGGATCAAACCCAGGTTTGTCCTGGGTCAGCTGCATGCAAGGCAAAAGCCCTACCTCTGTGCTATCAGTATGGCCCCATTCCAGATCATCTTGCATCAACCTTAGGAGGTTATAAGAGGCCAAGAATTTTTCCATTTCTTCTCTTGTTTTGTGGGATAAAATTTCTCAAATAATCAGTGAATATCCTTTGAATTTCTTCAGTATCTGTAGTAACCGCCATTGTTTAATTTCTTATTCTGTTTATAAGTTTTTCTTTCTTTGTGACACTTGCCAGTGGCTTAAAAATATTGTTTATATTTTCAAAAAACTAGCTCATGCTTTGTTTGATTTTTTAAATTTTTTGAGTTTCAAGCTCATTAATTTCTGCTCTGAGCTTTGTTATTTTCTTCAGTTTGCCTATTTGTAAATTTGTAATTTGTGAATTTTTAAATTTTTTAAGATGTCCCATTAAATTATTTATGTAGTCACTTTCTTTTTTTTGTTTTTTGTTTTTTTGTTTGTGGTTTTTGGGTCACACCCGGCAGTGCTCAGGGGTTATTTCTGGCTCCAGGCTCAGAAATTGCTCCTGGCAGGCACAGGGGACCATATGGGGCGCCGGGATTTGAACCGATGACCTCCTGCATGAAAGGCAAAAGCCTTACCTCCATGCTATATCTCCGGCCCCATGTAATCACTTTCTTACTTCTTGATGAAAGCTTGCAAAGCTATTAATCTTCCTCTTTTTCTTTTTGCCACACCCAGCAGCACTCAGTGGTAACTCCTTGCTCGGCGCTCAGAGACCTGTATGTTTTTAGCCTTAAACTTGCCTAGCCTAGGATTAAATACTTTAGATGTGTTTGAAGATACTGGAGTGCTAGCAATAATGGCATTAGTTCACCAATTTCTAAAGAACTTCTCTGTCTCTGTCTGTCTCTCCTTCTCTCTCTCTCTCTCTTTCTCTCTCTCTCTCTGTCTGTCTCTCCTTCTCTCTCTCTCTCTCTCTCTCTCTGTCTGTCTCTCCTTCTCTCTCTCTCTCTCTCTCTCTCTCTCTCTCTCTCTCTCTCTCTCTCTCTCTCTCTCTCTCTCTCTCTCTCTCTCTCTCTCTCTCTCTCTCTCTCTCTCTCTCTCTCTCTTTTTGGTTTTTGGGCCACACCCGGCGGTGCTCAGGGGTGACTCCTGGCTGTCTGCTCAGAAATAGCTCCTGGCAGGCACGGGGGACCATATGGGACACCGGGATTCGAACCAACCACCTTTGGTCCTGGATCGGCTGCTTGCAAGGCAAACACCGCGTCTCGCCGCTGTGCTATCTCTCCGGGCCTTCTTCTCTCTCTTTTGCTCCTCTTTCTCGGTTTGCGCTCAGAGATTACTTCTCATTCTGTGTTCAGGGAAAACTCTTTATCAAGGTGCAGGAACTATATGTGGTGCCAGAGATCAAACAAACCTGGCAAGCATGCAAGGGAAGCATCTTGCGAGCTGTATTATTGCCCCCATCTTGGACAACTTATTTACTGAAACAAAATTCTTTTTGTACCTATATGTACATATCTCTGAGGAAGACTTTATTACTTAGATGTGGGAAGTATCCCCTCTGAATAATGTACTAGCTCTTGGTACTGTGTTCTTCAGTCCCCTCCTTTTTCAGCAAGTTTCTGGTTTCCTCAGTGGCCCAACTAGAAGGAAAGATGGTGGGTGACCCAGGGACTTGGCTATTTTCAACTAACACAGAATTACTCTAACAGGCAGACTTTGTGTCAGAGAGCCCGATATTATAGAGATATACCTTGGCAGGTTGGTGTCTTTTGAAGGCCCCCAGATCTTTCACCCCTTCCCTCAGTTCACCCTTATTCAAAAACACTGCTCACATTAGTGTTTCCCTAGGCCTACTCCATTTCCCACCCGGCTCAAGAGGAGGGGTTTGTGTGGGGACTCTGAACCTCCGGCCTTCCAGCTCTTGAAGGGTCTCTTTCCTTCCTGGGAGCCAGGAGGTTCTGCCGGCATGGGGTTTGGCTGGCATCCGCCATGCCAAAGGCCTTTTTAACCAGGCCTAGGAAGGGTGCGGGGCCTGATTCACCCCAGCACTCTGCTACCTCCGTCCTCCGGAACTCCAGGGCTTCTCCTGGGCCACATGCCTGGGCAAACCAGAAGAGGTTCTTTCTTTAGGAAGTCCCAGGCAATTTTCCTTACTAAATCTCCATTCTGAAACTTATAGACAAATATTTGGATATCATTGTGTTTAATCTTTTTGTCATATTTAGAATACCATCCAGAAGCTCTTTTTATTCCTTTATTCCCTCACTCCCACCTACTATTACCCCAAATTTAACCATTTTTTAGTACTTATGACTTTTGTTTTGGCCAAGGTGGATTACATATCTCTCACAGTAATGTTTGGGAGGGACTTTGAAGCTTCAGCTGGTAACATGGGAATGATGTGGCTACACACACAGTAGGCATTTTGCCAAGCTTGGGGGAAGATGCAGCCCCGGTTTCCACCCCCCCCCACAGCCTTCTCTCCACTTCCTCCTGGTCCCCAAGGTTACCCCTGGCTGTCTGCTCAGGGTCCCAGCAAGTGGGTTCTGGCGATGAGCAGTTTAAAGGAGATCCCTGGCTTCCCCATTCCCGCAGGGGAGGGGAGGCGAGGGGACTGGTGAACTTCTGGCTTCCAGCAATTAGGAAGCAAACGCCTCTGGGGGAGTTGGAAGTTTCAGCAGGCAGCACAGGAATGATATGGCTTCATGCGTTCTTTGCTTGGCAAAATCACAGACCAAATTGGTGTCTCAGTAACAACACCCTTCCTCTTGACTATTTCTAAAATATAAAAGGGACACATGTATCTCCTCTGTATATCTCAGATGTATTCCCTTAACATCTATAACTCTTTTTGAATTCCTCATATAGTGACAATTTTATACACTGGTTTTGTTATTTGATTGTTTGCTTTCCCTTCTATGATATCTGTTTTATAAGTAATACTGGTAGAAGAGTTTCTCTGTATAGAATGCATGTTTGAACCAAGTTACAGGGAATGTTGAACTTTATTCGTTGGTCCCCAGATGCACCAACAATATCTTGTGGCATTGTTTCTATTTTGCATAGGCACATTAAAATGGGAAAATAATACATATGCAAACAAGATCTTATCTAATAGAGATGGAACACAAATTTGGTAATGCAGTTAGGCCTTATACCCTGAACATTGGCATAATGATTTGGCTTAGGCCTCAGAAGAATCGGCATCGCCCATACACACCTGAAAAATGGATACCATCTATGCTATGGAAACAACCACAATTGTCTACAACATTACCAGAATCAAACCTCTACCAGGGAAGACTACTCTGGCATTGGCTTACTCCAAAAAGTGCTCTCAACACCCAGACGACTCAGCAACAGCCTGTTGGCAGGGCAGATCACTCCACATCTAATAGTGTGCTGAAACTAGAGGATGCTCCACATCAGCCTGACTTCGATGAAAAAAATGCATAGAATCCAGAATCTTTAAATATAGGAACCTGATACCAACAACAGCTAAAGTGTGAAAAAGTTTCACCTGGACCACGGAGAATGATTCTGGTTGGACAGACTGGTTTGCCTGAAGCCCAGAGTCTTATGCCAATAAACCTCGGGGGTGAGGTCTTTTTGTAATCAGGCCATGGATATTTGTTTCTGCTTTCCCCATATTTTTCTGGGCCTATGCAAACAACGGCAATTGCCACTGTCACATTTTTACTATATTTTTTCCTTTAATCCTTATCCTTTAAGAAAAAAAATTTTACTGAACTCAAAAACAAATAATTGTAGTAGAATGCCTGTTTCGAATACAAGCAGGGATTGGGAGTGGGAGGAATGTTACACTGGTGAAGGGGGGTGATCTGTTTGTGACTGTAACATAACCCAAATATACTCATGTACTTAAATGAAATATTAATTTAAAAAGTGTAAAGTAGGGACCGGAATGGTGGCATGGAGTGGTAAGGCATCTGCCTTGCCCACGCTAGCCTAGGACAGACTGAGGTTCTATCCCCGGTGTCCCATATGGTCCCCTAAGCCAGGAATGATTTCTGAGCACATAGCCAGGAGTAACCCCTGAGTGTCACCGGGTGCTTCCCCCAAAATCATAAAGTAGTAAAGTTACTTCTAAAAAATGTCTTCTGTGGATAATAACAATAATATAGGAATTAGGCACTGGCCTACACTTAGCTGGCCCCAGTTTGATCTCTAGATCCACAAGGAGTAACCCATGAACACTTTATATGTACCCCACCCCTAAATATATGTGTATGTGCTTACATGTGTGTGTGTTTGTGTTTGGTGGATTTATTTTTGGTTTGGGTTTTTGGCCATACCTGGCCATATTTACAGTTTACTCCTAGCTCTGCCCTCAGAGGTCAATCCTGGCAGGGCTTGGGGAACCATATGTAATTCTAGGAATAGAACCCCAGTTGGCTATGTGCAAGGTAAGTGCTCTAACAACTATTTTATTACTCTCCCAAATATGTATTATTACAAATGCTTTTGTAGGGGGGCCGGAGTGATAGCCCAGTGGTAGTGCATTTATCTTGCATGTGGCTGACCCAGGACAGACCTGGGTTCTATCCCCGGTGTCCCATATGGTCCCTCGAGCCAGGAACAATTTCTGAGTGTACAGTGAGGAGTAACCACTGAGCATCAAGGAGTATGTCACACCCATAATGTTTCTGTAGAAAAGAATGTACATTTTGCATTTCCTTGACTTGACAAAATCACTTGTCCCTGATCAGAATTTTCCTTTGAAGCTGATATTACATCTGAAGAAATTTGGCTTTGTATATGGGATCAGAAAATGGGAACAGACATCTTACTGTCTGTTCTTACTGAAGTTCACTTAACCAAGCATATCTAGACACTTGGCGGGAAAACAAGGAGGTCTTTATTTACACCGGCTGGGGACCACATCTAAGCCAAGTACCTGAAGCTATTGGCTGGTGATTAGGTGTTCCAAGAGCATTTATATAGAGCATATGTGAGGGCATGTGACTTTTTATCATGCATAAGACAGACAGTGCAGTCACTGGCAACAAGTATAGAAATGACATCAGGCTTATGAGATAGCAAGGGTATTATAAGATAAGGAATTACAACCATGATTTTATCAAGGGAAATTAGGAAGCTTGTGGTTTTGCAGTTTTAACAGCATGTACAAGTAAATTGTCCTACTTCTTGGAAAAGAATCTTATGGTGGGGTGTTGTTTTAATATATATTGAGGGACAGTTCACATGTGTTGGAAGAGGGATGGTGAGGCCTTTCTCGGTACAGCTGGCTCCTGCAGCCTCTATGGCCTGGTGGGTCTGAAGATTGCAGGGTGATGGAGGGGAAATTCACAAAGCAGTCAGATGAAGTTCCAGGAGTCAGCCAGCTTTATTTCACAGTCCTAAACGCCAGGTACATTTTCTCACATGGATTCTATGCTCAGCATTTAAAGTAGCCACTTCTCTGATTCTTCTCTGGCTCTCTCTGCCTCTGTCTCCCTTTCAGTTGCTCTCCAGGCTTCCTTGCTGACTGACTCTCTTGCTGACTCTAACTCTCCTTCTTATCCCCTTTCTCCACCCAGGCAGACCCCTCTCTCTGCCTATTGCAGGTGTGGGCAGTTCTGATCATTCAGGTGGGATAAACAAGAAGTTGGGGGAGGGGATATCCACAGTGGGAGACTTCCAGGTGCCACTCAGAAAGTCCAGCATGGGTTCCCAGTTGGTACTTGTCCTGCCTATATGGTGCTGGAATCACCTCAGGTGGTTCTGAGGTGGAGACTGGAGACTCAAACCCACATCTTAAGACATGAAAGGCGTGATCTCCAAATATTTGAATTCTCTCCCAGAATAGAAATCTTTTTTCAAATTTCATTAATTATATAATAAGTCCACCTTGCTCTTCCCTTTATTTACTTTCTTCTTTTTTCTACCTTTCCCCTTCTTTACAACTCTCTCATTCCTTCCTTCCTTCCTTCCTTCCTTCCTTCCTTCCTTCCTTCCTTCCTTCCTTCCTTCCTTCCTTCCTTCCTTCCTTCCTTCCTTCTTCTTTTCATTGCAAGCTATTTAATGATTGGGAAGCATTTTACTATCAAGTAAGCACATCCCAAAATATGTAGCACAAAATGTTTCTGATTTTTTGGGGGGCCACACCCGGTGAGGCTCAGGGGTTACTCCTGGCTATGGTCTCAGAAATCGCTCCTGGCTTGAGGGACCATATGGAATGCTGGGGGATCAAACCATGGTCCATCCTAGGCTAGCGCGGGCAAGGTAGACACCTTACACTAGCGCCACCACTCCAGCTCCAATCTTTCTGATTTTACAGCCTATTTACCTTGGGCAGAGCATATCCTCCTGCCCTCAAGTGTGCCCAACTCTCTAATAACTGAGAAGAATTGCCATTGCATATCGGTTGTGTGGCCCCAAAGAACCCCACTGTTCTCAATCTGTTTCCTTTATACAATTCACCTATACTTTCTCATTCATCTTGGTTTATGAATAAGACATAGTATGTTAAAAATGTTTGCCCCCTTGGCATGGTAGTGCAGCAGCTTCTGAGTGATATAAATGAATAAAGTTTGGAAGGATTATTTATCAACTGATTTCATATTTTAATAAATAGATTAACTTTCAGGGGGAAAAAGTGCTTGGCATAGTATAGGCCCTGAAAAATGAGAGTTGCTATTACCTCACTTGGCACCATTCTCAGCAGGTTTTCCTTTGAACCTGATCCTCTGCTTGCTGTCTATTCTTCTCTAACTAATAGGAGCTTTATTTTCTTTTGAGTCACTGAAGCAGCAGGTTCTTTCTTTCAAAGTCTAATGCCCCTCGGAGGCCTGGGCATGTGTTGGTTGAGCATTGTTGCTCTCAGTTAGGTGTTGGCAGGGTCAAGCTGGAACCTGGACTCCTTGATTCTGACTATGGGGCCCTTCCTTCATTTCCCCATATGGCCCTCTAGGGCTGGCATCTAATTTCCATCTCATTGAAATTCTTGTAGATCATCGACAATAACATTGGCAGTAATGGCTCTTTTAATTGTCAGTATAAGCCTTGTCTGTTTTTGTGCAGATGTTGTCTTGCTCCAAGGGCTGTTTTGAGTGTGTGAACTTCTCATCAGTAAGGTGGCCACTGCCCAAATAGTAATCAGCACAGAATCCTCATGAAATTACCAACAGATTATCACTTCTGTCTGCCAGTACACTCAGTGCCAGCCAGCCTGAGGTTTTTGTTTAATTTTGTTTCCTTGTGGTTTTTCCACCCTTACTAAAATAGAGTGAGATTTAGATCAAGTCTTTGTGGACAGTGAAGGAAAACATAGGCTCAAAACCAATTAACAGGCTTTGACAAACCAGAGGACACAACATGGTATCCATGCAAGAATAAAGCAGCTATCTCAAAAACTAGTCTTCTTTCCCCTTACCTTAATAACTCAGGCCACATTTAGTAAAGCTGCCTTTTTTTTTTTTGGTTCTTAGATTTTTGGGTCACACCTGGTGGCACTCAGGGTTACTCCTAGCTCTGCACTCAGAAACCACTTCTGCCAGGCACAGGGGACCATATGGGATGCCGGGATTGGAACCATCATCCTTCTGCATGCAAGGTAAAAGTGCCTTACCTCCATGCTATCTCTCCGGCTCTAGTAAAGTATCTTATTCTATGTTAATACCTGTGCTATGAAGAAATCCAAAGACATTTCTTGTCTTTGTGACAAAAGTGACACTTTATGTCTGTTTTAAAGGGACAGTAGAAGAGGCTGAATTGCCACAAGTCCTTATCCAGACAGGAGGAAAATGAAGCTGTGAGTCTTTATTTACATAAGGTTCTGGTTGCTCTGATGCATGGGATCCAAAAGCCTGTCACATCTAAGCCAAATGTATTTTCTCTTGAGTGAAGGTTGATAGGTAGTTTAGTTTTGTTTTTGCTCTACATTCCTTAGACTTCCCTAACCTACAAGTGATTGATCTCTGAAAAAAAAAAAAAAAAAAAAAAGGGTCCTGCTGGGGCAGAAAAATGGATGCTGACTTTATTGGATCTTTGACTCAAGTAGGCCAAGTGACACTTGAGTGGCACAGTCCTAGAGGTACATGAACAATTCAGAGGGTAACCCTGGTGTCCCCAAACATCATGTCTTGGACCATAGCCTTCAAACATCCAGCCTGGTTGATGGAGAATCATGGGGAGGGAGGGAGGAGAAAAGGAAGGAAGGAAGGAAGGACGGAAGAAGAAAGAATTGACAAAAATTGCACTTAAACTTAAGACTTTTAAACCAAATTTAGTCTAGAGTATATGTTTAAATTAGTGAATAAAAATGACTTTTAGGGAGGTGTTGAATCAACCCAGTTGTGCTCAGGGTTAACTGAGTCCTAGCTCCATTCCTGGAGAGGCCCAAGGAAGAATGTTCTGGAGTCTGGTCCTGGGGTCACCTATATGTATCATGTCTCCATTCCAGAAAATGATTTCTTTAAAATAAAACAAATGTGGAAGCTTGGAGAGATTGCTCAGGAGATATAGATCACTGACTTGAAAGCCACCTCCAAACATATAGAAAAGAAAGGAAAAACTTCTGTCACTGTGTGACCATCTAAAATTGAAAGAATTAATTGGAAAACCACTTAGGTGACTGTTAAGGGTACCAGGAGCTTGGTATATCTCTAAAGCTTTTCTAGAGATTTATGGCATGATCTTCTTCCACAATCTCTGTCCCCTTCCTCCTAAGGCACAGTTAATGCCTCCCTAGGGAATTTTTAAAATTGGCCAAGCACTTTTGCTATCTAAACCGCAATACAAGATATCCTCTGACCCAAGTCTTCATTGAAAGCATTTGAGAATCACTTTTCTTCCACCCAAATCTAGTCTTCTGAAAAGCATGATTCAATTTTTTTTTTAATTTTTTATTTGTAATTATGAGAACAAGGATGCAAAGAAAGAGGACAAGGTAAAGTTACAGTGGAAGGACAATACATAACATAATTCTCAGAAGTCCCCTTGCTGATATCCCAACTTTGAAATTTCATCCAAAGAACATTAAGATTGTAACACACTATAATATTTCTTAACAGCACACAAGGCAATCTAAAGCCATAAAACTTACATAACTCCTTAAACATTACAGGCATAGCATTTTTTTTTACATTTCCATATTCATGCATATTAGCTTAAGTTGACCTCAAATCTTAACTGGGTTCTTTTTAAGGATTAGAGTCAAAGGAGCACAGCAAAAATGGTGTTAGAGTGGCAATTGTTGTTTGCATAGGCCCACCAAAATATGAGGGACATGGAAAGAAATAACCTTGGCCTAAATACAAAAAGACCTGACCCCTGAAGGTTCCTGGCACAAGACCAACTCTAGGCTCCAGGCAAGCTAGATCGTCCAATCCAAGACATTGTCTGTAGTGCCAACACACTTATATTTTTCACACAGTCTCTGTTGTTGGTATCAAGCTTCTGTATTTAAGATCCTGGAATCTGTATATCCAACATTGAAGTCAGGATGTGGAGCGTCCTCTGGTTTCACCTTACAATCAAAGGGCAATGCAGGGAGCCCTGTCCTGTAAGCAAATCGTTGTTGTTGTTAAGTCTTCTCAGTGTTAATGGAAGTCTCTTTTGAGCAGGACAATGTCTGAGCAGTGTAGAGTCTTCCTTGGTAGAGGATTGCTTCCAGGTGATGCTATAGACCAGCCTGGATGTTTTGTGGATGGCTTCCCTGGTTCAGGGGAATGCCCTTTCTTCTGAGGTCTGTGCCAGGTCGTTATGTCAATGTTCAGGGTGTAAGGTCCCTTTGCACTATAAGATTAGTGTGTACCAATCTCTATTAGATAGGATCTTATTTATATGTATAGTATTTTCCCATTTTAATGTGCCTATGCAAAAAAGGAGCAATGCCACGTGGTGTTCTTAGCCCATAAGGGGGTGATAAGAACAATTATGGTTCAATCATAAGCATTAATCTGGGGGACTCTTTCTCTAAGATTCCTTGTTAAACAGCTCAAAGAGAGAAGAAGAAAAGCGGTTAGAATCGTCACTATATAAGACAACATTTAGTAAGAATTATAGCTGTCAGAGAAAAAAAACCAAAATATTCTAAAGAAATACGTGTCCATTTTATGTATCTTGAAACAGTTTGGGGTTGTTACACACAATGCACGGCTTTGGTCTGTGATAACGCTTGTACACTACTGATTAAAAAGAGTAATGTAGATTAGAGATGTTTGGGGGGGGATAGAGAGTAAAGGAATAAAAAAGAGCTTTGTAGGGATGTGGGAAAGGGCACGATACATAATAAAGATTCTGGATACGTAAAAAGTAACATAACAGTAGGAATACACTTAATATATGAAGTACGCGCGGGGGCCCTAGCCCCCGCGCGGTTCTGCAGTTTTGGGATGCAAAGGGCGGGATTTCTCCCCCGCCTCCCCCCAGGGCCCGATTAACCAGGCGTGGCCCTGAAGACCCACCAGGTTTGGGGGGATCTTGGCCCCCTGGACTAGGAGTTCAGCCCAGGGGACCTGTGGCTAGCTGTCCTGCCCAGAGCCCCCCACATACCAGTCAAACACCCAGAAATCCTGGCATGTGGAGTGGTCTGAGCCCAGCCGTGCCTCTGCAGTTTTGGGATGCAAAGGGCGGGATTTCTCCCCCGCCTCCCCCCAGGGCCCGATTAACCAGGCGTGGCCCTGAAGACCCACCAGGTTTGGGGGGATCTTGGCCCCCTGGACTAGGAGTTCAGCCCAGGGGACCTGTGGCTAGCTGTCCTGCCCAGAGCCCCCCACATACCAGTCAAACACCCAGAAATCCTGGCATGTGGAGTGGTCTGAGCCCAGCCGTGCCTCTGCAGTTTTGGGATGCAAAGGCTCAATTTTTAATTACCCTTCCTTCCTTCCTTCCTTCCATCCTTCCTTCCTTCCTTCCTTCCTTCCTTCCTTCCTTCCTTCCTTCCTTCCTTCCTTCCTTCCTTCCTTCCTTCCTTCCTTCCTTCCTTCCATTACTTCTTTTTCTTTTTTTCTTTATGGCTCTGATGATAGAGGTCACATACATACTCTCCTATGATGCATCTGGGTCTGTGTATAGGTTTGCATTGCTCACACAGCAGCCATTCTGCTTGCTAGGTTAAGTTTATAGCTTTATGCACGGTCTTGCACACACATGTGCCAGGGGTTTCCTTCTTTTGGTGTGGGGTTCATACACATTGTGATGTAGAATTCAATGGGAAGCAATGGGCACTACTCAGATTGCTTGCCAAGGGTTGCACTTCCTGGATGGAATGCTGGCACAATTTTGAATTGTGATTCTTCCTTGGGATCACAGCTGCCTGCGCAGCAGCTGAAAATCACACACTCAACCCAGTGATTATAGACAGTTCAGCCACCAGTATTGTCTTTGTTTTCAGCCTTATACTTTCAAGTCAGTGATCTATGCGTCTGAGCAGTCTCCTCATGCTCCCACATTTGTTTTATTTTAAAGAAATCATTTTCTGGAATGGAGACATGATGCATGTGGGCGACCCCAGGCCAGACTCCAACATCACATTCTTCCCAGGGTCCCTCCAGAAATAGAATTAGGACTCAGTTACCCCGAGCACAACTGGGTTGGCTCAATACCTCTCTAAAAAGTCATTTTTACTCATTATTTTAAACATATTCTCTAGACTAAATTTGGTTTAAAATAGTTTTCAGTTTAAGTGCAACTTTTTTGTCAAAAAATAAATATTAACTATAAATTTTAAGATTTAAAACTTCACAAAGCTCAGAAAAATAAAAGTATAACACTTTGATGCTGGCACTGCAGTTTGTGTTAATTAAGTCACATTCAAGTGTGAGGCCCAGTGACAATGTGTTAATTCAGATCTGATATCAGTGATCATCAACATAGTAACTTAAACTGCAATGACTAACATATGTAGATGGATTATTTGGTCACAAATACTATTTCTTTCCATTGTAAATCAAATACAATATTTTGTAGGGCTAAAATGTCACCGTAAACACATATGCCCTGGTGTGACCCTTTAATTAAGGATCACTTTCTTAGAGCATAGCCTTCAGTTACTTGAGTGCTAGCAATAGACCTTTGATGACATAGTTCTCCCTATCCTAATAGTGTTTGAATTTGACTCCCTTTTCCTGTAGGTAGAAGCTTATTTATGTCAAATCACTATACTTCATATTCAATCAAAAGGACACGGGGAAGCTTTAAAGTTTATTAATGCCATGTTGACTGACATCAAGTAGCTTTTTTTTCTCTGCCATTTCCAGCTCAATCATATTTGACAGAGCAATATGCCAGGAAGTCTACAAACTCAAAACAGATCCTTTCCTGCTATAAATTAAACCTCATTTTCTGTGGTATAAATAAAATGCTTAATTATCATTCTCTTTCACAATTCCTTCATAGAATTTAAGAAATTTTGCTTTCTCACCTCTAACAAAATTGTTTTAAATCTCCATTATTTTAACGGCTTAATTACCATTTATACTGAAACACTGGCATGAGTATTCTTTTTTTTTTTTTTTGGCAAAATCTTTTTTTATTTTTTTAATTTTTTTTTAATTTTAATTATGACAACAAAGATGCAAAGAAAGAGGACATGGTAAAGTTACAGTGGAAGCCCAATCACCCATAAGCAGAATTCTCGGTAGTCCCAACAATGATATCCCAGCCTTGATCTTTCAACCAAAGAAAATTAAGAAAAACAAAACTGAACCCATGTACAATACAATTAATTTGTCCCTCAAATTCCCAGTTGTATTACATACTATTTCTTAGCAGCACACAATATAATCCAAAGAGATTAGACTTATGTAACTCCTTAAACATTGAGGGCAAAGTACATTTATCTAGTTCCATGCACATGCTTACTAGTTTAAGTTTAACCTCAAAAGTTTTAGTGGGTTGTTTTTCTTAAGGATTGAAGTCAAGGGAAAATAGTAAAAAATGGTGTTAGAGTGGCATTTGTTTGCATAGGCCCACCAAAATATAAGGGACATGGAAAGAAAAATTATGGTCTAAATACAAGGAGACCCTACCCCTGAAGTTTCCCGGCACAGGACTGACTCTAGGCTCCAGGCAAACTAGTTTGTCCAATTCAAGTCATCGTCTGTAGTGGCAATACACCTTCATTCCTCACATAGTCTCTGTTGTTGGTATCATGTTTCTGTATTAAAGGTCCTGGAGTCTGCATATCCCATATTGCAGTCAGGATGGTGCAGAGCATCCTCTCGTTTCACCTCACACTTAAGGGGCACTAGAGAGAACCATGTCCTGTAGAGCAGGTCATTGTTGTTGTCAAGTCTTTTCAGTGTAAACGGAAGTCTCTTTTTAGGAGGTCGATGTCAGACCCTTGGTAGTGTCTTTCCTGGTAGAGGACTGCTTCCTCTTCTTCTCAGTGTAAACGGAAGTCTCTTTTTAGGAGGTCGATGTCAGACCCTTGGTAGTGTCTTTCCTGGTAGAGGACTGCTTCCTCTTCTCAGTGTAAACGGAAGTCTCTTTTTAGGAGGTCGATGTCAGACCCTTGGTAGTGTCTTTCCTGGTAGAGGACTGCTTCCAGCTGTTGCTATAAAAGACCTTGGATGTTTCGTAGATAGCTTGCCTGGTTCTGGCGTGAATGGAGGATTCCCATTCTTCTGAGGCCTGTGCCAGGGCATTATATCAATGTTCAGGGTGTAAGGTACATTGTACTGAGATTTATTAGATAAGAACTTATCTGTAGGTATAGTGTTTTCCTATTTTAATGTGTCTATGCAAAGAAGGATCAATGCCATGAAGCGTTATTGGTGCATCTGGAGGCAATAGGAACAAGACCAGCAATTTCCATCACATAGTTCAATCATAGACATTAAACTGAGGGACAGTTCCACCAACAATCCTTACTGAACAGCTTACAAAGAAAAGACAAGATGAAAAGTGGATAGAAACATTATGGTAGAAGAATATAGAGAGAGTTACAGCCGTTAAAGAAAATATACATAAAATATTCAAAAGATATATGTGTGCAATTTATGTCCTTCTAAATAGTTCTGGGATTGTTAGATCCACTGTATGTCTTTGGTCTGAGATTAGAACTGTGTATTATTGAAGTTAAGAAGGGTAAATCGGGGGTACTGATGGTTGGGAGGAGAATACGGGCGCTAGCCCCCGCGTGGTTTGCATCATGTAGACTAGTATGAAATTGCCAGTGACAGCCTGAGTATAACTGACCAACTATCTGCCACCCCACAGATCAAACACCACCCCCCAAGCCAATCTCAGGAGCTCAAGCCCCACCCTAGGCCAATCTCCGCAGCTGGCCTGGGAGTGGGGAAAACCCAGGGTGCCCCATCAGGTCCTCCCAGAAACCCACCTGGAGATCCGGAGGAAAGGGGGAGAGGGGGGTCAGGTGATCCAGGTCCGGGGCCCCCCTACCCTAGGCCGGGCCAAGTGGCACCTGGCACATACGGAGGTCTGCCAGGAGCCAGCCCGTGCCGGCTGAAAATCCTGCCCCAGGAAGGGAGGAAAGCCCTCCCAGGCCCCAAGGACCAGAGCTCAAGACCCACCCTAGGCCAATCTCCGCACCTGGCCTGGGAGTGGGGAAAACCCAGGGTGCCCCATCAGGTCCTCCCAGAAACTCACCTGGAGATCCAGAGGAAAGGGGGAGAGGGGGGTCGGGTGACCCAGGTCCGGGCCCCCCTACCCTGGGCCCCCCTACCCTAGGCCGGGCCAAGTGGCCCCTGGCACATACGGAGGTCTGCCAGGAGCCAGCCCGTGCCGGCTGAAAATCCTGCCTCAGGAAGGGAGGAAAGCCCTCCCAGGCCCCAAGGACCAGAGCTCAAGACCCACCCTAGGCCAATCTCTGCAGCTGGCCTGGGAGTGGGAAAAAACCAGGGTGCCCCATCAGGTCCTCCCAGAAACCCACCTGGAGATCTGGAGGAAAGGGGGAGAGGGGGATCGGGTGACCCAGGTCCGGGCCCCCCTACCCTAGGCCGGGCCAAGTGGCCCCTGGCACATACGGAGGTCTGCCAGGAGCCAGCCCGTGCCGGCTCGAGTATTCTTTGTTATGTACAAGGCAATGCATATGTGTATACTTTTATTATAATGTATAATATTAGATTTATATATTATAAATATATATATATTATATAAGTATCCCTTCTAATCATTTTAACAACGAAGGAGAGATCTGATATTTTCCTTTTCTGTTGCGTTTGGGCCACACACAGCAATGCAGGAAAGCTCAGAAATAACTTTTGATTCTATTGTTAAGGTTAACCCTAGGTGGTATTGGAGAACCATATGGTATGGGATACTGTGGACTGAACCTGGTTGGCAACATATTAGGCACTATTGCCCCAATCCCTGTTACCCTTCTTCTACAGGTGAGAATTCTGAAGCACAGAAAGATTAAGGTAAGTTGTCTAAAGCCATGCCATTGGAATTCAGCAGTACAAAACCTGTGCTCATAACCACTTTTTTACATGCCTGTTTTGGTTTAGTTAATAAGCCACATCCAGCTGAGTTCAGGTCTTATTTCTCACTCAGTACTTAGGGCTCACTCCTGGCAGTGATTCAAGGACCATATGTGGTACTGGGGGATGAACTTGGCTTCACTGTGTATCCTCTCCTGTTCCTCTGCATACCTTATCCTGACTTGAACTTGATTTTTAGTAGTCAAATTTCTGACCCATACTAAATTGCTTTCAGAATATTTCAATGGTTAATAGACTTGCTATGAAACACATAGAATCCAAAGAAGAAATTGTGCTTTAACTATGTCCTGCCTCACATTATTGCCTTCTGGGCTGCTTCCGGTCTTGCTTTTGTTGGTTTTACACATTTTTTTATTTGTATGTGCTGTTTTTATAAAATACCTTTGCTATTCAATTCCTTTTTCACATTGTTAGCAATGAATTTTACATTAGCTACCAGACACTGTGCATTACTTTCAAATGAGCTGAAATTGTACAGATGATATGGAAAACTAAAGAAAAATTTTAGATTACAGTTGGTATTGATAGTTGAGATGTAAAATAACAATCAACAAAATGATGTGTAAAAGTAATGAAGTATTCTGAAGTTTCAATAAGAAAGATTTAAGGACCATCAGAGAGGACAGATATAGTGGGTTAGGCACCTAATTTGCATGCGGCAGACCTGGGTTTGATCCCTTACCGTCCACATGATATCCTAAGCTCACCAAGAGTGATCTTTGAGTAAAGAGCCAGAGTACACTCTGAACATAGCCAGGTGTGGTCTAATAATGAAACACTCCCCACAAAAAGGACCAGAAGAACAATCTTCTATACTCAACACTCATCTCAACCATTACATTGATAAAGTAGATACTTTTAGATAATTGGGGCAAAGCTAATCACTTTCTAGGAGTAAAAATTAAATCAAACTAAAGAATAGTTTGAGGTTAAAGCCTTTTTCCCTTTTTTTCTATTACAATAATTTTTTAATTTACTTTACTTAGTTTTTTAAATTTAAAGAACCACCGTTTACAAAGTTATTGGTAATAGAGTTTTTGTCATACAATAATCCCATTCCATGCCAATCTTATTACCAGTATGCTTCATACTCCATAACATTCCCCACTCCCCAGTGCTGTTGAGTCTGGTTTGGATATACAGCTATATAATTTTCCCTCATTCCTGTTATAAATGAAGACCAGACCCTTATTCCCCCATTACTTTCCTTTGTCATCTTACTCCAGTCCTTGATTTCTTTTCCTTTCAGTCCTTTTCCTCCCAAGGCTCTGGGGTCAAGGATGAACTAGGCATTCCCCTTTACTACATTCCATTTACTCATCCAGTTATTCTATATACCACAGATTTGTGAGATCATCCTGTGTTTGTCTTTCTTCTGTCTTTTTAATTCAACATTATATCTTCTAGTTCCAACAAGGTAGCAGCAAAATGCATGATTTCGTAAGGTTCCATTGCACCACTAGATTTGTGTGTTTCCTATCTTTATTAGATAAGAACTTATTTGTATGTATAGTATTTTCCATTTTAATGTGCCCATACAGACAAGGAATAATGCCACCTGGCGTTATCAGTGTGTAAGGGGGCCGCAGGAACAAGTCCAACAATCCCCGTTACCTGGTTCAAACATAAGCTTTAAACTGGGGGACTCTTTCACCAACATTCCTTATTGAACAGTTCACAAAGAGAAAAAAAGATTAAAAGTGGGGAAAATAAACAATTTAACTTAAGACAGTGGACAAAATTGTTACCATTTAAGAAAATTTGTGTGTTCCCATCTCTATAAGAACGTGTTTGTATATAATTTCCCATTTTAATGTGCCTACGCAAAGGAAGAACAGTATCACATGGCAAGATTGGTGCCTATGGGGGTGCTAGTACAAGTCCAACAATCCAATTGAATTGGTTCTTATATAAACATTAAATGGAGGGACACTTCTACAAACTTCCTTATTTAACAAATAACAAAGGGAAGGAAAGATGGAGAGGGACTCTTTCACCAAAATACCTTATTGAACAGTTCACAAAGAGGAAGAAAGATAGAGTGGGGAAAATAAAGAATCTAGCTTAAGACACTGGACTCAATTGTCTCGTTTATAGGAACTAATCAGAAACCTAGTATGGTAGCAACCACAGTTACACAATAAAAGAAGGAAGAGGCCAACAGGCTGTTGAGTATAAACAAGTAGGTAAAGATTACTGGCCTCTTCCCAGCCTGAGAGTCCATCCTCTCATTTTTATTTTGAAAATATATGGTAACCCCACCTGAAATGGTCTCTTCCCAAACTAAAAGTCCATCATCCCATTTTATTTTAAATATATATGGTACGCCCCCGCGCGGTTTTTGAAATAGAGACCAATGAGAAAAAAAATACCAGTGAATGTCACGACGTAATGTCCCGACATACACCAGTGCTGCATCGGCCCGCCATCCACCCCATGTGTCCCCCACGTAGTGTCAGGAGAGAAAGGGGGAAAGCCTGAGGACCACGATAGAGTCCACCTGGGCATGGCAACCAGGGAAGACCTGGAGTAGGGGAGGAAATAGGGAAATGGCTGGAGGCCTGCCAAGCCTCCCAGCACCCCCCAAGCTAGGGAAAATGCCTGGGGTCTGGGGTGTCCCCTAACCACATACCTGGGAAGAGCCGGCCTCCAGGATCAAAGCAGCAGAAGCCAGCTATCTGCCCGGCCTCTCCCTCTACTCCTCCTCCCTAGAGTAGGGAGGGGGGGGGAAGCCTGGAGACACCTAATAGAGTCCACCTGGAGCTCACAGCAGGCCACCCGAGGTGGCACTCAGGCCGGGCCTAGGGTCCAGGGGGAAATAGGGGAACGACTGGAGGCCTGCCAAGCCTCCCAGCACTCCCCAAGCTGTGATTGGAACTGTGAAGTACTGAAGTTAAAAAGCGTAATGGTGGGTATTGATGCTTGGGGACTATTAATATTTACCATCGCCCCCGTGCGGCTTTGAACATGTAGACTGGTAAGAAATTGCTAGAGACTGCCTTAATAAAAATGAGCAACTCTCAGCACCCCCCATTTTTGACCCACCTTTTCTGGCTGCCTGGGCTGGGTCCCAGAGAAGGCCTGGGGGCTGCGGGGCAAGAGAGGGGACGGCTGGGGGCCGACCAAGGGTCCCAACACCCCAAGCTAGGGACAAGACCTTCGAACTGGGGTCTCCCCAGACCCCATGCTGGCTAGAGCTAGCCTCCAGATCAAGAAAGGATTCGGTAAAGAACTGGAAGCCAGGATCTTTCTGCTTTCCTCCCTGTGCCTCCCCCCCCCCTTTACTGGGGGAAGAGCGGGGAAAGCTGGGATCCCCTCCAGGAAGGACCACCTGACACCACCTTTTCTGGCCGCTTGGTCTGGGTCCCAGGGAAGTCCTGGAGGCCAGGGGGCAGGAGAGGGGGTGGCTGGGGGCCGACCAAGGATCCCAGCACCCCCAAGCTAGGGACAAGGCCTTCGAACTGGGGTCTCCCCAGACCCCATGCCGGCTAGAGTTAGCCTCCAGATCAAGAAAGGATTCGGTAAAGAACCGGAAGCCAGGATCTACCCACCCTCCTCCCTGTGCACTCCGCCCCCCCTTCACTGGGGAAGAGCAGGGAAAGCTTGGGATCCCCTCCAGGAGGGACCACCCGACACCTGCCTTTTCTGGCCACCTGGGCTGGGTCCCAGGGAAGTCCTGGAGGCCAGCGGGCAGGAGAGGGGATGGCCGGGGGTCGACCAAGGATCCCAGCATCCCCAAGCTAGAAACAGGGCCTTCGAACTGGTGTCTCTCCAGACCCCATGCCGGCCAGACCTAGTCTCCAGATCAAGAAATGATTAGGTAAAGAACCGGAAGCCAGGATCTACTTGCCCTCCTCCCTGTGCCCTCCCCCTCTTCACTGGGGGAAGGGCGGGGAAAGCTTGGGATCCCCTCCAGGAGGGACCACCCGACACCCACCTTTTCTGGCCACCTGGGCTGCGTCCCAGGAAAGTCCTGGAGGCCGGGGGGCAGGAGAGGGGACGGCTGGGGGCCTATCAAAACTCCCAGACCCCCAAGCTAGGGACAAGGCCTTCGAACTGGGGTCTCCCCAGACCCCATGCCAGCTAGATCTAGTCTCCAGATCCTATTATTTTTGATATGTGCCATTCTCACTGGTGTGAGATATTTTATTTTGTATTGATTTAGATTACACTAATTTACTTAATAATAATTTCCCTAATTATATAGAAATATGTATACACTAGAGCCAAACCCTAGTATTGGAATTAAACTAATCCAACTTGTATTTATCAATAAACAGTCCCCTCCCCCAATGAGAGAGGCAATATGTTTCTAAGAACAGAAACCTATAGCCAGTCATTTCTTGATGCTGAGAACACTTTTACACGTACTTATTGGTGAACTGTAAAGCCTTATTTTTCAGTACATCTAAATTTTGCTGCTTAATCTACCAAAGACTATCCTCGGCCATTAGTTCAAATCAGTGACTTCTTTATGTCACTGGCCAACTTTCCTTGGATTTTTATTTATCTCATCTCTTGAATGGGTTTCCACTTGTGTGCAAGAGATGTTCTTGCAAAGACCACTAATGATAACGATTTTCATTACAGTTATTTTTCCTCAAGACAAATAGCATTCAGGGTGAAGAGAAAGCTCCAACCCAATTTATGCTGCTTAGAAAATTGAATCAAATAAATAAATCACTGAAAAAAAAATCACCTCCAGACTATAATATAATTAGGAACTGGGTAAATCCAACAATAGTAAGAAGTAAAATAAGCTGTTACTCAAGTTGTTTTAAAACTGACATGTGGGTGGCAGTTATTAGTGTCATTTTGTTGCCATTTATGTTTTCCTAAGGAATTTGGAATCTGAGTTGGGTAGTTGTCTATTCTTTAAGGTAAGAGTAGAACAAGAAAGAGTTTACCCATCCTTGGATAAAATTTGGAGCTGGCAGGATGTTGGAAATTATTTTAGAGGGATCCATTTATAAAAAATACAAATAAAATCAGCAACCAGTAACTTAAACAAAACGCACAATTTCTCTTTTACTATTGGCCTGCATTGTCTCAAGCATTTCAGAGATTCAGGCAAGCAAGGATGTAAAAGGAGTGTGGAAATGGAAAAAGTTAAATGACTGCTTCTCTCGAGAAGTTTGCATTCTACCTTTAAGTGTATTAGACACATCTGAAGACACTTGATTTGGACACCATTTGTCTTTTGTTTTTACGCTGTTGTGTATTTTGTCTATAAACTATGTCACTCAAGTTTTCTAAAAAAGTACCAAAATGCCATGTTATTACTGCAATGTCTTTTCATGACAAATTATCAAAAATACATATTATTGCTACTCAATGCATTTTTTCAGTTAGGTTTATAAATATGTATATATTAGAGCCAAACCCCAGTATTGGAATTAAACTAATACAACTGTACTTACAAATAAACAGGGGTCCCAATATAGAGGCCATGTTTCTAAGAACAGAAACTTATAACCAGTCATTCCTTGGATTATAACTTTATCTAGAATTATTTGATGTTTGAAAATTTCAGCTTTGAAGCAAATTTCATATTGTCTAAAAATCAATTTGTCTAACTCTGCTACTTTGACTTTCAATATAACCCATGAGGATTTACTCATGGACATGACTGATTTTCTCTTGTCCTCTCTTCCAGGCTCCTCCACTCATCACTTGAACATCTATCGCACCTGTGTCCTTCCACATTCTGGATCTGTTCACTGATGTGTCAAAAATAAATCTCACCATGGTGTTGATGGCAGCATTAGAAACTTATATTTTTATCTAGTTCATTGGCTTGTTATTACTTATCTTCGTTATTTCCTACAAAAATGTTACCAAATCTTTTCTTTTTAAGTATTTTTATTTTATTTATTTATTTCTTTTTCTTTTCTTTTCTTTTTTTGTTTTGGTTTTTGGGTCACACCCGGCAGCGCTCAGGGGTTACTCCTGGCTCTACACTCAGAAATTGCTCCTGGCAGGTTTGGGGGACCATATGGGATGCCGGGATTTGAACCACCATCCTTCTGCATGCAAGACAAATGCTCTATGTCCATGTTGTCTCTCCGGCCCTTTCTTTTTAAGTTTTACTTCTTATTCATAAAGAGTTATATTCAGAGGGATGATCTTCCTTCCTCTTTCACATAAAATGTCATTAGACTCAGACCCTCTCAATTTCTTTTGACTGCAATTTACCCTTATTTACTGCTACTTTTTAATCTCCAAGCCATAGTTTGATTGCCTTTTCTTGGTGTGTCTGCCCTTTGTCGTTCACTCCTAATCAGATCTCTGTTTTCTAAGCTTCAATGGTATTGTAAATATAATCACTATTACAATAATAGGTTTGGGTGATAGAGTTTAAATTTACTGATATACACTACGTATAGCTTAATTTTTAGTAAGTAAACATAGCCTGGATTACTTATCAGTTTGTACTTTTTAGTTTAACTATTATAATAATAATGCATTTATATTGCACAGAACAAAAAACTTACAAAGAGAAATCATCATTCTTCTACTCCTAGGCTAACTATCTAGTTTTGTACATATTCCGTTACAAGTAGCCAACCTAGGTTTCATCCCCAGCATACCATTTGGTTTCCCTAGTCCACCAAAAGTGATTCTATATGCATAGTTAGGAATATTCCCTGAGCACCACTGGCTGTGGACCCCAAACAGACAACAAAAATAACGTTATTTTTGGGTACTAATAAAAAAAATCACATAGGGGCCGGAGAGATAGCACAGCAGCGTTTGCATTGCAAGTAGCCAATCCAGGACCTAAGGTGGTTGGTTTGAATCCCGGTGTCCCATATGGTCCCCCTTGCCTGCCAGGGGCTATTTCTGAGCAGACAGCCAGGAGTAACCCCTGAGCACCGCTGGGTGTGGCCCAAAACAAAAAAAAAATCACATATATTCTAACTTCCTTCCCTTTAATATAAAGATATCACACACTCATAATTTAACAATAGGTTTCAGAAATTATCATAGGTATTTAAAATATTGTCTCCTCTTTTAGATGTATAGATAATCACAAGATTTTTGCTTTTCTTCTGCTTAAGAGATGGAATTTCAATCCCTTCCCTTGTATCAAACCAGCCCTGTAAGTAATTTTGCCCAATAGAATGAAGTAGAAGCAATTTTGTATGACTTCCAAAGTTGGCTCTCAAGAAATCTGCAGCTTTCTGCCCTGGGAACACTCCCACTTGGATGCCAGCCATTGTGCTGGAAGAAGCCCAAGCTATGAGGCGAGACACATGGAGGAGAGCTAATGTAGTCCAGTCAACAATCTCAGCTAATTCCACATCCAACAGCCAGCACTAACTGCCAACCATGTGAATGAGCCATCTCGAACATTCCACTTTCTGAGTTTTCAGTGATTGCAACCCCAGATGACATCATGAAGAACAGAATTTCCCCAAAGAATTGTGAGGAAAAAAAAAACCTAACTAATAATGGCTATTGTTTCAAGCCACTGTATTTTGGGGTCGTTAAAAAATAGCAATGGAGAACTCAAAGCCCTTAGTATTCCAATATAGACATACTTTAATCAACTTTCTATTTATGGTCATTAAGCTTCTAATCTTGTTACTTTAAGTAATTAATGCAATTAATAATTATATACATATATATGTAATTTTAAAGATCTGTGGCAATTCATTTTTAAAAATAAATTGCTGGTATAAAAGGAAATTCATATCAGTCTTGATATAGTTTTAAATAAAGTTTTGGTATACAAAGTTGCCATCTGCAGAGATTTTGTTAGTTGTACTTTCATCAATAATGTGTGAAGTCACTGTTTTTTTACAGCCTCCCAAATACTGTGTTAGCAATCTTTTGGGTGTTTTGTCATTTAATAAATAAGAAACAGTATCAATATATAGTTTTATTTATGTAAATTAAGTTGAAATATTTTAATTCTTTTAAGAGCAATCAGAGGTTTTTTCTGAAATGAACTGTCTGTTTTTTTTGCTCAGATTCAATCAAGATGTTGGATTTTTATTAATTTATAATTATTGGAAATTAGTCTTTATATAGAAGCTCAATAAATAGTTTTTATTTATTTATTTTTGTTTGTTTTTTGGCCACACCCAGAGGTTACTCCTGGCTAAGCTCTCAGAAATTGCCCTTGGCTTGGGGGGACCATATGGGACACCGGAGGATCAAACCGCAGTCCTTTCTTGGCTAGCGCTTGCAAGGCAGACACCTTACCTCTAGCGCCACCTCACCAGCCCCAATAAATAGTTTTTATAATCTGTCATTTTTTTTCAACTTTGCATAGTATTTTTTCTCACACACACAGTCTTTTATTTTTATGTGGTCAAATTATTCAGTATGAGTCTTTGTCATTCTGATAGAAATTCTATCTATAGTGGTATTTTCATGTTTTGATTTTAGTGAGTTTAGAATAGAAATATTCTCTATAATAACTGGTTCATTTTTATAAGATGGTACTCAACTGCATTTCATAATCTATTCACAAACCTTGTTTAGAAGCCTTGAGTCAAGGCCAGGAAATCAACGTCAGCCTAGAAGCCTAGTACAATAACTCATATGTAAGATTCCTATAAGTATTGATACCTATATGAAAAACCTATAGTCTTATGCAACATTCTACAGATAAAGCCTTTCTTTGGCATAATCTGGGAGGAATTTGTTGAGAAAAACAAGGCTACATTTTAAATAAGCAAATTTGAGACACTAAGATTTAAGGTTTACTAATATTAAAATGCTTGAATGTCTCTTTCCTCTAACTGTATTTATTATCTACTAGGTGTGCCTTTTCTTTCTTGTGTTGGTAATTTATTTACTTGATATCTTAAATTCCTATCCCTTTTTCTTTTTCTTTTTTTATCATTCTGCACATGCAGACATCTGTTAGGGGTTTGGAATGTTGGTGGGTGGTTTGGTATTTAATTCTAATTTAACCTTTATCACCATAATTCATTTCAGTTGATTTTTACTCTGATTACATATCCCAACTCCTTGGTGGCTACATAGCTATTTAAATAAGCAGTTCAAGGGAAAAAATCAAGTTGGTGTGACTAAAAACCTTATAAAATTAGAAAAAGGTCTTAAACACTTTATAAACAATGACATAATATATTCCAAACAAAAGAAATGTGTTACTTTCATTGCTTATTTTCTGTGCTTCCTTTTGTAAAAGGAGTGAAAGGACTTATATCCAAAATGGAATGAGAGGAGATGAAATAGACTCTCATATACACTCTCTTTGAAGGCAAAAACATTAAGAATTGAGACATTCCTCTCATTCACAACTAGTAAGTAATGTTGAGTTATTCAATCATCTTTGGAAAACAATATGAACACTTGTCAAAACAAAACAAAATAAAGCAAAACAAAACTAGGAATTGATCTTCCCTATGATCTAGTAATTGCACTCTGGACATCTACCCTCAAGGATTCCAAAACAGTCCAGTAGGCATATGAACTTCTCTTACGTTCATTGTGACACTCGTCACAATAATCAAAAGCTGGAAATAGTTCAAGTGTCCAAGAACAGATGATTGGATAAACAAACTATGGTACATATACACAGTGGAATACAAGTTAGTTTTAAGAAAAAAAAATAAAATCATGAAATTTATGAAGTGAATGGAGCTGTACAGTATGATGTTGAATGAAGTTGGTCAGAAGAGAAACATACACAGAATGATCACTCTCAGATGTAGATATAAAGAACTGCTGTAGGGAAATACAAATGCCCCAAAGCAACAGAACTGAGAATTTGTTTTCTTTCTTTTTTTTTTTTTTTTGTTTTTGGGCCACACCCGGTGACAGTCAGGGGTTACTCCTGGCTTTGCGTGCAGAAATCTCTAAGCACATCACAGAGAGGCAGAATAGGGGAGAATAATGATGGAAGGAAGCAGACAGTTGAATGTAGGGGTGTGATGCTGGAAACTTTCTTGTATAAAGCCCTTCTACAGATAAAGCCTTTCTTTGGCATAACAGTTTGGTAACAGTTTGTAAATTATGTAAAATTTAATTGAAAAGAGTTGAGACACTGACTTCTCTTAAATGCCTGATTCACAGAAGTTAGATACTTTTCTTCTGATCAATGAGCATCCATAAAGACTCTCTTTCTAGGGCTGAGAATGTGGTTCAGTGACAAAGTACGTGACTTGCATGCATGAGACCTGAGTCTGTTTCCTGTAAAAGCAAAAAACAAAATACCCCCAAATTCTTCAATGCACCTGTTTTCCTATGTAAAAATTAATATTCAGAAAACCTATATAAATGAGTCTTGGAAACTAGCAAAATAACTATCAAATGAGAAATTAATAAGCTCTGTATCTAGCATGCCTTGCATCTCATGACATACTGTTGTTTTCTGGTCCCAGTGAAGGAAGTAAGAGGTATCTTCAACTAGCAGTTCCTCAAACTATATATAAGAAGAGGTGGGGTGGGGATGAGTGGGGGCTGAAATTTGGTTAGGGCAAACACACATGTGTCTTGCCATGAAGCTGCACTTTCCTGATTATGGTACCTTATATTTGAATTATATAATTTTTAAGCAACATATTTCTTTTTTGTTTGAGATCAACACGCATAAATACAACCTGTCCCAGACTCACAACACACTTGCCTATAATTTGCGATGGCATATACTTTAGAAATTGCAACTACTCTGTGTGACTGAAAAAACACAATATTGGCCATTTCAGTTTGTCTCAGTTTACTTCATTATTTAGATTGATAGTCCGTGCTCCCAAGGAATGTCATTGATTTAAACTCTATTCTTCAACAGACAATGACTGCTCCTAGAAATCACTTTCAAATTTACTTAATGATTAAAATGCTTTACTAATCTGCTCAACTCTTTAGTAGTATTTCAAATAGCTCGCATTTCAGACATTTCTTTGTAATCTCTCTGATATGAAAATACATGTATGTAAATACATGTGTAGTGCAGAGATGATTATTTTCTTGTGACTTAACTGAGGTATGAAAATATCTTAGGAATTTTAGGGCCAGGGAGAGAGCACAGGGGTCAGTGGCACATGCTTTTGAATGCCTAGGGGCTCTGATTTGATCACTGGAACCACATGACTGCCCCCTAGCACTGCCAGGTGTGGCTCTGAAGGTATCTGTTACCACAGGTTCTAAAATTCATTGGGTCTCTGGTCCTTTGCATTGAACCCTCTGAGCCACAGGTTTCACTAGTAATGGCCCTAGAGACCTTTGAATGCTTCTTGGGAGTTTGCTCCCACTTAACCCCTGCCACCCCTCCAAAGAAAAAAGAAAAAGAAAAGAAAAAAAGCATTATTTTGAGAGCTTTCCTTGGTGTACTTCATTAACTAAACAGTTTCTAACTACTTTTTATGCTAGATTTGCAGTTTGCATAGTTGACAATTTTAGAAAGTTATTTTATTTTAACACATATATTTATTTTATCTTTATTATTATTATTAATTATTTTTAGTACCTCTGTACCTAACTCAATATTGTGACAGGTCCCTATTTACTGTTTAATACTTGTTTTTTTTTTTTTTTTTTTTTTGGTTTTTGGGTCACACCTGGCAGTGCTCAGGGGTTATTCCTGGCTCCAGGCTCAGAAATTGCTCCTGGCAGGCACAGGGGACCATATGGGGCGCCGGGATTCGAACCGATGACCTCCTGCATGAAAGGCAAACGCCTTACCTCCATGCTATCTCTCCGGCCCCTAATACTTGTTTTTTTTTCCTTTATTTAAACATCTTGATTACATAAATGATTGTGATTAGGTTTCAGTCATGTAAAGAATCCCCCCTTCACCAGTGCAACATTCCCACCACCAATGTCCCAAATCTCCCTCCATCCCGCTGCACCCCCACCTGTACTCCAGACAGGCTTTCCAGTTCCCCCATTCATTCACATGATTATGGTAGTTCTCTGTGTAGTTATTTCTATAGCGTATTCAACTCTCTTTATGGTGAGCTTCATGAAGTGAGCTGGTGTTCCAGCCCTCATCTCATTGTCTCGGTGGATTGTTACAAAAATGATTTTTATTTTTCTTAAAACTCACAGATGAGTGAGACTATTCTGCGTCTCTCTCTCTCTCTCTCTCTCTCTCTCTCTCTCTCTCTCTCCCTCTGACTTATTTCACTAAGCATGATAGATTCCATGTACATCCATGTATAGGAAAAATTCATGACTTCATCTCTCCTGATGGCTGCATAATATTCCATTGTGTATATGTACCATAGTTTCTTAAACCATTTGTCTGTTGAAGGGCATCTTGGTTGTTTCCAGAGCCTGGCTATCGTGAATAGTGCTGCAATAAATATAGGTGTGAAGATGGGTTTTTGTATTGTATTCTTGTGTTCTTAGGGTATATCCCTAGGAGTGGAATAGCTGGGTGGAATGGGAGCTCAATTTCCAGATTTTGGAGGAATCTCCATATCGCTTTCCATAGAGGTTGGACTAGATGGCATTCCCACCAGCAGTGGATAAGAATTCCTTTCTCTCCACATTCTTGCCAGCACTTATTGTTCTCATTCTTTGCGATGTGCACCATTCTCTGCTGTGTGAAGTGGTATCTCATTGTTGTTTTGATTTGCATCTCCCTGATGATTAGTGACGAGGAGTTTTTTTTCATGTGCCTTTTGGCCATTTTTATTTCTTTTTTTATCAAAGTGTCCATTTCTTCTCCCCATTTTTTAATAGGATTAGATGTTTTATTATTGTAAAGTTCTGTCAGTGCTCATTGTATTTTGGATATTAGCCCCTTATCTGAAGGGTGTTGGGTGAAAAGTGTCTCCCACTCAGTGGGTGACTCTTGTATCCTGGGCACTATTTCTTTTGAGGTGCAGAAGCTTCTCAGTTTAATTTATTCCCATCTGTTGATCTCTGCTTCTACTTGTTTGGAAAGTGCAGTTTCCTCCTTGAAGATGCCTTTAGTCTCAATGTCATGAAGTGTTTAACCAACGTGTTGTTCTATATACCTTATGGTATCAGGTCTGATATCAAGGTCTTTAATCCATTTGGATTTTACTTTTGTACATGATGTTAACTGGGGACTATGTTCGCTTTTTGCAAGTGGCTAACCAGTTCTGCTAGCACCACTTGTTGAAGAGATTTTCCCTGCTCCACTTAAGATTTCTTCTCCTTTGTAAAAACTTAGGTAATTGTATGTCTGGGGAACGTTCTCTGAGAACTCAAGCCTATTCTACTGATCTGAGGGTCTGTCTTTATTCCAATACCATGCTGTTTTGATAACTATTGCTTTGTAGTACAGTTTAAAGTTGGGGAAAGTAATGCCTCCCATTTTCCTTTTTCCTAGGAGTGCTTTAGCTATTCGAGGGTGTTTATTGTTCCAGATGAACTTCATAAGCGTTTGATCCACTTCTTTGAAGAATGTCATGGGTATTTTTAAGAGAATCACATTAAATCTGTATAATGTTTTGGGGAGTATTGCCATTTTAATGATGCTAATCCTGCTAATCCATGGGCAGGGTATGTGTTTCCATTTCCGTGTGTCCTCTCTTATTTCTTGGAGCAGGGCTTTATAGTTTTCTTTGTATAGGTCCCTCACGTCTTTGGTCAAGTTGACTCCAAGATATTTCAGTTTGTGTGGCACTATTGTGAATGGGATTGCTTTCCTGCCTTCCATGTCTCCCCTATGGTGTATAAAAAGGCCATTGATTTCTGTAGGTTGATTTTGTAGCCTGCCACCTTGCTATATGAATCTATTGTTTCTAGAAGCTTTTTGATAGAGTCTTTAGGGTTTTCTAAGTAGAGTATCATGTCATCTTCAAACAATAAGAGCTTGACTTCTTCCTTTCCTATCTGGATTTCCTTGATATCTTCTTGCCTGATCGCTATAGCAAGAACTTCCAGTATTATGTTGAAGAGGAGTGGTGAGAGTGGACAGCCTTGTCTTGTACCAGAATTTAGAGGAAAGGCTTTTAGTTTTTCTCCATTGAGGATAATATTTGCCATTGGCTTGTGTAGATGGCTTCAACTAGATTGAGAAAGGTTCCTTCCATTCCCATCTTGCTGAGAGTTTTGATCAAGAATGGGTGGCGGACCTTATGAAATGGTTTCTCTGAGTCTATTGATATGATCATGTGATTTTTATTTTTCTTGTTGTTGATGTTGATAGATTTACAGATGTTAAACCATCCTTGCATTCCTGGGATAAAACCTACTTAGTGGTCATAGTGTATGATCTTCTTGATGATGCATTGGATCCTATTTGCCAGGATTTTGTTGAAGATCTTTGCATCAGCATTCATTAGGGATATTGGTCTGTAATTTTCTTTTTTGGCAGTGTCTCTGTCTGGTTTTGGTATCAAGGTGATGTTGGCTTCATAAAAGCATTTGGAAGTGTTCCCATTTTTTCAATTTCATGGAAGAGCTTGGCTAGGATTGGTAGTAGCTCCTCTTGAAAGATTTGAAAAAATTCATTAGGAAATCCATCTGAGCCTGGGCTTTTCTTTTTGGGCAGACGTTTGATTACAGTTTCAATTTCCTCAGTAGTGATGGGGGTATTTAGATATGCTACATCCTCCTTACTTAAATGTGGAAGGTTATAAGTGTCCAAGAATTTTTCCATTTCTTCTAGGTTCTCATGTTTAGTAGCATAAAGTTTCTCAAAGTACTCTCTGATTATCCTTTGGATCTCTGCAATATCTGTTGTGATCTCCCCCTTTTCATTTCTAATATGGGTTATCAGATTTCTCTCTCTCTCATTCTTTGTGAGTTTTGCCAATGGTCTATCAATCTTGTTTATTTTTTCAAAGAACCAACTTCTGATTTCGTTGATCTTTCGGATTGTTTTTTGGTTTTCCACTTCATTGAGTTCTGCTTTCAGCTTTGTTATTCCCTTCTGTCTCCCTATTTTTGGTTCTTTTTGTTGGTCATTTTCTAATTTTTTGAGCTGCGTCATTAAGTTATTCAGGTATGCCCCTTCTTCCTTTCTTATGTGTTCTTGTAGAGCTATAAATTTTCCTCTCAGGACCACTTTTACTGTGTCCCATAGATTCTGGCAGTTTGTGTCTTCATTATCATTTGTTTCCAGGAAAGTTTTGATTTCCTCTTTGATTTCATCTCGGACCCACTGGTTGTTCAGTAGCAGGGTGTGTAACTTCCAATTGTTAAAGTTTTTCTTCTGTGTGGCTTTGTAGTTCACAACTAATTTCAGAGCCTTGTGTTCAGCAAAGGTAGGCTGCAAGATTTCTATCCTCTTGATTTTATGGAGGTATGTTTTATGTGTCAGCATGTAGTCTATTCTGGAGAATGACCCATGTACATTGGACAAGAATGTGTATCCAGTTTTTTTGGGATGGAGTGTCCTGTATATATCTACTAGTCCTCTTTCTTCCATAACCCTTTTCAGGGCTAGTATATTTTTGTTTGGTTTCAATCTGGTTGACCTATCAAGTGTTGATAGGGCCGTGTTAAGGTCTCCCACAATTATTGTGTTATTATTGATTTCTTCTTTCAGATTTGTCAGTAATTGTATTAGATAATTTGCTGGTCTCTCATTGGGTGCATATATGTTTAATAGTCTGATTTCTTCCTGTTGCATATATCCCTTGACTAGTACATAGTGTCCATCTTTGTCCCTTACCACTTTTCTGAGTATAAAGTTGGTGTCATCAGAAATTAATATGGCCACCCTGGCCTTTTTGAGGGTGTTGTTTGCTTGGATGATTTTCCTCCAGCCTTTGATTTTGAGTCTATGTTTGTTCTGACTATTCAGATGTGTTTCTTGTAGGCAGCAGAAGGTTGGATTCGTCTTTTTGACCCATTTGCCACTCTGTGTCTTTTAATTGGTGAATTTAGTCCATTGACACTGAGGGAGATGATTGTCATAGGATTTAATGTCATTTTTGTAGATAAGTTTGCCGTGTTTGTTGGTCTTTCTTGTCTTAGAGTAGACCTGTCAGTTTTTCCTTTAAGGTTGGTTTATCATCTGTGAAGTTTCTGAGCTGCTGTTTATCCATGAAGCTGTGTATTCTTCCTTCAAACCTGAACGTGAGTCAGGCTGGGTGCAGTATTCTCGGTGAGGCATTCATTTCATTCAGTCTTGTCACAATATCCCACCACTGTCTTCTGGCCTTGTGAGTTTCTTGTGATATGTCTGCTGTAAGTCTTAGTGATCCTCCTTTGAATGTAATTTCCCTTTTTGATCTTGCTGCTTTCAGTATTCTATCTCTATGGGATTTGTCTTTGTTTTTGGGTCACACCTGGCAGTGCTCAGGGGTTATTCCTGGCTCCAGGCTCAGAAATTGCTCCTGGCAGGCACAGGGGACCATATGGGGCGCCGGGATTCGAACTGATGACCTCCTGCATGAAAGGCAAACGCCTTACCTCCATGCTATCTCTCCGGCCCCGGGATTTGTCTTTGTAATGAGGATGTGTCTTGGGGTGTTTTTCTTTGGGTCTCTTTTAGCTGGTACTCTTTGGGCATGCAGGATTTGATTGCATGTAGTCTTTAACTCTGGGAGTATCTCTTTGATGATGTCTTTGACAGTTGATTCTTCCTGGAGATCTCCTTCCTGGGTTTCTGGGACTCCAATGATTCTTATGTTGTTTCTGTTGAGTTTATCAAAGATTTCTATTTTCATCTGTTCCCATGCCTTGAGTACTTTTTCCATTGCCTGTTCATTTGTCTTAAGTTTCTTTTTCAATTTCTTCTGTTGTGTTGAGTTTTTCTGCACCACATCTTCCAGGTCTTTGATTCTCTCCTCAGCTGCTGATACCCTGTTGGCAAGGCTATCCATTGAGGTTTTCAGTTGAGCAACCATGTTTTTCAGATCTATTATTTCAGTTTGGAGTTTTCTGATTTCTGTCTTTGTGTTCTGTTCAGATCGATCTATACTTATTTTGAGTTCTTCGAACATCTTCCATATTTCTATTCTAAACTCCTTATCTAAGAGGTTAATCAGGTGGTTGCAATTTATTAGGTCATTCGAGCTTTCATCTTCATTCTCTGTGGATGGTTGTTTCCTGCGAGGTTTCCCCATTGTCATGCTTGTAGTGTGGTTTTTCCTGCGTGTTGTGGTGGGGTTCATTGGTTAGGAAGAGGGCACAGTCGCGAAGCAAAGCGAAGCTCACTCTTCTGCTGCCTCTAGTTGACAGGTTTTTGGGGGTGCGCTCCCTAGGCCTCTGAGGAAATCTCCAGGGATTCAGAAACACAGGCAGATAGGCGCAGGCAGGAGAAGTTTCCCTTGAAGTCCTCAGAGTCTATTTTTTACTATTATTATTATTATTATTATTATTATTATTATCATTATTATTATTATTTAGACATTGTGGTTACAGATTTTTCAAAGATAAAGTTGTTCATTATTAACAATCATATAGTGTACAATAACCTTCCCCAGTGCATATTTCCTGGTACCAATGTCTCCAGTTTCCCTCTCATCCTTCCCAGTGCCCTCTATCCTTCCTGTCTCTGGGCCATATATTTTTCTTCTCTTTCTATATATATAAATGTCTCTGTTTCTTTTTTTCTTTTCCATTTTGATACTTTGGTTTGCAATAAAGTGCACATTTCCTGTTACCTATGCCCCCAGTTTCTCTCCCTCCCACCCTCCCTAGTTTGCCTCCAGGGCAGGCATTTTACTTTTCTCTCATTTTTTTTATACTATGGTTTGCACTATTGCTAATTAAGGGGTACTATGTATATCACTTTTATCCCTTTTGAGTACTCATTTCTTGTCCAGAGTATTTAGATCCAACTATCACCATCACCGTGGACCATTTACTACCCTAACTGCATTTACCACTCTTTGTGGCAAGCTTTTACTATGGATTTGTCTTACCAATTTTCATTTCTGTATTCTCTGGGTATTAATACCAGAGATGATATCTATTACTATTTCTATGATATCTAATACTACCATCTATTATTTTCTTATACCCCCACGAATGTCTCTTTCCCTCTCTCTCTGACTTTCCTTCTTTATCTGAGTCAGATAGATAAAAATTTTCATACACATTCATGCATCCAAAAATGGGGAGATGAAATGAACAAAAATTTCCTCAAAGAAGAAATCCAAGAGGTCAAAAAGCAAAGGAAAAATAAAATGGGAGGCATCACTTCCCTCAACTTTAAATTGTACTATAAATTAGTAGCCATTAAAAACAAAATGGTATTGGAATAAAGACTGACTGTCAGATCAGTGGAATAGACTTGAATATTTTGAGACTGAACCCCAGGTATAGGATCAATTATTTTTTGATAAAGGGGTAAGAAATGTAAAGTGGACCAAGAAAAGCCTTTTCAACAACTGGTTTTGGGAAAACTGGTCAACTATTTGCAAAAAAGAGAACATGGACCTCTCTTTAACACCATGCACAAAGGATTAAAGATTTTGATATTAGATATGAAACCATAATGTACAGAAAAGAAAATATAGGCAAAACACTCCATGGCATTGAGACCAAAGGTATCTTCAAGAAGTAATAACCAGGGCCAGAGCAGTGGCACTAGAGGTAAGGTGTCTGCCTTGCAAGAGCTAGCCTAGGACAAATGGTGGTTTGATCCCCCCAGACGGTCTCCCCAAGCCAGGAGCGATTTCTGAGCACATATTCAGGAGTACTCCCTGAGTGTCAATGGGTATGGCCCCCAAACAAACAAACAAACAAACAAAAAGAAGACATAACCATTGTCCAAGCAAGTGAAGCAGAGATAAACCAATGGTACTACATTACACTAAAAAGCTTCTGCTCTTCAGAGGAAACAGTAACTAGGATACATAAGCTATCCAAGAAATGGAAGAAACTATTCACCCAATACCTATATGATAAAGGGTTAATATCTAAGATATATATAAGGTATTAGCAGAACTTAGCAAGAAAAAAATCTAACCATATCCAAAAATGGAGAAAAGAAATGAAGACATTTTCTTAAAGAAGAAATATAGATGGCCAAAAGGCACATGATAAAGTGCTCCGCATCACTAATTATCAGGAAGATGCAAATCAAAACAACAATAATGTATAATATCACATCACAGAGAATGGAACACATTATAAAAACAAGAACAACCATTGCTGGTGCAGATGCAGGGAGAAATGAATGCTCCTACTGGTGGTGGAAATGCCATCTAGTACAGCCTTTCTGAAAAACAATATGAATGTTCTTCAAAAAAACTAGAAATTGAACTTCAATTTGTTCAATTTGATCCAGCAATACTACTTCTAGGGATACATCTAGGAGCCCCAAAACACCATGCAGAAAAGATCTCTGCATTCCTATATTTGTCACAGCATCATCTATAATAGCCAAAATTTGGAATCAACCCAGATGCCTGAAAATAGATGAATGGCTAAAGAAACCATGAAACATCTACACAATGTAATACTATGCAGCTGTTAGAAAAATTAAGTCATGAAAATTTCTTATTTTTCTCCTCCTCCTCCTCTTCTTTTTCTTTTCTTTTTCTTTCCATCTTCCTCCTCCTCCTCCTCTTTCTCTTTCTCCTTCTCCTTCATCTTCTTCTCCTTCTTCTCCTTCTCCTCCTCCTCCTCCTCCTTCTTCTTCTTCTTTTTCTTCTTCTTCTTCTTCTTCTTCTTCTTCTTCTTCTTCTCCTTCTCCTCCTCCTCCTCCTCCTCCTCCTCCTTCTTCTTCTTCTTCTTCTTCTTCTTCTTCTTCTTCTTCTTCTTCTTCTTCTTCTTCTTCTTCTTCTTCTTCTTCTTCTCCTCCTTCTCCTCCTCCTCCTTCTTCTTCTCCTCATCCTCCTACTCCTCCATCTTCTTCTCTTCTTCTTCTTCTTCTTCTTCTTCTTCTTCTTCTTCTTCTTCTTCTCCTCCTCCTCCTCCTCCTCCTCCTTCTTCTTTTTCTTCCTTCTTCTTCTTCTTCTTCTTCTTCTTCTTCTTCTTCTTCTTCTTCTTCTTCCTCCTCCTTCTCCTTCTCCTTCTTCTTCTTCTTCTTCTTCTTCTTCTTCTTCTTCTTCTTCTTCTTCTTCTTCTTCTTCTTCTTCTTCTTCTTCTTTCTTCTTCTTTTTCGTGTTTGGGTCATACCCGGTGGTGCTCAGGGGTTACTCCTTGCTCTGTGCTCAGAAATCACTCCAAGTAGACTCAGAGGGACCATATGTAATGCAGGGATTCAAACCACCTTCCATCCTGGGTCCGCTGCATACAAGGAAAACACCCTACTAGCTGTTCTATCTCTCCGGGCCCTATTTCTACTTTTATTTTCTTTTTTCTTTAATTTAATTTTTATTTTGATCATAGTGGCTTACAAATTGTTGACAATAATATTTTAGGTACATATTTACATAAAATCAGGGGGGTTTCCATCACCAATTTGTCCTCCCTACAACTCCGTTTTTGTCCTACCTCCCATATGCTCTTCCCTCACCCCTAGGGCTGCCAGAATATGTTGTTCCCTCTGTATCTAGCCTAATACTTAGTAGTCTTGCACCTGTTTGGTCCTGGTGCCTCCCTTATTTCCCCTCTAACTGGGGGGCAGGACTAGCTAGTTCAAGTTACGTGGTTTTGTTTGAAGAAGGGAATAGTAGTAAACTGGGGTAAAGGTCTAATACGCAGAAAATAAGCGGAATTCTTCTAGAGGGTCTCATCCTCAGTTAGAGAGACGAAGGAGAAAAAGGTGAAACACTTCACCAGTTCAAAAAGAAGTGTCAAATATCCAGTGAGGACTCCAACAATAGCACTAAGCACCACCACAACAAAAACAAAAACAAAACAAAAACAAAAACAAAACAAAACAAAACAAAACAAAAAACCCGCCACGGTCTTGAGATAAGAAACATGGCAGAGCATATAATGAAAGAAAAGAAAAGAAAGGAAAAGAAAAGAAAAAAAGTGTAAATGGGGGCAACAGCTTCAATAACCACACCAAAACACAAAAATCAACCAAAAATAGATAGTTAAATATAATAATAATGATAATAAATGAAGATAAAAATAATATATATAAAAAGATAAATAATATTTTGTGTTTTGTTTCTTTCCCTTCTGCCCTGGCACAGTAAATATTGGGGTCATTCCAAAAGGAATTCACTTGGCCTAAGAGATATGAGGTTTCTCCGCCCTTGGAGTATATTGTCATGGGATCAACTATAGCCTCTGTTCAGGTTCCTTTACTCTCCCGGTGGCGTTTCTGTGTTTTTTGGAAGACTTCTGTTCCATCCTAGGTGATACAATCAGACCTCTGTATCTATCGATCTCAGTATCTGCACAGTTCCAGGGATGGGACTTATGATGAAGTCAGTCTTTGTGGTTCTAGAAGTTTCGTTCCCTCAGTGTCGTTTTAATCCATCTTCTGTGGTTGGTGGTCTTGGTCTTGGCACTAAACCTGGGATGGCATATAGGATAACGCCTTTCCTTGTGTTTCCAGAAGCCCCATTCCATTACAGTTGTCTCTGCCAGACCTTTGGAAATGGGGATCATGGTTGTTGTGCAGGTCGTAGTTCAAACCCTAGGCTAGGGCTTTTATATTGGTCCCAAGATATATACAGTCTGGTCATGGTTCTAGCAGCCAGTCATCTGTAGATCGCGATCTTGGTTTTTGGACCTACCAATGGGTGACAAGTCTTCTGATTTTGACTTATCGATGGCTGGTAAGGTAGGATAACCTGTTCTTAGGTCATGTTGTTCCCATTTTCCTCGTTGTCAGGATTTCGTATTAGAGCTGGCACTCGTTGGTGTTTCAGCAGTATTAAGGTTGTCCCGGATGGGGTTTGTTTCCTGCAGCTATTGTGAAGAACTGTGCCGTTTCTGTGACTGGGATCCAGGGTTCAAGGCTGGACGGATGGGATCTAATCTCCTGAGGTCTAAGTTGATTCCACATGACATATTTTCAAGGTAGGAGTTATTCCTGTATTGTAAACAACTATGAGTTCCTATCTCTAGTAGATAAGAGCTCTTTTTTATGTGTAAGATTTCCCCTTTTTTTAGTGTGCCTTTGCAGAGAGAAATGGTGCTACGTTATATTGTTGGTGCATTTGGGGGTAGACAGAGAGGACAACAGTAACAGGTCACATACCCAAAAAAGAGTAAAAAAAAAATAGGATTAAAAACGTATGTGCTCACATATGTATATGTAGAACAGACAATTAAAAATGAATTAACGAAGTATTTAAAGGACCAAAGTGATGTAGAAGACTACCTTACATTTGGGGAAAGGCAGGTAAAGAGGAGGTGTAATACAGGTCTTATGTTTATGTTGGGAGTACATGTTTTCCTATTGTCTTTTGGGTTTTTCTTGTAGAGTGTGGGTTCCCAGGCACCTTTCCATCACACCCCCTGACCTTCTTCAGATTGGCAAAAGATTTGCGGCAGGGAGGTCTTGGAAGAGTTCTTGCATTGGGACTACTTTTGGAACTAAGTCCGGTTTCAAGTAACAGTCTACATTATGGGAAGATGGTAGGGAGGGCCTCGCAGCATGGGTCCGCAGGGGAGTTAGCTGCCTTTTCTTGCAGGAGACGAAGTGTGGGTTTGGCTGGGTGTCTCTTCGTTTGGGTACTGGGTACTGGTTCATTGGATACTTTTTATTTAGACACTGTGATTTACAAAATTGTTTATAATAGGATTTCTGGCATACAGTGTTCCCTCCTCCAATTCTGCATCTCATGGCCTCATTCTTCTACCAATAACCTAGGGGTCTTCCCACCCCCCCACAACCTGAAAGAGAAAGCTCTTTTAATTATGGAGTGATTGCAGTTTTTAATATGGTATAGCCACAGATTACATTTATTTAGAAAACATGATGATTTATTTGAAATAATCTCTAGTGAAATTTGTTAAAATATAACAAATAAAGTCACTAAATTTGGTCGTTAGCCCTCTTCTTCCCTATCCAACTTAAGAATAATGAGATTTTGGGGCTGGAGAGATAGCACAGTGGTAGAGCGTTTTTTGCCTTGCATGAAGCTGGTTCAAACAGATGATGGTTTGAATCCTGGCATCCCATATGGTCCCCTGTGCCTGCCAGAGTGCGGCCGGGTATGGCCAAAAAACAAAACAAAAAAAAAAAAAAGAGAGATATTTTTTTTTATCATAAATCTTGTAATAAGTTCCTATTAAGGTAATGTAATGTCTTAGAATAATAAAATAATTAGAGTATAAGTTGACTTTAATTGCTTTTACTGAGAATATTATTTTTTCATAATTTTATTATCTTGACAATAATTTACATAGCTAAAATTGTTCATTAAATGTTATGTTACTCTGTAATAAGCATACATAACAATTATCATAAAACATAATATTCATTTGTATCCAAAATGCACTTATTTATTTCATGATTGGTTTGGGGCCACATCTGACAGTACCTAGGGCTTACTCCTGCTTTGGCAGTCAGGGATCAATCTAGGCATACATTGGGGAAATACCCTAGTGGTGGGCATATGACCCAGGTGGATTGCATGCAAACCAAGTGCCCTACCAGCTGCACTGTCTTTCCTCTTCACATCCATTTAGTGTATAGTAGAATATAGAAATCTCAGGTTATTTGAAGAACATGGTTTGAAAAAAAAATTAAGACAGGAAATTATGGAAATTATATTATTTCCCTTCTCTTCTTTATCACTGTCTTTAAAATCCATAAGCTCTAGCTTGTTCATGCCCTTAATTTGAAGCCTTTTTTTTTTTTTTTTTTTTTGGTTTTTGGGCCACACCGTTTGACGCTCAGGGGTTACTCCTGGCTATGCGCTCAGAAATCGCCCCTGGCTTGGGGGGACCATATGGAACTCCGGGGGATCGAACCGTGGTCCGTCCTACGCTAGCGCTTGCAAGGCAGACACCTTACCTCTAGCGCCACCTTCCCGGCCCCATCTTTTTTCTTTTTTTAGTATTTTCCCTGCTGACTTTTTTTTTTCAGTTTCAGTCATACAATATTCCATCACCTTTCATTCGTTTGTGTACACATCCTGCCACCAGTTTTCATCCTGCTACTCCACAGCCAGCCTGCCCTGTTCTTTCTGGCTTTCTCTTTCACTTTCTCACTCTTTGTATGACTCTCTTCCTCTCCCCTCACCCCCATTTTTTTTCTTTTAGGCACTATGGTTTGCAATACTGTTACTGAAAGGGTATCAGGCATGCCACTTTACCTTCTTTCAGCACTCAGTTCCCCTCACCCCCATTTTTTTTCTCTTTTAGGCACTATGGTTTGCAATACTGTTACTGAAAGGGTATCAGGCATGCCACTTTACCTTCTTTCAGCACTCAGTTCTTGTCCAGAGTGAACATTTCCAATTATCATTGGTTACTTTTTTACTTTCTTTTCTTCTTCTTCTTCTTCTTCTTCTTCTTCTTCTTCTTCTTCTTCTTCTTCTTCTTCTTCTTCTTCTTCTTCTTCTTCTTCTTCTTCTTCTTCTCCTCCTCCTCCTCCTCCTTCTTCTTCTTCTCCTCCTCCTCCTCCTCCTCCTTCTTCTTCCTTTTCTTCTTCTTCTTCTTCTTCTTCTTCTTCTTCTTCTTCCTTTTCTTCTTCTTCCTTTTCTTCTTCTTTCTTTTCTTCTTCTTCTTCTTCTTTCTTTCTTTTCTTCTTCTTTCTTTTCTTCATCTTCTTTCTTTTCTTCTTCTTCTTTCTTTTCTTCTTCTTCTTCTTCTTCTTCTTCTTCTTCTTCTTCTTCTTCTTCTTCTTCTTCTTCTTCTTCTTCTTCCTCCTCCTCCTCCTCCTCCTCCTCCTCCTCCTCCTCCTCCTTCTTCTACAGCTCTGCAGCCTATCATCCCCTATGCTGCAGGCAATTTAAGGCCACACCATAGTCAGGAGTGTGTAAGTACCTCAAGAAAGGGTGTGCCCCTCTTCTCATCCTCCCTTTACAAGCACCACAGCCAGTGTGTAGCTCCTAGTCATTGCAACAATGAAGGGATTCAGGAGGGAAGATAGTCCCCTAGGTAAGGTGTCTTGCACACACTTGACCACGGTGCAATTCCCAGCACCACATATAGTTCCTGAGCAAGCATCACAGTTGTGATCCCTGTGTACAGAACCTGGAGTAAGTCCTGAGACAAGCCCAAGTGTGAGTCCAAAAATGGGGAAGGGAGAGAAAAAATGGGGAAGAAAGAGAAAGACAGGGGGAGAATGGAACAAAGACAGGAAAGAAGGAATAGAATAATAATGCACTCTGTCTTCCATTGTGGTGGAAAGAATTGAGAATGAGAAATTGCTTTGAAAACTGTACATCAGTTACATCCATAATGTTAAAAGAGAAAAATTTCCATTATTGTTTTTATACCATTGAGTGGCTTTTAATCAGACAACTGACAATCTGAATGCACATTTATGTATATATTTATTTATTATTTTTTACTTTTTGTTGTTATCATTGTTGTTTGGGCTTCACCCATCAGTGCTGGGGTGGGGTGTGACTTCTGGCTCTGTACTCAGAAATTACTCCTGGCAGGCTCAGAGGATCATATTGGACGCTGGGGATTGAACCCAGGTTGGTCATGTGCAAGGCAAATGCTGTGCTATTACTCTGGACCCTATTATTTTTTTTTACCTTTTTTAACTTATATTTTACTTTATTTTTATTTTACTTTTATAAATATGTTAATTTAAAGTGTTATTAACATAGAAGTAGCATAAAATTTAAAATACACAATACTTTTCTTTATGTTATATTCAATTTGTTTGATAATCATCAATATTCAGAAGATCACTCAGTGCAGAGTACTTGGCTTTTATGTGTGAGGCCCCGGCTCAGTCCTGAACAATATATGCACACACACACACACACACACACACACACACATTTATATAAAATATACAACTTGATGTCAGCTAATATCTGTATCGTTAAGATTAGAAAATATCTTCTACACAACAACAAAAAGACTATAAGATATTTAAATGCATTTGGCTCTTATTTTGACCTCCCTTTTCTATTGTTGTTACTATTCTATTGTGATATTCAAGGATGGGGTTAGGGAGTGTTGGTGTACTGAAATTGTTATGGGATAATGATGGCAGTGTTAGGAATTCCACTCAGTGGTGTGAGGGAGTATCAGGGATCCAGTTAGAGGTGCCACTCTTATAAATGATTATCCGTATTACTGAACTACATCAACAGAACCCCTGTGTTTGATTTTTAAAACTCACATAATGGATTATTATTGGCATTATCTCTATTCACTATAGTGATTTGCCCACCAGAACAGATTTTAGGCATGCAGTATGTTCATTCTTTTGTTCCTTGACCTGCGGTCTAGAATAATTCTTCTCATATATAGGGGTTCACAAAATGTTTGCTAAAACAATAAATGAAGTCAAGAATTAGAAACCTATCTATGGGGCTGTAGCAGTGGCACAAGTTGTAGGGCATTTGCCTTGCATGCACTAACCTAAGATGGACTGCGGTTTTATTTCCAGCATCCCATATGGTCCCCCAAGCCAGGAGCAATTTCTGAGTGCATAGCCAGGAGTAACCCCTGAACGTCACCAGGTGTGGCCCAAAAAAGCAAAAGAAACCTATCTTATTTTAATATTTTTATCTTGAACCTCTTATTAGACCATATTGTAAATGAATTCAGGGCACCGGCAGAGTATTTGAGATAGATTACTCAACATTGAGCCAAAAATGCATACTCCATTGTAGGTCTGGAATAAATCATAATAACAAACGTTCATAGACACTTCCCAAATGCCAGCTGCTAGACAAGGTGCATTCATTTCTAGTAATTGGCAGTCTTTATTCTCAGTTCTAGACATGACACTACAGTCAGATAAGGTAATTTACATAATATTATAAAAAAGTTTGCATGTGACAGACGCTGTGACTTCAGAACCTGGGTTTAATTACCATTTCAATCTTGTGCCTTCATTGAGAATAGTTTTATGAACAAATGTCAACCAAGAGTAAGACCTTCAGAAGATCAAAAAGGAAGTGTCAACAACTTTCATCTTGTTCTTCTTTATTGGAGGCCAGAGATGCAGAGATGCATGATGGACATTTTATAATTACAGTTTATGAAAGATTAATCAAAGATAATATTGATTTACCTTTGATCAAAAAGGATTTTCAGAAATTTCAGCAAGTTAACTTTGGGGAAAAAAATCTTTCTTTAACCAAATCAAAAATACATCCAGCAATTGCTCTTTATTTACAGTCTTTTATTTTGTGTCACATCGGTGACACTCAGGGGTTACTCCTGGCTATGTACTCAGAAATTACTCCTGGCTTTGGGGGATTATATGGGACTCTGGGGATTGAACCAGGTTCATCCTGGGTCAGCCCTGTGCAAGGCGAGTGCCCTACCACTACGTTATTACTCCAGCCCGGTTCTTTACGTTCTTAAGAAAATTCAGAAAAATATATAAGTCCCAAAGACTTTAAGTAGCAAATGAGGGAAATAATAAATTGCAAACAGATAAAATTTTGTTAAAGTAATAATAATAGCTAAAATAGACCAATTTTGTTGAAGTAACAATAGAGGGGCTGGAGGCAGGCTCAAGTTTAATCCTCAGCATGGTCCTCTGAGCCTGCCAGGATAATTTCTGAGTGCAGAGTCAGGTGTAACCCTTGAGCGTCACTGAGAGTGGCCCAAAAACAAACAAACTAAAAACAGGATCAAAAATAAAGAATACTTATTCACAGTCATGCCTGGTTTTATAATATGTAACTTATATATTTTATTTTTAATTACATATATTCCTACGTGATGCATGTTTTATACAGATTAATACAAAATATGTAAAATAAATGTTTAATTTATACTAATCTAAAACTTATATATTGGTGTAACTATGAATATGTTCTCTAATAATACCTTATTCTATAATTCAATTATAAATATATACTTTTGATAGTAATTAGAATTTAGGACAAGAAATTTAGAAAAAATATGCTTTGTGATTAATTTGAATGCACCTTCTTTTTGTTTGTTTGTTTGTTTGGTTTTGGACCACACCCGGTGACACTCAGGGGTTACTCCTGGCTATTCACTCAGAAATCGCTCCTGGCTTGGGAGACCATATGGGACGCTGGGAATCTAAGCCAGGTCCTTCCTGGGTCAGCCGCATGCAAGGCAAACCCCCCACCGCTGTGCTATCACTCTGGTCCTTGAATGCACCTTCTTAATCTAAGCAAAATATAAATCAAATCTATATTTTTTAAATAAGTTTATTCTGTTTTCATCCTAAAAGGTCACAGCAGAAATGCCTGACAAGAAACATTCCTCTTTTTCTACACAGCACTGAAAAGCATGAAGATAATTCTATGTGATTTGTCAAGAATGCAAAAGTTTTATATAAACAGACAGTCTCATTATAGTATGGAAAGGAAATGTCTTTAACATTTGTATTATTTATTTATTTATTTATTTATTTATTTATTTATTTATTTATTTATTTATTTACTATTTAAGAACCGAGTTTACAAAATTGTTCATCGTAGTGTTTTGGTCATACAAAATACACAATTCTTTATCAGTGCACATTTCCTGCCACCAGTGTCCCCAGTTCACCCCACCCCCCTTCATCTAGGGAAGATATTTTACTTCTCTCTTTCTCTCTTCCTTTTATTTTTCCTTTTTGACATTGTGGTTTTCAATATTGTTAATGAAGGGGTACTATGCATATTATTATATCCCTTTTAGCACCCAATTATTGTCCAGAGTGATCAGTTCCAACTAGTCATAGTGGACCCTTTTCTACCCTATCTGCACTCCCTGATGTTGGTGGCAAGCTTCCTATCATGAACTGTTCCTCCTGGCTCTCATCTCTATTGATCTGGATATTATTACATACTGTCTTTTATTTTTCTTATATCCCAAAGTGAGTGAGATTATTCTATGTTTATCTCTCTCCCTCTGAATCATTTTACTCAGCATGATATTCTCCATATCCATGCATGTATAAGCAAATGTTATGACTTTATTTTTCCTAAGAGCTGAACAGTATTCCATCAAACCCGTGGGCTGCAAACGGTTCTCTGTACAACATTTTGTGGTCCTGTCCAAGAGGAATCTTTTTTTGTTTTATTTTGTTTTAGTTGTTTGTGTCACACCCCCCAATGTTCAAGGTTTACTACTGACTTTGCACTCAAGGATCACCCCGACTTTGCTTCCTGCGGCCCCCAGGTAAATTGAGTTTGAGACCCCTTAAAGTACCAGTTTCTTCTTTTAAAATTAATTTATTTAAAGAAAATACATCACAGAGTTGATATAGTAGATCAAAATATATTTGTTTCCAGATAATAGCAAAGTTACTAAAAAAATAAGGAAAAAGAAAATGGAAGAGAAAGAAAAAAAATTAAAGAGGTATAGTAACAAGCACATTTGTGAAAATTACTGTATCTCCAATTAAGTCATTAATACAATGACAGAGGGTTCAGTAATTTCTTGTTAGCTATTTGTTTTGTTAAATTGGGGTGTTCCTTTAGGAACATAGCATCAATCAAATTAAGTTGTCCAGAAATTCAAAGCACTATTACTGATACTACAATTTTTAGGGACATGTACTCATCTGCCAGGCCTCCTAGAAGAAAGAAGATACAGGGGAAAGAGTGCCTTCACTCACTCCAAAAAACCCTGGTGTTATCACCCCCAAAGCAGCAATATATCATAGTTTCTTTTGTCACTCATCTGTTTTGGGACACTTGAATTATTTCCAGATTCTGACTATTGTAAATAGTGCTGCAAAGAATATGGTGTTTTTATGTTCCTAGGGTATATCCTTAGGAATGGTATTGCTGGATCATATGAAAGCTCAACTTCTAGTTTTTGAGGAATATCCATATTATTTTCCAAAAATATTGGACTAGTCTATATTCCCACCAGGAGTGAATGAGAAACCCTTTCTCCCTGCATTGCTTCAGCACTGGTTGTTGTAATAGCTTATCATTACAGTTATGATAAATTTTATTTTAAGACACATTATCTTTTTTTAAACAAATTTAAAACAAAAATATTAATTTTATTTAAATATTATAGTAATTTCTTTAAAATATAGTAAGATGGGCTGGAGAAATAGTACAGTAGGTAAGGCATTTTCCTTGCAAGTGGTTCATTCCCATCAATACATATGGTCCCCCTGAATATCAGTAGGAGTAATTCATGAGCACAGCCATATTTTGCTCCTCCAAAACAAAACAAACTAAAACACAATAATAATTAATATCCCCCCAAAAAGAAAAAACAAAAACAAAAGCAAAAAGTCCTAAAGAAGTCATGTACAGATAATGCAGGGTTTAAGACATTTGCTTCGAATGTCACTGACCCAAGATTTATTCCCAGCAGCAGATACAATAGTATCTGGGGGATGATTCCTGAACCAGAGTCAGGAATAAACTCTAAGCACTGGAATCTTAATTAAAAAAAAAAAAAAGCCAGGAAATATATAAGAAAATTAAGTATTATCTTTTTCTTGTTTTTTTTTTTTTTTGGCCACACCGGTGATGCTCAGGGGTTACTCCTGGCTGTGTTCAGAAATTGCTCCTGACTTGGGGGGACCTTATGGGATGCCAGGAGATCGAACTGTGGTCCATCCTAGGCTAGCGGCAAGGTAGATGCCTTATTGCTTGTGTCACCGCTCTGGGCCCCCCTAAGCATCATTTTTACCATATAACTGAAGTACAATTGTATTGTCAAGATTATTCATCCTTCTCATTAATAATTCTTGTAGTATCACCTAAGTCCTTAGGATCCTTTATTAAATATAATTTCACCAAGCGACCTCAAACCTATTTTAAATTTTAGCCATTTTAGAATATCTACTGGTCAGTACTACTCTGTACTCAGGGGACTACATATATGGTATGGGAACAGGGCAGGTCCCATCATGCAGAGCATGTGCTCCATCTAGATTGTTGAGTTCTCTAAGCCCCCTCTTTATCTTTTAACACATTTCTAAGTAGCAGCAGACTAAAATATTTTTAATACTCAAATTTTATATTGATTCCATGCATTGTATTCTATGACATGAAAAGAAAACATATCTTGTTTTAGTTAGAACCTATTTGTTTACATCAAATAAGTTTAAATCTATATATTTTAATTATATTATACAAAAAGTAATACCATTGGTTACATCAATAGAATATTAGGGTAACAAGCAATTATTCTAAAAATTAGTATGTAATGTAAAAAATGTAAAAAGTACATTTCATTGGAAATGTACTTCAGAAAGATTAACTGAAGAAAAATTTCTTTGTATAGAAATAACTGAAAATATAAAAAAGGAATGTTATATTGTGTAACACCATTTATCAACCCTAAATTAAATGTTTTAAAGTAAGATCAATGGCTTCAAACATCACAGAGAAAAATGGCCAGACAATATATACCTCCTGATACCATCACTTTTAATGCAGTCATTTGAATCTCAATCTAGTCAAGTCCCTTAACTTATTGACTAATTTTCAAAAACACACATAGTACATAAGAGGAAGCAAAGTATCTAATAGAAGCATGTGGTGAAATTAGTGAAAATCATAGTGTGTAAACTATGGGAGAAAAACTCAATTTCTTGCAAAAATAAGTTGCAAGGAAAAGATTCAAGAGATGGAAATATTCAAACATGGTATCGCATAGAACCTTTTGAAAGTATTGTGTTCCAAGCATGTTTCCCACCGATTTATTACTAAAAAGAACAAAATAAAATATTTTTCACTTTCCAATTTTACCTTTTCCTATTTTTCATTTCTACCTTTCTAATTTTAAGATTATTTTCTTTTCTAAGAAAATAAAAATTCTCAAGCTAGAAAGTAATCTATTTCCATTGAGAGAACAAAAAAGGAAAGCATGTGATAAAATTTAAAGTTTCAACCTGAAGGATTTAGGATTTCCAGGGTTCTTACTTGGGAAACATAATTTATTTGGTAGGGCTGCTATAATGAAATGATATAAACTAGATACCTTCAGTAGGAAAATTTAATTTTCTCAGAGATCTGAAGGCTTACAGGAAAAAAAAAACAAGGTTCTGATAGATTTGCTGTTTTCTGATCTCTTTCCTTAACTCACAGCTGGCTACTCTCTTTTTCCTTTTCTCACCTGGTTTCTTTTCTAGTGTCTTAGTGATACCAATTTTCTTCTTCTTGTAAGGCTACTTAATCGCATTAGAGACACACTAAAAGTCATATTTAAGCTTAATCAGCTTTGTAAAGACTTTATCTCCAAATACAGCTACATTTTATCTTATAGGAGTAATGTAAGACCTTGACATGAATTGAAAGGAAGATGGGGTAGGTAGACATGCCAAATCCATTTCAGAATCATATCGTTATTATTAATATCAATGCTATAGTGACTTCTAAAAATAATTTCAAATTTAGAAATATTGGTTCAAAAACTAAGCCGTTGAAGTTCGTGGGATTGATTACAAGCTACACTTTTGTAAACTATCTAGCTGGTCACTTGAGATCAGTGAACATTTGAAATGTAGATGGTCCAACTGAGATGTGTTCTAAGTATAATGTAGATTAGATTTCAGGCTTAATAAGGAAACAATGTAAAACATCTCAATTATCTTTAATTGATGACTTGCTGGAACATAGGTCCTTAAAATTAATTTCATCTGGCTCTCCTTTTATAAAAACATGGTTACTAAAAGTTTAGCTACACATGTAGTTTGCACTGTATTTCTAAAGGATGTTTTCCAAAATATGGGTGTCATTTGGCCTAACATTTTCTCTTTAGACATTTTGGACTTCCAATTTATAAATCTCCCCTTTCTCATTCCACTGATAATTGAGACACAGAATTATAGCACTGTTTCTAGGTTTTAACTCATATTGCAATCCTAAGAAAACACCAACTGCTAAGATCATTTAAAATGTAACAAATGAAATTGAAACTTATTTTACTGAAATACTAAATGTTGTTTACTTTTGAGGGAGAGGAAGCTTTGATAACAGCAATTGATAGCTACTCTAACTTTTCTTACTAAATACTTTCTACTCTAATTTTATCCAAATATTAAATTTGAGGTTACAAATATTTCTAGTTTGCAATAATAATTATATGTACTTGCAGTTGCTAAATCTTATGATGAGTATTTATAATTTTTGTTTTAAATTTTGGTATTCAACATTTGAGAAAATAATTTGTAGGTGAGGGTATTTTAAGGTCAGCAATTTATTTTCTTTAGAAACAGTAGACAGTTAAGTCACATCTTACAAGTTTTTTCTGTTCCATCTTAAAAATAGCATTGTTAGGTCTAATGTAAAGAAGTCCTTGAATTTCTTTCAGACCGAAACCATTATAAATTCTTTTTGCTCTGATAATAACTGAGCCAATGAAGGGGTGGTAGATGGCTCAATTTGCTCTATGAATGATTAAAGAAAATAATTTGTTCTCTTAATCTATCATTGTTTGAAGCTAAATAGACTTAAATTTACCCAGCTCCCAGATATTATTGATTCAAGGGTCAACCTAAAAATAAAAAAGCATCCTTTTCACAAATCTTAATGTAAATTGAAAAATTATATTCAGGGGAGAAAAATCAAATAAATTGCAATTATTAATTGCCCTGGAGCCTAATTCTCTTTCAAAGAATATTTTATAAACCAAGTATGTCACACCTTCGAAGTCCCTTAAACCAAGTTAAAGCTTATCATTAAAGATTTAAACTTTTCTCTGAACCCTGCATTTTAAAACTTAAATTTGTAAAAAGCCCTATTTTAGGAATCTTGGTTTTATCAACTGGTGAAATTTTATTTTACAAGCAATAGGGATAGGACAAATGATTATTATCCAGAGGAAGAATTTTGTAACCATAGCAAGTGCCATTATACATACTACAAATACAGATATAATAGACAATACTGAACTGTACAAGAGTTATTTATTTTTCCTTAATCTCAAAGCTATTTTTAGTAATACAAAAAGCCATATTAACATTTTTTTCCATTAGAGAACAATGAGATATACAAAACTTTGGATGAGAAGGAAAATGTAAAATTTCATTTAATCAGTTGTGGAAAATTCACCACTCCATCAAATACTACTCAAAGCGTTTTAGGCAATGATTAAAATCAAAATAACGCATTTTAATAAATTCCAGCCATTAAAAAGAACAAACCTAGCAAAGATAGTTGGATACATAATATTTTTTGACTATTCAGGAGTTACTTTTAAAAATCCATTTTAAATTCTTTTCCGAATCCTACCACAAACCATGAATTGTACCTGGTCAAGTAGGTATTTGAGAAAATGTTGGTAATGTAAAAAAGATTCCTCATTAAAGCAGCCCTTTGGTTACTGGACTTTTTACCTTTACGCTCAAACATCCGCTGTGATCAAGAAACCCAAACTCAAAGTACACTTAGACAATGTTAGACTTTGTTAGCAGGATAGGTGTTTGGTAAAGAGAGGTATGAAATTATTAGCAACCATTATTCTAATTAAAAACACATTAAAGGATAATTTGTTACTTCTCTAAGATTTGGTATTCAGTTATGTGGTTCCACTAATTTTGTGAACCCTTTTTAAGTCACACTGCTCAAAAACAATGCAGGTGAGTGAAAACAACTTTCTTGGCCTTTAATAAAGTAATGGTATTCTGATATACATCATCTTAAAATTTAATTCAGTTTAGGGTTCCATTAAGTAAAAAAAAAAATCCAATTTTGGGCTGGTAAAAAGCAAAGGAGGTAAACTAGTAAGGATGTATTATCCTCTTTGCCTTTAATAACATGCTAAGATACTACCAGTAAAAAAAATCTGCTTGCAATTATTGAACTGAGACAAGTAGTAAAGGCCCATAAACTGAACATGTTCATGTTGTCCATTCATCTTCATTACTTCTTCAGAAAGGCATTTTTCCTATTTTACACAAAATCTAAGCAATAATTTGGAAACAAGCCAGCACTAAGCAATCACAATGGCAGGTAATACAACATCAATTTTCAAAATACATTTAGCTACAATTTATTACTTATCATAAATTGCAGTTTGGGTTAAACTGACTCCCCAATAAAAATTGTAGCTTCTGGACCTCTATAATCAAATAAATTTTTGTGGAATTTTCACATAAGACATTTTAAAAAATAATCTGCAGGTGACACCACTTTTGTATTGAATGATTTATTCTGACACGTAGATACTAACTATAATAAAAATTGTTTCATTTTTAAATGAAATATAAATGCAGGATAAATGGGAACAGTTTGGACATGGAATGTTTTAAGCTCTTCCTGTATGTAATTGGACACTGCTGACTATGAATCTCAGGCTATGAAAACCTCAGATTAAAGACCACAAAAATTTTTACTCTTGATGGCATGCAAAATTACTTTCTAGAAAGTAATTTAAGACTTAGAAGCCTCAATAATATCAGAATATAAAGAAACACAACAAATTTGTACATTTTATTCACATTTATTTTTCGCTTTTAGTGTGCTCACAGAAAATTAGAACACCTTAAGCAGGAGTTTAATAGCAATTTTTGTAAGCAAAGTTACATTCCATCTCTAAGTCAAATTGGTCAAAGCTTCTCCAGTATTTACAAAACATGATAGACAAGATGCTACACAAAACCATTGCATCTGAAGTTTTTTTCCTTTATTCTCAAAGACGACTGGAAAAGAAAGCATTTCTGTTGTAATCAAAAACATACCACAGTATAAACAGGAACCATTCCACTTATCACAGCTTGGTAGAGTTTAAAATTTGTGTTTAAAAGGTCCAAGATGACTGCAGTTTTACAAAAATGGGCAGGGTGAAAAGTTGCAAACTTCATGTGCTTCTGGATATCAAGATTTGTTTTTTATACAATAGTCACAGTTAAAAACACCCTGCTGGTAATACATAATTATACTTTATTAAGGTCATCAACCAGCAATAAACAATAAAGCCTATACAACTTGTAGTTCTACTTAATCACTGACTGGTACAGCTAACATGAGATAAGTGAAAAGTTTCTATGGTTTAAATGAACTCCTAAGACTATGTTTTTTTTATTTTTTTAAAAATCTGAGTATTGGTGTTTTTACCTCTTTCCTTCTTAGTGTTGTAAACCTGCCTCGCAAAATACATCGCAATAACCTTTTCTTTTTCTAAGGAAAAAAAAACCCAAATAAAAAAAAAAACAGAAAAACAAAAAACCCAAACAACAAAACAAAATAATAATAATAAAAAAAACACCAACTAAGCCTTTTATACCATTTCAAGTGGCACATCATCTTGGCAATGTTCTGCACCACTTCCGTTTCATTTCCCCAGCAGTGGCCCCTTATTCGCTTCATCAGCTATCCCTTTTGACCACCCATCTCCTTCATATATGGGCATGTCCATAGATTGACAAAGGAAGTTGACAATTTTTTTGAGTAAAGATGCAAAGTATGCAAAAAACATTAATACTGATGCAAAAGAATTAAAAAAAATCTTTTTAAAGAGAGAGAGAAACAAGGCAGAGAGAGGAAGGGAGGGTGTGTGTGGGGGGGTTAAGTTGAAGCTCTCCTCGACCAGTTGGAATGGTGGTAACAGAAATGATCTGAGATGGGAATCTGTAAGGGGAGGGGGCAAGAACAGGGGTGAAGGGGTGGGAAGGAAGGAGGAGGAGGAACAAAATTGGGCTGCTTAAAAAAAAAGTAAAGTAAAAAAAAAAAAAAAGACATCTTTAAAAATCAATCCCTGGTTGTAGACAAGTTCTCCAAAACCAGTACCTGGCACCACTCCAACAAACAAAGGGGGGAAGAATAAAGTCCTTGGAATCTGGGACCCCGCCCGGGCCGGGCAGGCCGGCGCTTTCTTTTACTCGGCCGCCGCAGCGGGGGGCCCTTCCGGACTGCTGGCGGGCTGAGGCTCCTGCGACGCGGCCCCGCAGCTGGGGGCGGCCGAGGCGGGCGCGGCGGCCTCCTCGGCCGGGGGCGCGGCGGCCTCCTGCTCCGGGGGCGCAGCGGACGGGGCCTCGCAGACGGCGGCCTCCTCGGCCTTCTCCTCAGCCTGGGCCGCGGGCTCCTCGGCGCCGGCCTTGGCCTCTTCGCCGGCCGGGGGCTTCTCGGGCGCCGCGGCCGCCTCGTCGTCGGCCTTGGCCTCCTGCGGCTCGGCCGGGGCCGCCTCTTCGCCCGCCGCGTTGGCCTCCTCGCCCGCCGCGGCCGCCGCCGCCTGCTCGCCCGGGGCCGCCTCGCCCGCGCCCGCCTCGTCCTTGGCGCCGTCGGCGTTCGCACCCGCGCCCGTCGCCGCCGCCGCGCCGGCCTCGGCCTCCCCGCCCTCGCCCGCCTCCTTCTTGCTCTTCTTGAAGGAGAAGCCGCTCAGCTTGAAGGACTTCTTGAAGGAAAAGCGCTTCTTTTTTTTTTTCGGCGTCTCGCCGCTGCCCGGCGACGCCGCCGCGCCGTCCTCGGCCTTGGGCGAAGACGTCGACGACGCGGCCGAAGCGGCCTCGCCCTCCGCGGCCGTGGGCGAGCCGGGCTCGGCGCTCTCGGCCTCCGAGGCCGCCGCCTCCTTCTCCTTCTCCTTCTCGCCGCCGGCCCCGGCTCCGGCTCCGGCTCCCGTGGCAGACTCGGCGGCGGCGGCGGCGGCCGGCGGCTCTTCTTGCTCGGCCGCGGCGGGCGACGCCGCCCCGCTCCCGCTCCCGTTCCCGCTGCCGGCGGCCGCGGGCTCCTCCTTGTCGGCGGCCGGGGCGCTGCCGTTGGCCTGCAGCTCCTCCTTGGCGCCCGGCTCGGCCACGGCGGGAGACGCGTCGCCGTTCACCTTCACGTGGCCGTTTTCCTGCGGGGACACAAAGCGGGAAGGGTCACGCAAAAGGGGGCGCAGGAGCCGCCGGTCAGGGCCCCCACCCAAGACCCCCTAGTTGAGCCTCGGAAAGGATCGGGCGTCCCTCTGACTCTGGGCAAACCAATGCAGCCACCCACCCACCCACCACGTCAGGAGGAAGCCAAGCCGGGCTGGCGAGAGACCCCAAAAGAGCTCCCCAGAAAAAGGAGTCAACAGGGCCCTTTTGGGGGAACCCCAGAGGCACCAACCGCACCGCAGTGGCTCAACACCTGCCCCAAAGATTTCCAAGGCCCGGGACCCTAAAGATTTCCAAGGCCCGGGACGTCCCGGTAAAGTGGGGAAAAGGCAAGCCCAGGGCTGGCCTGGACGATGGACGAGCCCGTCCCGTCGGAGCGCTGGGCCTCGCAGGCTCTGGGGTGAGGGGAAGGCTGTCACGTCGTGACAGGCTCCATCAAACGCCCTTTTTTGCACACAGGCCCCGAGCCCGCCTAAGCTGATGGTTTGCGACCAGGCCGCACATCCTCCTCTCTCCCTCTCTAAGCCCTTTTCCAAAACATCGACGGCTCCCCGAGGGACCGCTGCGCGCCCCTGAGAAGCGAGCGGCCCGGGGGCGCGCGTCGAGGCCCAGCGTCCGCCAGGCCCGCGGTCAGCAGGGGGCGCTGCGCCTCCACACAACACGGAGCGGGCCGCGGAGGCAGGGCGGGGCCGCCGGGCCACCCCGCCCAGCCCAGCCCAGCCCAGCCAGGCCCAGCCCGTCGGCCGAGGCGCCCCAGAGCCTGGATCCCAGAGTCCATAAACAAAAAGCTCAGGTGTCCTCCTGGAGTCCAGGTGGACCTGAAGCCACCGAGGGGGGAAAGCGAGCGGGGAGAAAGCCGACATGGCTCAGGCCCGTTTCCTTGCTTCCACGCCCACCAAGCCCGGGGCGCACCCGGGCCACTCGTTTTGCATTTTTAACGGGTTCGGAACCTCTTGGCAAAGGACTCGCCTTCCACAGTCGGGTGGAACGGGCGCAGCCACACCGCCCTCGGCCTCTAGGAAAAGAGGCGTGGTGGGTGCCCAGTGTTTGTGAAGCAGCCACCCATGGCCAACCTCAGGCGCCCACCCAACCGTGGCCAGCCACCCATCCGCTCGAGGCCGGGTGGCCCCGACCGACCCCCGGGGAGTGCCTCGAACACGTCCTCCGACAAGCCCAGCGGGAGGACACAAACGGCTTCTTGACCATTTGGACAGTTTTTTTCTTTCTTTTCTTCTACAATCTGCCCAACCCAGCCGTCCAATTGAAAAGACTAGAGGGTGTGTGATTCCCCAGACAGCTGCAAAAGCCCCATCTAGAGCAGTGGGAAAGCCCCATCCAAGGTTCTGGAGCCTTTCTGGCCAGCTCCAGGCAGCCCTGCCATTCCATACACCTTTCCAAGAACCCAGCGCACGCCGCCTCGGCGCACAATACCGCCAGCCCTTCCTTCCCTCGCCTTTCTCGACCGCCATCCCTTGGCTTCCCCCCTCCCCTCCCCTCCCCTCCACACAAGTCCACTAGTGCTTGGAAATCCTAGACTAAGCAGCCCAGTCTCGACCATCAACACCAGAGCCACCCAAACACCTTGACTTGTTTCCCACCCAACCCAAATGGAACCTGGCTGCGGGGGGCGGTGGGGACTGGAGCACCTAGTCGCGTCCTGCCAAGCTCCAAACACGCCATTTTAGACCATTTATCGCTTCTTCCTTGCCATCTACACAAGAATTAGCCAGAAGCCCCCCCCCCATTCCCCCCCGAAGCCCCTCCGCTGGAGACATAGGGAGACCCCCACTCCCAGGAGACATGAAGATTTAGGCAATGGCTTTGCATGCAACTTTCCAATCAAATTGGAAGGTGGCCACGTCCCTCTTCCCCGAAGTCTGGGGCGCGAGCCGGAGGCAAAGGGGGGACGCGTCGAGCCTCGAGAAAGACACCCAAGAAAGCAGCAGAATCCCAAGGAGACTTTACCTGCCCATTGGCTTTGGAAGGCGATGAGGCCACAGCCGCCTCCCCGGGCCTCTCCGCGGCGGCGTCTCCCTTCGCAGCGGTCTTGGAGAACTGGGCACCCATGCTGGCTTCTTCAACAAAGAAACTCAACAGATCCAAGTGGGGGAAACAAAGAGCCTCGGTTGGTGGAACGACGGGGCGAGCAGCAACAGCGGCGGCGGTAGCAGCAGCAGCAACAGCGGCGGCGGCGGCAGCACACACACACACCGAAGGGAGGGGGGAGTGGGGGTGGCGAAGAGCACAGAACAGAACCGGTTAAATACACTCCGGATCGAACAATTTGAGTCGAAGAGATTAAAAAAAAAAAAAAAAAGCAGCAGCCGCCCAGGAAGGAAGGGAAAAAAAAAGGGTGGAAAAGTCGAGCACGAAAAAAGGAGCCCAAGTGGAGTTTGAAAAAAAAAAGTAATCAAAAAAAATCCCAGATTTGTAGCCGCACTGTAGACAACAGGAAAATGGAGAAATCTCCCCGGTTGCTAATAAGATGCGGGGTCCAACGCCCAAGTGCACAGATGAATGGGCTCGCGGGCGCTGACGCGGCCCCCGCGCGCGCCGGCCAATCGGCGCGCCGCACCCAAAGCAGGGGGCGGGGCCTGCGCGCCCGGCGAACAATGGAGCCGCGCTTTGCAAGCGGTTTGAAAATCCAGGCTCCGGTCGGGAATTAATGTCTTCTCTAGACGTCCATGGGTGGAAATGTACAGGCCTCGGCGCTTCACGGCTCGGGAAAACGATCGTGCACCCTTCGATAGGCGTGCTTTGTTTATGGCTAATTAAGGCGGGAGGGGTGGGGCGGGGGGACTTGGGGATGAGGGCGGAGAAAGCGTTAACTTGACTCGTGGGGACTCCAGTCGGTCTCTATCGCCGGCTCTGGCTCCTCTCCCTCCCTCTTTCCTCCCCTCCCTCCCTTCCTCCCCCCTCTTCCCCTTGTGTTCGTGTGTTCTGTGTGTGTGCGTGTGTGTGTGTGTGTGTGTGTGTGTGTGTGTGTGTGTGTGTGCCTGCGAGGAATAAAGACAATGGTTAGATTTTGTGTATGTCGTGCTTTCCTCCCCTCAGGGTCCCATATTGGTTTCAGAGTGTGTGTGTGTGTGTGTGTGTGTGTGTGTGTGTGTGTGTGTTTAACGGTTGCAAATGCTAAATCGCACCCCGTCCCCAAAGTATTCAAGCCACGAAGATCGAATTTCATCAAAAGAGATCGCTAGTTAGAATTGGGTCTGTAGGCCAGATGTGGAAAATGCACAAGGCTGCAAGCCATCTCCATCCATTCCTTCCTTATCCCACCCTGGCATGAAATAAACATTGTCGAGATGAGCTTGCGCTGCTCTTCAAATCTATTCCTGCTCGGACTATTCCCAAAGTGGTTTTTATTTTTCTCTCTCTCTCTCTCTCATAATTTAAAGTGAGGGCCTTTTATAAAAGAGCAGAACGCTTCGCGTTTACCAATGTGTGAAATGACATAATTTTCCTCTATGGGGAAATGAAACGCAGCCTCGAGTGTACGAATTCATATTTACAGTAAGGATGCATTTCGCGTTAATGTGTGGCTCGTCTCTTTTCTTGATGCCACAGATGCCCTGACTGCGTGTGAGTGTGCAAGGCGAACATGCTCTTCTTGGGATGGAGGAAGAGAGGGAGTAGCGTTGATATTCTGAACAATCAGATCGACGGTTACAATTCTAAAAAGAAATCGCTTGCTGCAGAGCCGGAAGATTTCTGGGCACTCCCAATCGAACTGGGGTTCGAGGAAAAGGTTCTATAGGAATGCGGGGTGCTTCTATGTGCTACACATTCATTCCCATCCAAGTACCAAACGCTGTTTGTGTGTGAAAGAAAGGCAAGGCCCTGATTTAAAGCAATGGGGGAGGGGAGAACTGGGGGCCAAACCAAGGATAAGTCCTTCTAAGCATTATCCTCTCACATAACGCTTTTTGCACCCCCAAGTTTCCTATAGTATCGAAAGAGACTGCCCTTTTGGCATTTCTATGTAGTGATCCTGATAAGAATAATCTTTCACTTAGGATATGGAGGTGAGAAACAGTCGCCGGAAAGGTTCATTTGTCATGAAGATTCAGTCCTGCTTTCAGCTTCTTGTAGGGAAATGGGTCACGGTGAGTGCAAAAAGATGGTTGGTTCAAGCCGAGACCTCTTTGCTCAAGTCTGGCTTTGAAAATTTCCACCGAGTTGCTCCTCCTCGTCCGAAACTTCCTCTTCTCACTGTCCACTACATCCATCCTCGGTCGCATCCAGCCAGGAGGTCCCATGCCCGAGGGCAGATGGAAAGATGGAAAGATGTTTCCGTCCCAGTGTTCCTCGCCCCAAGTGCCACCACCCAGCCATATGAGAGAGAGAGAGAGAGAGAGAGAGAGAGAGAGAGAGAGAGAGAGAGAGAGAGAGAGAGAGAGAGAGAGAGAGAGAGAGAGAGAGAGAGAGAGAGAGAGAGAGAGAGAGAGAGAGAGAGAGAGAGAGATCACGTCGATTTGCAAAGGCCAAATGGGCTGCTCCAAAGCCACCGGGCAGGCGACCCTCAAAATCCCCGCACCCCAGCCTCGCCTCGACGGCTGATTCCTGTCCCCCTCCACTTTCACCCCCACCCCGTTTTGCCCTCGGGGTGATTGCTAGCTCGCTTGCAGAGTTCCCGGCAGACGCGTCCTTCGGCCTTCGCCTTCCATTTGGGGGTTTGCTTTAGCTTGCTCCTTTGTTACCCGGCTGCCGAGTAGCTTTCCCCCCTTTCGCTTTCCCCAATGCCTATTTGCCTGGTATCGGCTGGTCTCCCTGGCAACGGCCGGGCGGGGGGAAGGGGAAGGCGGAGCCGGGGTGGGGTGGGCTGGGGTGGCGGCGGGGAAAGGGGCGAGTGGGAGACGGGGCGACAGACCGGGGAGCAGATGGCGCTGAGAGGGGCGGGGTCCGGGCGGGGTCCAGGGGGCGCGAGGGAGCCAATCCATTCCCGCAGCAGCGACAGGGTCAGAAAACAAGTGCAAACACCACGATCGACTGCTTAGTTTACCGCCGAAAAGATGATTTTCTGGCCGCTAGAAAGCGCGTTTCTAGCTTATCTTGCAAGCCTGACAGCTTCCGAAGCGGGTTTACAGGGTGTTGCCTAGGGGCGCTGAGCCCCAGCCCTTTCCCAGCTACGGAAAGGCGAGGAGAGAGGGGGTTGGAAGAAAGGGCCTGGGGTCTGGCATGAGATCCTCTAACCCCAGAAGGGATCCACTGGCAGCGAGGGATGCCAGCAAGACTCAACCAGGAGGAAGTTGTCCTGTTAGGGTTAGGGTTCGTCAGGACGCGGGTGTTCTCAAACGAAGCGCTAAAAATGTAAATACGAACACACACAGATTTGATGACAGAGTCAAAGAGATTCTAGTGAAAATGTGAAACTGCTGTGTTACCATCGCACCAGGAAGAAACAGACTTTACACCCTTAATGCGGTTTCTAAAATGATTTGTAGATGGTTATCTCCAAAACACGTTGATCATTGTTTTAAAATGTAGGCATTATAATATTAATGATTTAAGACAGCAATGCCCTACACTGTATTCCATACCCTCTCAACACTGCCCTTTGGTTCCTTTGTGTCCCCAATCCCATACTTAGCTGATCAGTTCCATAGGCACAATTTCTTGTCCTTGGCCGTTGTTCCCTCACCATGTTTCAATTCATGTGTGAGGGAGATCAAGGAAGTATTTATTTCAGAGAGCTCAAAGTTATGTTTTTCTTTGAGTTTTAGCATTGAGGGGAATTCTGGACTCCTTTCTGCAAATTCTTGGGGAGCTTATTGTGCCATTGAACTGCGAAAGGTGATATCAATATTGCAACAGGGACTGAAGAAACCCACACAGATAACACTGAATTGCTGCCTTTCAAAACAAAAGAATCAAAAACCAAAGCAAAAGAAACAGACAAATAACTGAATTTGAATGTGAACTGGGCCAAACAGCCAACTTTTCAAGAAACCACCAAGAAAGAGAATCCTGTTTAAAATGAGAAGTTTCTCTCCTTTTAGGAACTTTGTGATTCCTCCACTTCACCTTTCTTTTCTTGTGACTCTTTCATCAACCATTACCTTGTTCATTTCATAAGATGCCAATGACTTCATTCTTCTTCTTTCTCTATAGAAACCCCAGACCTGTGTTCCTACTGAGGATGCCTTTAGGATCTAACAGGAATCTGTGCTTGTGAAATTTCTATTCTCTGCTGCTCCCAAGTGAATGTGTTTTGGTTTGTCACTAAAGTTTAGTCCTCCAATTAAAGGTTAACATGATAGACTGATTTAGACCCTTTCCCACACTATTGACAAGACAGACAGATACATTTCCTGGCCTCAAGAGCTTACAGTTTCGTACATTGCCTAACTGAGTTGAATTGGATCATGATCTCTCTTACCAAGTGAAGAACCAGAGAAGTTCTCAGATTTTGTCAGATGGTAGATCAGGTATGGAGTTCAGTTGCTTGATTACAATTCTCCAGAATTTCCTATAATGACATAGATTCACTGGGTATGTTGACTATATGTCCCCAAAAGCATAAATTCACCACTTGCTAAGTACTGGGAAGAAACATAAGCTAACATCAAGACAGAACATGGATGTGTTTCTTTCACTCATATAACTTCAATTCTTATTATTTTTAAAATGTTCTTAGGTTTTATATGAAGAAAAAGGACAAATGATGTGGTAAACTGTGTTTTATTTTAAAAAAAAAAAAGTAAAGTGGTAAGAGTTGGAAATGTGACTTGCATCACATGTATGAGGTCCTAGGTTTCATTGGTTTCACTGCAAAAACAAAATGACAAAAAATCAAGCAAACAAATACACATACAAAAATGATAATAAGTAGATGCCAGAGGGGAAGGGTGAACAGAGAGGCTAGTAAATTAGGCAACAGAGGTCAAATATATGTTGAAGGGTGCATTGAAATTCTAGTTGTGAACATACCTAGTACATTACTTATATAGCATTACTATGATATAACCTGAAATCTATATATTATACATCAATATTATCTCAATAAATAATTTTTAAAGGTAATAAAAAGATGAAGGCCATTTCCATATCTCAAGAAATGTACTTTCCATTTGAAAGTTATTTATTTCAATATTAACTCTCAAAATACAAGATCTTACCATGTTTATGATTTTGTGTTTTATCCTTCTTATGGTTTAATTCCACAGAAATTAATCAATTTGGAATATAATGGAGAGCAAATAGACATTTTCCTCGTTCATTCAACAAGTATTTATTGAATTCTTACATGATTTTGTCATGTGGTCTATATTAATTTTAAGAAGGAAAAATAAATAAAATAGTTGCAGTAGTACTTAGTGTTCAACAGAATCCACTCAATTTGTTAAACAATGTCTCAAATAGGGAGATTTTCTTTTTTGTTTGCTTGCTTGTTTGTTTTGAGATCATACCTGGTGATGCTCATATGTTACTCTTGGCTCTGTTGCACTCAGGAATTACTCCTGAATCAGTGCCCAGGAAGAACATTTAAGAAACTACATTATAGGTTGTGTAGAAAATTAAAACTTAATATGAACAATAAATCAAATTATATAAAATATTCAGTCTATATGGCGTGTGTGTGTGTGTGTGTGTGTGTGTGTGTGTGTGTGTATTAGGACAATGTACTAAGGGAAATGGAGTACAAGGTTGAACTTCTCTATAGCTTAGGAAAGGCTTCATTGAGAAGAAGTTCTGATTAGAATTGAAACAGTAAGGAAATTGAGTATGGGAAAAACCCACTTAAATGCTTTTACTTAGCAAAAACTGGAGATCAGAATTGAACAAAAATATGACATGGCTACATCCTTATAAACTCATCTGTACTTTAAAGAGAAATGTAAGGTGCTACTAAATAGTATAATTTAGTTACAAAGATTAAAAGTTACCTTTACATGGAAACCTAAATATGAATAGGCATTAGACTGGAAAGGAGGTGGAAGGTTGTGTTTAGATGTCCTCCAGCAAAGTCTCCAATGAGGAAAGAATTCAACAGAGGTCTGGGAGAAAGGTTGAGATATTAACTTGGACATAATTTGAGGTTCCTGTAAAACATCCTCCTAGAAAAGTTAAATGTGTGCATATGTTTGATGGAAGTTTGATGGATTCAAAAAGCAGTGTAGGCTACTTAAAAAAAAAAAACCATGTGTATGCTTATGAAATATTCTGAGGCCTTGATTTGTGAAGACAATGTAACTAATGGAGTTCATGATTTAACACTGGTAAGGCATTATTAAGTTATATAGAAGATGTAGAGTATATGCTTAACAATTCTATGTCTAGCAAATGGTAACTAATCTTTTTCCCAAGCATCCCATCACAAAACAATAACAAAATATTGAGGAAAGTTTTCTTTCCATCAGACTGCATTGACTTTATTGAAGTCTGGTTCAGTAAAAGTTTAAAATCCTATTAATTCATTGATTGCAACAAGTGATTCATAAAATTAACGTAGTCTTTGTAAAAATGAAAAATTAACATGTGCAAGATATTCATGCAATGATCTGAAAAGGAAAAAATTTCCATGTGAATTTTTTGCTTTCAGTTGATCAGTAAACAATAGGGAAATGAGAAAATCAGGAAACTTTATAAAAGTTAAAATCTGATGCTTTCTATATGAATATGCTTTCAATATATGTAGCTTTCATTTCTTCACTTTCTGTTATCTCTAGAAACAAAGTTCGGAGGGAGCTTTTCTCCCTCCCCCCTCACAGCTCCTTCAGAAATCAATATGAAAAGTTATAAAAAGCCTGGAGGGTAAATATTACATGTTCTGAAAATGCTGCTTTGAATAAGCTTTCTGAACTTCTGAAGCAAACTTTAATTTTTTAATCTTTCTTTGTCTAGAGTGCTTCCTAATATTTAATAATTTTAGAAAATAGAAAATGTCTTGGGATCGGAGTGATAGCACAGTGGGAGGGCATTTGCCTTGCACATAGCCAACCCGGGTTTCACCTTCAGCATTCCCAAAGGTCCTCTTAGTCTGCCAGGAGTGATTTCTGAGTGCAGGGAAAGAAGTAACCCATGAGTGCTGCCAGGTGTTACCCCAAAACAAAATAAAACAAACAAAAATGTCTGAAAATTCAATTGATATGACTAAAAATCAGTTACAAATATATATATATATATATATATATATATATTTGCCTCTAATGGTTTTAGAAATAATCTAAAGATGACTTAACGTTTCAGAAACTTTATTTCTGCTGTAGATGTGTTAGTCTTTAATTGCTCTGGTCAGATAATCAGTGAATTGATGTTTCTCAGTGAAAAGAATCCTTATGTTTGAATGCCATGAATTAATAAAGAACACTAAAATGTAATGTTAAAAATGTCTCTATTGATATACCAATTAAAAATAATAATGCTCCTATCATATACAAAAAACGAGATCCCACTTTCTATTACATTTTAGATCTGATTTAATTCTTAGAATCAGATAATTCAGTGGACAATGGCTAACACAGTAGCTGAATTTAACTTTCAAATCTTGCTAAACATCGACTTTGAAAACCTGAAAATGATGGTGATGGTGTGTGTACAGCGATGAGGGTACTTGCCTTGTACGCGGTCCACCCTGGTTCAATCTCCGTACCCCTTATGTTCTCCTGAGTCACCCAGAAGTGATTTGAAAATAGAAATAATAACACATATCCATGGAATTATTTTAAGTATAAAACACAAACTAATACAGACCCACTTAGTGTGGCATCTAGCACTTCAAGAGAATGATAAGTTTTCTGTCCTTCATTCTGTTTCTTCATTTCTGTATGATATTATATAAGAATAATTAAAATGGGCCCGGAGAGATAGCACAGCTGCGTTTGCCTTGCAAGCAGCCAATCCAGGACCAAAGGTGGTTGGTTCAAATCCCGGTGTCCCATATGGTCGCTCGTGCCTGCCAGGAGCGGTTTCTGAGCAGACAGCCAGGAGTAACCCCTGAGCACCACCGGGTGTGACCCCCCCCCAAAAGAAACACACACACACACATACACACACAAAGAATAATTAAAATGAGGGCCGGAGAGATAGCATGGAGGTATTTGCCTTTCATGCAGAAGGTCGGTGGTTCAAATCCCAGTATTCCATATGGTCCTCCGAGCCTGCTAGGAGCGATTTCTGATCATAGAGCCAGGAGTAACCCCTGAGCACTGCCGGGTGTGACCCAAAAAACAAAACAAAAAAAATAATTAAAATAAAGATCTATAAGAGGTCAACTACTTAAAAAAATTCTTTTATTGTAAGACCACAATTACCAGGTTGTTCATAATACAACTGTTTTAGACATTAAATATTCCAACATCAGCCTCACCATCAATGCGACCTTTTGTCAGTTTCCCTTCTGATACTCCAGCCTGCCCTCTTACCTGCTGTGCTGTCACTACAGATATATTTTATTCTGAGGATTTGTTTGTTTGTTTGTTTGATCTATCACCAACCACTAGCATTTGACAAAACTAAACAATGATTTTTGCAACGTCGTGTTCATTAATTTTCCTGACCTCATACTCTCCTGCTTTCCTGTCTGTCTACTGTCTTTGCTTGTAGCCGCCTTCTGACTTAACCTCATTTTATTTTATTTTTTAATTTGTACCTGTATATCTTAAATTTTCGTTTGGTTTGTGGGCCACATCTAACAGTTCTCAGGGCTTACTCCTGGCTCTGCATCCAGAAATTACTCCTGGCAGGCGAGGGGGAAAGATATGGGATACCAGGGATTGAACCCAGGTTGGCCACATGCAAGGAAGCCCTACCTGCTGTGCTATCACTCCAGTCCCATATCTTAATTTGCTACCAGATTTATTGAGGCATAATTGGCAAATGTCTACCTGTTCTTCTGAAGCAAAAGACACTTAAGGTCTGACTGAATTTTCAAGTCTCTTGTTTTCTTTTTTTTTTTTTCCTTGGGGGGGGGGTTGGGTTACACCCGGCAGCGCTCAGGGGTTACTTCTGGCTCTATGCTCAGGAATCGCTCCTGGCAGGCTCAGGGGACCATATGAGATGCCGGGATTCGAACCACCAACCTTCTGCATGCAAGGCAAACGCTTTACCTCTATGCTATCTCTTCGGCCCCAGGTCTCTTGTATTCTTATGATTTAACTTCTAGTACTTAACATTCGAAATGGTAAAAAAAAAAAAAAAAATCTATATTTAGATTTTATACCAGCCTTTTATGGATGTTCTCAAACCTTTCAAGGAGGTTACAAGATGCTTGGGACATTAAAAATGAAACAACAGTTATGAAATTATTTTTTCATATAATTATAAGAGAAGTATTTGGCCATATTTATAAAATGGGAATAAAAAAAACCACTGGAAAGAAAGAGGAAGAGATAGGAAGGTGTGTGTGTGTGGGGGGTGCTAGAGAAGGAAATAAAGGGAACAAGAGATTGACAGGTCAGATTATTGAACTTGGAAACATTCTCAGTAATATTATATATAATATAGTAATCAAATCAGTAGTAATGAAATGAATAAAAATGTGAATGATCAAGTTATATCCTGAATTTACCTCTATGTTCCTTGTGGCACCAGCATGAATGCTACCTATGTCAGAATAATGCTGGCTGGAAAAATAGGGTGCATGTAGAAGAACCCTACTAATTTGTTGTCAGATGTAAGACATAGCTAAAAGGGGAAGTCAAAGATGAGAAGGTTGAGATCATAACAGTGTCACTGGAAAATTAGGGAAATCACAACAGAGCAAGAAGAGGTGAGGCTATTCTGGAATTTAGGATATAACTGAAATAAGATATACATTGTTATTGTAGGTACAAATATTTGGCAGCTTAAAATTAAGGCACTTTTGAACATATTACTTCATTCAATACTCATAGTAAATTCAAACATCAATTAAGTTAATTTCCAATTAAAAGAGTGTTAAATAATTTGTGAAGTACTAATTAATAGCTACCTTGTCTAGCCTGTAGCTTGTAGGAAAAAAAAAGATGAGAACTTTCTCACTGTTTCATCTGATTATCTCTCTCTATGTGTCACACATCTTCCATTGAAAATTTATTTATTTATTTATTTATTTTGGTTTTGGGGCCACACCAACTTACGCTCAGGGGTTACTCCTGGCTATGAGCTCAGAAATCACTCCTGTCTTGGGGCACTATATTGAATGCCGGGAGCTCTAAACCACGATCCATCCTAGGTTAGCTCATACAAGGCATGCACCTCTATGGCTTGTGTCACTGCTCCCGCCCAATTCCATTTAACATTTTGGGAAATAATGTTTATGGGGCATTTCTAGTTGATTTGAGCTTTAATTTTATTGTATCGTTCTTGTACTAACTGAGGGCCCAATTACTGACTTGTGTTCCCATTATCTCCCTGGTTATCTGGTCCTAGCTGCGTCTATATTTCTCATCATTCATTCTCAAAATTAGGTTGTCATTTCCCCAACTAAGTAAGCATCTCCTTATAGAATTATTACTTGAAGTTTCATGGATACATTATTAATTTTGGTTTGGGGGCTGCACTCAGCAATGCTCAAGGGCTACTTCAGATCCAGTACTAGGAGGCCCCTACCTGCATTTCTTCGGAACCCTGAGGTCTGGGAATCAAATCCGGTACCTCTTGTATGCAAGGTAAATGCTCTACCACTGGGCTACTTCCCCAGCCCGAGGAGACATTTTCAATCTCTTCCTCCCCTTCATTTTCCAGGATAAGTATAAAATAAATAATAAGACCAACTTAGAATTCAATATGGGTAAACATATTATAATCATAATTCAAAGCTAAAACAAACAAAAATTAACTAATGAACTAAAAATCTCCCTTGTTTTGATCATCCATCCTTTCTTTCCATCTCTACCATCTTTCTTTCACCCCTTGGTTTCATGTTTCCTTACATTATTTTTCACATTTTTTAAAATCCTATTGTTTAGAGTTTATCGAAGATAAAAATAATTCAGTGACCACCAGAGGAAAGAAATTCTCACTGTATTTCTTACAGCTCAGAACACCTTGATTTATCTTTATCAAGTTGTTGATTTTTTTTGGTTAAAAATATCCATGCATTCTCTTTCTTTCTAGTGTTTAAACTAAAATCAGGATACTTTACACTTTCTGCTTGAATTATCTCTTCTCTTGGAGGCATTCTATGCCCCAATATCTCCCCACTAACTTGCCTGTTCAAAAACTGACTTTTAGCTATCCAGAATCACACACTTCCTGAGTATAAAGATCTCAAGATTCTTTATACACTAGGCCCATGTCTGTAGCAGAAGACTGACTTTTGTCACTGTCATAATTTAAGTTCTTCCCTATAAATGTTTTATCTGACTCCTGGAAAAGATCTGGTAATGACAAGATTTTGGTAGAGTTCCTTAAGTACTTTACAGAGAGAAGATTGAAGAACTTCTGCAAGCTAATTTCATACTTGAAAGCATAAGAAAGCAGTTTTTCACCGGCTTCTGAGAAGTGAAAAGGAATGTAAGGGGAATATGAGCTAGTCTCTCTTTTGCTGGGAAGAGGGTTCCGATTTTGAACTTCTTAGATACTTTTCCATTTTTGAATATTTGTTTGACTCAATTAGCAGAACTTGTATTAAAAGGGAGAAAATGGGGCCAGAGAGATAGCATGGAGGTAAGGCATTTGCCTTTCATGCAGAAGGTCTGTGGTTCAAATCCTGGCATTCCATATGGATCCCCGAGCCTGCCAGGGGTGACTTCTGAGTATAGAGCCAAAAGTTTCCCCTGAGCACTGGTGGGTGTGACCCAAGAACAAAAAAAAAATAAAATAAAAGGGGGAGAAAATGTGCTTCCCCTTAAGAGGGAAAGAAGAGAAACCACAATAAATAAATTATACATACCCAGTATATATGTAGATTAATTTTCTTCTTGTTCAAAGATTTTTTTATGTTAATACTTAAATTTTTACATTATCACTTAGTTGCCTTGGCCTTATTTCTGAATTGTTGCTTTGCTATTGTTTTTAAATTTAAAGGTCTGAATACTTGTAGTGAGTTTAAACTATGCAATATTAGGGTTGAAAACTTTTAATTGGTTTAAAGTTAGCTTAAACTATGTAGTGAGTAGAGTGCTTGCCAGGCGCGTGAGACAGATCCAAATTTGATCTCCAGTACCCCATATTGTCCACTGAGAACTACCAGGAGTGCTCAATTCTGAGTGCAGAGGCAGCAGTAAGCCTTGAGTACCTCTGGGTGTGTACTCCCCCCACAAACTCCCAAACAAGCTTTATTTTTTGGCAATAATTAGATTTTAACTTTATTTCTTTTTCCTAATAAAATAAAAAGTTAATTTTCAACTTATTGGAGAAAATTTGGAGCAATAGTACAGTGAATAAGGGGCTTGTCTTGCAAGCTGCAAACCCAGGTTCAATTTCCAGGAATCCCATATGCTCCCCCGAGGATCATCAGGTATAATTCTTGAATGCAGAGCCAAGAGTAACCCTGAGGGTATAGCCCCAAACCAAAAAGATTATTGGAGAAGATAAGAAAAATTTTATTTGGCACTATAGAGGCAAAATCTACTTGCATTTCTTGGTGAATTTAAGTATTACCAATGAGTTATCTTTTAATCTAGTTACTTAAAATAAAAATTAGGTTAGTCATTAATATTTAATTATTTAATTATCAAGGAATTATTGTTCATAGGTCTATAATAAATCTTCAGGCCTACTTTATGCAAAGCATACTTTATGTCATTGTATACATAAAGAATAAAGACATATCTGTCTGTCACATTATATATCATTTATTATATAATATATTGTTATTATAGTGCATTGATATGCATAATAGGGTACAATGTAAAGTTGAGAGTACTGATTTTCATTGTCATTGTATCAGCATTCAAAAGAGCATGCATTTTTTTTTCTTGGAAGGATCACACCTGGCTCTGTGCTCAGATATCACTCCTGAAAGGCTCTTGGGACCAGATGAGATGCCAAGATTCAAACCTGTCTTGGCTGCATGCCAGACAAATGTCCTATCCACTGAGATCACCCAACTTTTATAACAATAATTTTCATTAGTTGAATACCAATATTAAAATTTGTTTCAAGGATCCTTATCATAAGAATGGGCCATACAAGCAATATAAAAACTGTCCTGATACTTTATAATATTTTATGATGATTTTAATTTTATAGACACGACTTTGTCCATTTTTCTCACTTATATTTTTTTACTTTTTCTGGGCCACACCCTGTGACACTCGTGGGTTAGTTACTCCTGGGTATGTGCTCAGAAATAGCTCCTGGCTCAGGGGACCATATGGAATGCCTAGGGATCAAACCAAGGTCCGTCCTAAATCTGCTGCATGCAAGGCAACACCTTACCATTGTGCTATCGCTCCGGCTCCTTTCCTCATTCATTTTTAATGATACTAGCACCAGCCACTAAGTTAAACATGTCAGCATTCAGTTGGCTTCATACATAATTTTATTAAATGTGCTTCTGACTTTTGGAAAAATTATTATTTGTCTTTAGAGAATCTACCACTGGAGGTGATGTAGTTGTAGGGTAGTGAAAATGTAATATTTGAAGATATGGATTATATTTTAGGTTTTATACTTGACAGATATATGGCAGCTTTACTCAATTGGCTGAGTTTCTATGAGCTCAACCTTCCAACATTGTAAATGTGAATAAAATTTTCTGTTTCAAACAGTTAAGATACTGTATTAATGCTGTGCTTTGTAAGAAGCATTGTGGTTTGTGTGAATTTTTTATATATATTTTTTATTTAAACACCTTGATTACATATATGATTGTGTTTGGGTTTCAGTCATGTAAAGAACACCACCTATCACCAGTGCAACGTTCCCATCACCAATGTCCCAAATCTCCATAAGGTGTGCTTTATAAGAAGTTTTCTGTTGAAATTAGGAAGGAAATATGCAGGTGATATGATGAAGGTTCTAAAATAGCACAAGCCAGGACCTAGCAGTTCGAAAGTCTTCAGCGCATGCATGCAGGTTTGCTTTCCATCTTGAAATAAGAAATATTTTTTGATGAAACCTCTGAGTAGATCCAGAAGAGAAGGAAAAATAAACAGTCCAGGTAACAATAATTTAACAATAAGTTCTTAACAAAAAATTAAGTACTACTTTGTATAGACTTGTAGTGAGTCTATTATATTTTTTTACTTCGACAGGGTCACTTCCTATCAGATTTCTGACTACTGCTAATATAGACCTTAGAAGACTTGAGAGAATTAATGATTCCTTCTGAATAGTTGTCTATTCCATAGTCAGCTATTTTGTTAAGGGTGGTGGAATTATATTTTTAATTAATGTTAATTTTAATTAACCCTTTGTCTTTTTATGATTAAGAAAATACTGTATTCTTACATAGTCTATGCTTTCATCCTAAAATATCCTTAAATCAAGAGCTGTTTGTTTTAAAAACTTCTTTTGTACTTCTTCCTAGGAATTCTCATCTGAAGCCTAGGTAGGCGAAACCTGCAGAGAGAAGTCAGGGTAAACAGCAATTAAAATTTTTTTACATAAGAGTTTGTTTTTATAATCTTGCATTCTCTTAGAAAGTATATAGAGTAATTAACTTCCTCCAGTATATCTTTTTCCTGAGCCCTACTTAAAAATCTGTTAGCAGGGGCCGGAGAGGTAGCATGGAGGTAAAGCATTTGCCTTTCATGCAGAAGGACGGTGGTTCAAATCCTGGCATCCCATATGGTCCCCTGAGCCTGCCAGGAGTGATTTCTAAGCGTGGAGCCAGGTGTAACCCCTGAGCACTGCTGGGTGTGACCCCCCCAAAAGAAAATCTGTTAGCAAAAATCT